>NC_069397.1:12972457-13279853 GCF_027475565.1 Acinonyx jubatus
GACTGCGCAGTACAGCTATCTAGGTGAGGCGGGGCCTGGAGACTACCTGAGTGAGGGTGGGGCCTACACAGGGACACTGAGTCTGCGCATTAGCCTGAACTAGGCTTCCCAGTTAGGGCAGGCTCTGGTCAGTCACATGGACTGAGGGATGGGCCTTGGTTAGGGACGCTCGAGGCTGAGAATTAGGGCCTTTTGGATGAGGACAAGGCCTCCTTGGTACTGAAGCTCAGGGTGGCCCTGAGGATGTGGGGCCTTGCCACTAACGGTAGTGGTGGGTAACCCTTCACCCCTCTCCTTGGTCCTCATATACCATGTGTATGATGAACATGGGTGGTGAATGTGTGTGAAGGAGTATATTTGGAGTGAAGCTGTATATATGATAATGTGTGTGTATCACTTCTGTGTGATGGGGCACATGTGTGTGACCAGCTACGGTGGTTAAGTGGGAGCACTCCCTGATGCCAATTTTTAAAAGGACGAGAAAGACAGTTTCTCCAGATCTGCTCCCCTCTGCCCAGGCTACTTTGAAGGATTGGCTGGGAAAGTCGGGGTTCTAAGGAGTGGCCTGGGAGCTCCCAACGACAACCACCACCTCCTCCCTCCTAGGTTACTCAGTGGCCCTGCTGCACAAGGCCTGTGGCCTCTCCTATGTGGCAGGGGCTCCACGGTACAAGCAGCGGGGGGCCGTGTTTGAGCTTCAGAAGGAGGGCAAAGAGACCAACTTCGTGCCAGTGCTGGAGGGAGAGCAGGTACTTGCTGGAGAAGGATGCCCCCATTATTATAGATGGAGGATCTGGAAGTCCCAGAGGGAATGGGACAGGCTCCAAGGCACACCGAGGGGCATCACCTCAGCCTGGACAGAACTCAGACAGAATGCAGTGCCACTGCCCCAGCTCTGCATGTCTGGTTATCAACTGGCTTCCTCCGCTGTGGGGCATATGGCCGCTCACCCAGGCTTCTAGGTTTCTCTGGTGAACAGATTGATCTGGAATGACCCAAATTGGCAGTCCAGGAAGAACAGGATCAGGAGTCTAGGCTTGCTGAGGGGTATCAGAGGAGGCCTCCCAGCACCCTTGTGAGCTGAGCTCCTCCTGGGCTGTAGATGGGATCCTATTTTGGCTCTGAGCTGTGCCCTGTGGACGTTGACATGGATGGGACCACGGACTTCTTGCTCGTGGCTGCTCCTTTGTACCACATTCACGGAGAGGAAGGCAGAGTCTACGTGTACCATCTGAACAAGCAGGTGGGAGTCTCCATCTTCGCAAACTTGCTGAGCTTGTGGGTGCTTAGCCTGCTGCAGAGGTGATGGAGGCTGGGAGCGCCCTGGCTCTGCCTTGCTTGGAAGGACAGTGCTGGGGAGGTGCGCAGGGTGGATGGTGGACAGCTGGGGCGGCTGTTCCATTTGTTCCCCTGCTCCACCTTCTCACTTTCCCCACCCCATCATCCCATGTTGATGATGATAACATCCCAAATAGCTGCACGCTCGACAAAGCATGTTTTGTCTATGATCTTGCTTGTTTCTCACTGTAACTGTGTTTCTCATACTGTGTCACTTCCATTTTACAGATGAGGAAGTTGAGGCTCAACGATGTTGAGACTTGCTCAAGTTTACATAGCGAGTGTGTGGTAGAGCCAAGACTAGAACCCGGGCCTCCCAATTGCCAGTGGGGTACCCCTAACTGTGGGAGCAGAGGGAGAAGGCTCTGGGTCCTAGCAGGCTCTGGGCAGGAGGATCTTAGCCTTACCACTCGCTTACTGTGTAGCCTTGGGGAGATCCGTTGCCTTTTCTGAGCCTCAGCCTCCCTGCTAGAGAATCAGAAACAAGTCCAGTGAGCATGCCTTCTGGGATGGCCGAGGTTGTGCACCCTGCATCCCTCTCTTGAGGGCTGAGCTACCTGTTTGCTTTACAGAATGGTTCCTTCTCTTTGGCACACATGCTGAGTGGGTACCCTGGATTCACTGATGTCCGATTTGGCTTTGCCATGGCAACAGTGGGGGATATCAGTCAGGATAAGCTCACAGATGTGGCCATTGGGGCCCCCCTGGAGGGTTTTGGGGCAGATGATGGTACCAGCTTCGGCAGCGTGTACATCTACAATGGACGCTGGGATGGCCTTTCTACCACCCCCTCTCAGGTAACCTGCAGGACTCTCTCCAGCCTCTACTATGAGATTCTGACCTCCCTAGATGTGATAGCCTGAGCCCCAAGTCAGCTCCAGTTCTAAGTGTCAGGCGGGTCCCAAAGGGTCAGCAGTGCCCAGTGAAGGACAGAAGTCACTTGGAGGTTCCAGGCCAGGACCTCACCCCAGACCCTTCCAGTGGGGTAAGAGGTTGTGGCAACATCTGTTTCTTGACCCGTATCTCCCTTTTTTGGCATTCCTGACCATGGACCTGACTCAGATTCTCCTTCCTCACTTTCTGTCCCTTCTCTGGCTCCTGCCCCCCCCCCACCCAACCCCATCCGTGCCTTAACCCTCATCTCCCAAGACTCCATTGCCAGCCTCTCATGTTACATAGTTTGTGGGCACTTTCACCCATCTCAGACCACGGTTGTTCTTCTAACTTCAGTTTTGTATGTCCAGCTGTGTCCCGAGCACCTTGCTGGATGGCCCCCCAGGCATCTCATGCTGCCTAACCCAAAGCATCCTCTCCTCCCATACCTGCTGCTCCTCTGGACCCCTTCTCCTATCCCCCACACATATCCTAATGGTTCTCTCCCATATCCAGCCCTGGCCTGGCTCCTGTCTCTCTCCATCCCTACCACCCCTGGCCTGGCTGCTCCTACTCGCCATCTTCCGCCCTGTGTCTGATTAGTCAGGCCCACCTCATTCCCCAGCCCCTCATCAAGCCTCCTTGCACCCAAACCCCCTCTGTTCCCACTGCAGTGACCCCTAGCTATGTCCTCAGATGTCCTGCTCTTCCCCAACCCCAGCTTTCATCACTTGCCATGTCAAGTCCCACCTGCCCTTCAGGGCTCCATTCAAATGCCATTCCCCCTGGAAAACCTTGCCCTTCTCTTTTCAGTTCCTCAGTTGAGGGCTCACTGGGGTGGGGATCAAGGCTTATCATGCTGATTTGAATAAAACCCAAAAGGGCTCCCCTTCCCCTCCTCCATGCCTTGTGCTTTTCTCTCCACAGCGGATCAGAGCCTCAGAGGTGGCCTCAGGACTCCACTACTTTGGCATGTCGGTGGCTGGTGGCTTAGATTTCACTGGTGACGGCCTTGCTGACATCACCGTGGGCACTCTGGGCCGGGCAGCTGTGCTCCGGTAGGGATTCGTCCTGCCTCCTGGGGTCCCAAGTCCCAGCCTCACCTAGTTGCCCTGTCTTCAGTGACCCCATGAAGACACCAGGCACTGATGGGAGAGAGTAAATGTGGTTGTTGAGGGCACTGGCTCTCGAATCTGCCCATCTGGGTTTGACCCTCAGCTCTCAATTAACCATTTGCCCTTGGGCAGGTTCTTGTATTCTGAGTCCCACTTTTCTGATCTGTAAATGGGAATAACAACAGCACCTCCCTCACAGAGTTATGAGGATTGAGAGAATCTTTGCAAAGATTTGGTACAGTACTCATTGAAAGCTATTATTTTGATGATATGATGATTTTCAGAACTTCTGTGTTCCATCCCTAAGGGAATTATCAAATCCTGTGGCTATAAATAATCTGGCAGAGCACCTATCTGTCCTGTGTGCTCCACTAAGCTCCAACTTGGCTGCCTATTTAACGCCCCTCTTGGCTGTTGCTGTCTGGCATCTCAAAGTTAACATGTCTAAAAATGGACTTCGTGTTCTCACCCACTCCTCATTCTCCCCAAGCTGCCCTTCCCCAGGCTTGCCAGCTAAGTAAATGGCACCACTTGTTCAGAACAAATACCCAGGAGTCATCCTTGATTCCTCTCTTTTCTTTCTCCCACCACCCCATCAACAAGATTTTGTTGGCTCTGCCTCCACAATGCCTCCCGGTATAAGACGCTGGCATCTCTCACCTGCACCACTGCCATGGTGTTCTTCCCTGCTTCCACTCCCCGTGCTCTGTTCTCCACATGGCTGCTTTTATCCTGCTGCTTAAAACCCCTCAGTGGCTCCCACTTAGAGAGTAAAATCCAAATTCTTTACCATGGCTCACCATCTCCATGGCTTGTCTCTGCTCATCCTTCCATCCCCATCTCCTCTTACTACCTTCTGTCTCACTAATTGTGCTCCAGTCGTGCTGACCTTTGTGTTCCTTAAACAAACCAAGTTCATTGCTACCACATGCCCTTTGCACTAGCTGTGCTTTCTGCCTGGAAGGAGGTTCCCCTTCTCTTCACACAGCTAGCTCTTGTTGGCACATCTCAAATGTCTCATCAGGGAGGCCATCCCTGATCACCCAACTAAGTAGCCCCCAATCTCTATTACCCTAACCTGTTTTGTTTTCTTAAAATTTTTTAATGTTTATATTTGAGAGAGAGAGAGAATCCAAAGCAGGCTTCAGGCCCCAAGCTGTCACTGCAGAGCCTGACACAGGGCCCGAACTCACAAACTCTGAGATCATGACCTGAGCCACAGTCAGACCCTTAACTGACTGAGCCACCCAGGTGCCCCCTATTTCCTTTTATCATAGCATTACCTGTACATAGGATTTTCCTGTCTCTTCTTATTTGCTTGTTGTCTATTTTCTCACTAGAGAAGAGACTTGTCTCTTTTCCAACTACTACATCCTGAAGATGCAGAACAGCACTTGGTATGCTGGAGATGTTCAATAAATATTCATTGAATAATTGAATGAGCCAAGCACTGAAGTCTTGTGGTCACTCCTCATGGTTCTCTTTGCTATCTTGTTTAGCTCAAGACCTGTGGTTTACCTGAATGTGTCCATGACCTTCACCCCCATGGCACTGCCCATTGGCTTCAACAGCAGTGTGAATGCTTTTTTGTGTTTTGAAATCAGCTCTGTGACTACAGCTGCTGAGACAGGTAATAGACAGCCTGGCTGACCACCCTCCCCCCTCCCCCCCACCCAGTGTTGTGGTGATTCCTTGTTGGCTTCTGTAGGGGACAGAGAAAGAGGACTGGGAGGGTGGTGGTGTGCCGGGAGTGTTATGAAGTCCTGGTACTTGAAATCCCTCTAGTAGAGCTTAGTTCCCTTGAGGTTAGGTTCTGCCTAATGGGAACTGTCCCAGAAAAGAGCGGTCTGCTGTTAAATCCATACTATGAAGGGATTTATCTGACCCTTGTTGGGCAGAAGGATTTTGGATCCCTTCCTCAAGGCTGAAGGATTGAGTTTCTGAAAGAAGACTCAGAAAAAAGGCAGCCATGCCTCCATCCCCCTCTCCTGTGCCCGTGTGTGTGTGCATGTGTTTGTAGGGGCTCCTGAGAAGTGCCTTTCCTCTTACTCTCTGATCACATCTTCCCTCCTTCCCTCCTCACTGTGTCTCCCTAGGCAGGTGGGATTAGATAACCTGCTGGAAGCCTGGCCTCTTTTTCCATCCCCATGCTTGGCATTGGTTGGGTGCCTTTCCAGAAGGCAGAGGATGGGCATGGTTTTCATAGCCCAGGTACTTATTGCTAACCCAAGAGCTCCCCTCCAGAATAATCCCTCAGCAACAGTCCCCAAGGTTTAATCTCTCCAGAACAATACCTAAGATGTCTCTTTGCCTCTTGCAGGTCAGAAAGCATTCTCCTGGGTGGGAGTGGCTTTCCTGTAGAAGGAGGCCTTCATCAAATCTGGGGGTAGAAAATGACAGACCTATCAGTTCCAGATGTATGGGATGAAAGATTCAGGTCACATTGCTTGAATAGCAGCTTCTGAGTGGCTGTGTGACACTGGGCAAGTGTCTTTCATTCTCTGGGCCCTGGTTTCTATTCTGTACAGTATGAGAGTTGGCCCAGGTAGTCTGTAAGGTGCTTCCAGCTCCGCTATCCTCAGGTCTTACTCTATGGTTTCTCTCTCCAGTCTCTGAATTATTCTTCCTCATAGTTTTCTCTTTCAATCATAGCCCTGGGAATGTGCTGCTTTGGGTTTGGGGCTGGGGCACTGAGGGACTAGAACCAGGTGCCAGAAGACCATGAGAAAAGTACTTTTGAAATGAAGAAACTTGGGATTCCAACACAAGGGACTAGGTGGGGACACCACTCAGGAAGGGCTCATAAGGAACTGCAGGCAGGCTAGGGGCCCTCTGTCTAGGGCTTACCCATCCCAGTCCTATCAGGAAGGTCTGGTCTTCATTCCCAGGCCTCAAAGACACAGTTCTGAACTTCACATTGGACGTGGATGTGATGAAGCAGAGGAAAAGACTGCAGTGTTCAGACAAGAATATTTGTCAGAGCCACCTTAGGGAATGGGATGGCAGTGTGTCCCGTCTTTGTGAGCCCCTCCTGCTCATTCCCACAGAGGGAAAGGTAAGTGGAGGAGTTTAGAAGAGAGTCATGATGGGTCTGGGTTTTCTTGAGAAAAAAGATTTGAGATGCTCGCCATGAAGGATATATACCCAAAACAAACTAGACAATTATAATAATCCTAGCAGATCAAGAACCATATAATGGCATGGGAGATGGAGTTAATTATACTAGAACTCCAAAGTAAAGAAATCTACTGAAATTGAACACTATGTCTCTGAGCTTCCTAGAAACTGGACACAAAGGGAAATGCTCTAATGGCTGACATTTTTCTTGGCAACAAATCAGGAATAACGGTGGATCCCCCCACCCCAGCCTCATGTCATCTCACCTAGTAGTGGGGCTGAGTGCCCTTATATGAGTAAACATCAGAAACATTGAATGAGAGAAAATAAAATAAAGACAAAAGGTATCATTTACAAAGGTTTACTCCTGACAGAGGTGCCTGGAGACATAAAAGACATGCGTTTGTCAGGACTCAGCCTTAGAAGGACCTATAAGGATCATTTATTCCAATAAACTTATAAGTTATGCTTCTCACTACATATCTGTTCAGGGTGTTAATTGGATTAAGAAAGTGTTTGTAGCAAGTCTATGTCTTCCTTAAATAAAAACTACATTTTCTACCTAGGGAT
Source organism: Acinonyx jubatus (assembly GCF_027475565.1). Classification (NCBI taxonomy): domain Eukaryota; kingdom Metazoa; phylum Chordata; class Mammalia; order Carnivora; family Felidae; genus Acinonyx; species Acinonyx jubatus. The sequence goes on from NC_069397.1 coordinate 12,979,471, forward strand.
CATGCTCACCTACTCTCAGGTGTTCAAAGCTCCTACCATCACTGAAAGGCTCACTTAAGGCCAATGGCACTCTAAGTAATCTCCTCATCTTCAGGTTTTACCTTTCTTTTTTTTTTTTTTTAATGTTTATTTATTTTTGAGACAGAGAGAGACAGAGCATGAACGGGGGAGGGTCAGAGAGAGAGGGAGACACAGAATCGGAAGCAGGCTCCAGGCTCTGAGCTGCCCGCACAGAGCCCGACGCGGGGCTCGAACTCACGGACCGTGAGATCATGACCTGAGCCGAAGTCGGACGCTTAACCGACTGAGCCACCCAGCCGCCCCAGGTTTTACCTTTCTAATAAGTCCTCCAGGTTGCTTTGAGAAAGACCTTTATGAACATAGATGTGACCACAATTCTTCCCTTCTGTGGCTTCCATTTGCCCTCCAAAAAATATTCAAGTTGGTTTGTAACTCTTGATGGCCAAAATCCCTTTGTGTTTGGGATGGGAACCATCATGAGTTTTCAGGCCTGAGGTTGTAGCAGATCAAGTGAGATTTTTCCAAAGCTCTAGGCAGCTTGGTTGAAGGAAGTTTCCCTTCAGCTTGGCTTATGTGGAAGAGGCTTATGACTTCTGACTCAACACTTTCATTGTTTATTTCTTATTATGACTACATCAGACTTAAAAGTATTCTTGTCATTTTTCCCCCACATGCCACTCCAATCCTGTATTACTTGGTGACTCTGTGGTAGCTCTGTGAGGAGGACTGCTTCTCCAGCATCAGTGTCAAGGTCAGCTACCAACTCCAGACCTCAGAGAGCCAGAGGGACCATCCCCACCCTGTTTTGGACCTCTACACTGAGCCCTTCACCATCTTCCAGGTGACGCAGCGAGGCGAGACTCCTGGGAGCCGTCCCCCAAAAAGTACCTGTTCCTCTAACTTTAAAGAATGTTAAAGTTAGGAGTACCCTCAGACAGTATTTGGGCCCCTTGCTGTTTAAACGGGGGAAACTGAGTTCCTGAGATGGTGTTCATTTGCCCAGGGCCTTACTGGTGGGTAACACAAGTCTCCAAACCGCATGCAAGGTCAGTTCCTTTATGTTCACAGAAAACGTGCTTGCTACATATTTAATGATGCATAGGAATTTGTTGTCCGACTAGGCAAGGGTCTCTGGTGATAGTGTGGTGGGGGTCCTGTGTGGAGTCTGGACTGGGCCAACCCGCTCCTTCCTGTAGATAGGATGCTCTTTAGTGCATCTGCCTACCCAGGCCCTGACCTCGGCCTTCAGGCTGAATGTCTGACCTACCCAGAAACTTGGTGAGTGTCTGTCACAAGAAGCTTCTCTCATAACTCAGAGAAGTCAGAAGGGAAAAGAAACAGTCAAATTTCTTTTTTTTTTTTTAATATTTATTTATTTATTTTGAGAGAGAGAGAAAGTACAAGCGGTGGAGGGGCAGAGAGAAAGGAAGAGAGAGAATCCCAAGCAGGGTTTGGGCTAGCAGTGCAGTGCCCACCCTGGGGCTCGATCTCACAAACCGTGAGATCATGACCTGAGCTGAAACCAAGAGTTGAATGCTTAACTGACTGAGCCACCCAGGCACCCCTCAAATTTCTTGATTCTTTGATATATAGGGTGATTTGGTTCTCTATACCCTGGCCCCCAGTGGTATTCTGTCAGTCTTCATTTAGAGGGTCTTATGGCATATAGAAAAATCAGCAAGATTAAAGCGACAACATACACATTTAAAATAATAATTACAGTCAGTTGGAATGAAAAGGAAAAGCCGCCAAAAGCAGTTCATACTGACATAGAAAATCTTCAGGTAGCGTACATATATTTCCAGGTAATCATAGGACACTCATGACTGTCTAATATTTTTACAACAATGCTCTATATAAATTAAATAAATATTTGGCTTAAGTTTTGGCCAGTATCCAATGAATCAGTCACAAACAGTGAATAGAAATAAGAGAATAATATAACTAGGGTGACTCTTTCCATTGCTCTTCTGCCCAGGAAGGAGAATTAGCCTCCCTATGAGCAAAGATTGTCGTCTTAATTCTTTTAGGCAAGAAATTTTATCTTAAATTTATAATAGTATATTTATTTTGTAAATAATTTTTAAAATTTTGGTATTGACTGAATAGATGATTCAGAAAAGATTAGGAGAACTAATGTAACAAATTTCATGAATAAGTAGATTATAATTAATTATATACATTCTGTTTTTCAAAACCTTTTTATTTTGAAGAATAGTCCAAAAAATTCCCATGCATTCTTTATCTAGATTCCCCCAAAGTTACCATTTTGATATTTTTTTTTTTTTCAACGTTTATTTATTTTTGGGACAGAGAGAGACAGAGCACGAACGGGGGAGGGGCAGAGAGAGAGGGAGACACAGAATCAGAAACAGGCTCCAGGCTCTGAGCCATCAGCCCAGAGCCTGACGCGGGGCTCGAACTCCTGGACCGCGAGATCGTGACCTGGCTGAAGTCGGACGCATAACCGACTGCGCCACCCAGGCGCCCCACCATTTTGATATTTTATCGTATTTGCTTTATCATTCTCTTATTATATATATATATACACACACACACACACACACACACACATATACATATATACACACATACATATATATGTGAATATATACGTGTCACACATCCATATATGTGTGCATATATACAATGTATACATATCACATATACATATATGTGTATATATACATATCACACATTCCATATATGTATGTGTATGTGTATGTATATATATATCACACGTTTATATTTTGCAACCATTTGAGAGTAAGTTACAAAGTTACAGATAGGATGCCTCTTAAACCCCAATACTTCAGTATATATTTCCTAAAAAACAAGGACATTCTCTTATCAAACCACAGTATGAGGATCAAAATCAGGAAATTAACAATGATAAAATGCTCTTATGTAATGTATAAACTTATTCAGATATCACCAGTTGTCCTATTAGTGTCCTATATGGCAAAAGAAAACAATTTTTTTTTTTCTGGCCCAAGATCATTCATTACATTTTTTCAATACTCATCTTTCTTTAGTCTCCTTCAATCTGCAATAGTTTCTCGGTCTGTCTCACCATTTTTCAATGGTACAGGCCAATTATTTTGTAGAATATGTTTCCTCATGATTACATTCAGGTTATGCATTTTTGACAGAAGTATCACAGAAGTGAAGCTGTGTCCTTCTAAGTGCACAGCATAGGAGGTACAACATGTTGATCTGTCCCTTTCTGGTACTATTTCCCTTTGTAATCAATAAGTATCTTTAAACTTTTTTTTTTAATGTTTATTTACTTTTGAGAAAGAGAGAGACAGAGAGTGAGTGGGGGAGGGGCAGAGAGAGAGGGAGACACAGAATCGGAAGCAGGCTCTAGGCTCTGAGCTGTCAGCGCAGAGCCCGATGCGGGGCTCGAACCCATGAACTGTGAGATCATGACCTGAGCTGAAGTCGGACGCTTAACTGACTGAGCCATCCAGGCGCCCCTAACAAAGAGATTTTTTTAAAAAAATTTATTCCACTAATGAAATGGGTGAGGAGAAATTATTTGGTGTTAGGTTAGGCACATAGATGTTTCCAAAGAATGAGTTCTAGCTGGGAGCTTAGATGCTTTAATCCTGCTCTCTCTCACTGGGCCTGGGTGAAAAAGCAGGCTACTTGGCTATATTAAAAGCAGAAGTAAAAAAAAAAAACCTGCCTCAGAGTGTGAAGCTAGCCAGATAGAGCTCCAAGATCTGACTTCTTCAAACTGCATCTCCCTCCTCTGGGAAGTAAGTTTCCTTTCTAGCTTTGGGCTCCCATTCCAGCTCCAGGCCATGGTAACATTCCTTGCAGAAAGCTACTGAGGTGGTCACTGGCTGCTGGGGAGATAAACACAGAGATTCTCCAGTTAAGGAGCTGGCTGTTTCCTTCATAACAAAAAAATAGATCCAGTTCCTTTAGAAAATTTGACTTTTTAACTTAACTAGGGCTGTTCACCTTGCCTGGGCCTTTTGGACCCTCTGTAACTTTCCAAATGATTTTGTTTTAGTATAGGCAAAATTACAAGGGGAATATTTATCCTACAGAGAAGACTAGTCATGGGGACAAGAACCTCACAGGACTGGACCTCACAATATTTGGGTTAGGTGTCCCCCCATTCCTGCTCCTGCTGTTCCTGCCTCTACTTAAAAGGACGAAGGAAGCTTTTTTTTCTCTTAGGTTTTCCTCCCTAAAATGTTCAGATTAGTGAGTTGTGAGCAAGCCTGCTGCTTAATTCCCATGATATAAATGTGACAGGCACCCCCACCATTCCATGAAGGTCCCCCCATTTTTCACCTTGGCCAGAGGCCTAAATCCCGGTGTACCTTTGTTGTAAGACCAAGCACACTCCGTACCCCTGACAGGTCAAGGAATGTCACAGTCACAGCTCTCTTGGCCATATGGGTACAACCCCAGTCTGTTGGCCTTCACGTCCTTCTACCTGCACCTCTCAGAGTCTAAGGAAGGAGAGGTATGTCCTACAGAGAAGATCGAGAGGCAAAGCTCCCAGGGATGGTGGTGTCCTTGGTCTGACCCCTGCCTCTCTCTGTTTGGTTATAGCTGCCCTATGAGAAGAACTGCACGAATAAGCTGTTTTGTGTTGCTGACTTACAGATGGCCACCACCACCTCTCAGTGAGTTGTCAACTGCGACTAACTTTCTCCTGAAGGTGTACCCGGCAACCCCCTCATCAAAATTTGACTTTTCCTCATGGCCCACAAAGGGCTTTGAATCTATTACCTCATTGGGTCCTCAGCCACACCATGAGGAAGGCAAGAGATTTGTATTTCTGTCTTATAGATTATGGAACAGACTCAGTGGCTGAGGGACTGTGTGGGATCACAGAGCTCATTTGGTGGACTTGAACCCAGGTCTCTGACACCCTGGACAATGCTATTTTCATACCCTAGTGTTTCTTGCTCCTAGGACTACCCCAGGTAGAGGTAGCCTCTTCCTTGGCTCACCTGTTAACCCAATTACTTAACTAATTCATTAAATATTTATGGAGCATCTCCTCTGTGCCAGGCACTCTACATGCTGGAGATACATCAGCAAACAACACAGACAAAACAGCCTTGCCCTCCTGGTGTTTTAGGAGGAGAAGATAGTAGGTACCTTTTATGTTGATGAGATGTACTATGAAGAAAAGGCAGGGAAGGTGGGAGAAAGTGCCGGGTGGGGGTGGATTGCAGTTTTGGAGTGGTCAGGAAAGGGCTCACTGTGGTGACATTTTGGTACACACAGGAGGAGACTGGGGAATGAACTCTGTGGGTGTCTGCAGGGAGAGCAGCTGCAAATTCCCTGAGATGGGAGCATACCTGGAGGTGGGAGGAATGGCCAGGACACCAGTGTGGTTGCAGTAGAATGAGGGAGAGGTACTGTGGGGGCAGGGAGAAAGGTTATATGGGACTTCTGAGGCCCTGCATAAGGGCTTTTATTGTGAACTGGGAAGCCGGACGAATGACAGGATCTTGCATTTTAACAGGCTCATTCTTGCTGCTGTGTGGTAGACTGCAGGAACAAAGGTGTAAGCAGGGAGATAGTAAGGATCTATTATAATAACTCAGGTGAGAAGCGATGGTGACTTGGGCCAACGTGGTAGCAGGTAAAGGTGCCTATATTTTGAAGTTAGAGCCCACAGGACTTGATGACAGATTGGATCAGGGGAGTAAGAGAAAAAGAAGGGTCTAAGGCAGCTTCCATGGTTTCATCCTGAACATCTAGATTTGTGCTGTCCAATACAGTAGCCACTAGTCACATTTAACTATTTAAATTAATTAAAATTAAGTAAAATTAAAATTTTAGTTCTCAGTTGAACTAGGCACATTTCAAGGGCTCAACACCCACATAGGCCAGTGATATTGAATAGCACAGATATAGACTATTTCCATTACTGCGAAAGTTCCCTTGGATCACACTGAACTCCACAATAATGGCGATGCCAAGAACTGAATTGGGGAAGCCTTTAGAAGACTGATTTTGGAAGGCAGGGTGGAGAGAAAGAGATAAGGAGTTTGACTTTGGACACGTGACGGTCTTAAAATGCCCTTCCTGGCTAGTAGTGCTGCACACATAACATGGCACTGATGGCCCATTGGCCGGAGTTGGCATCTGGGTGGAAGAACGCTGTTGCCTGAGTCCTGGTAAGCCTTTTCACAGACATTTGTAGGAATTGTGGATGGCTTAGTGCGGCCCATCCCAATTGCTAAGGATCCAGTTCAAGACTTCTGAGTGTTTTGGAATCCAGCCTAATAAACAGATGCAGCTGTTTCCAACAGGAATTAATTACAGCCAAGAACTTCCCTCCCAGCCAGCTCCTTGGGATATATATAGCACACACAGCTGGCCCTACATCACCCCCTAGTGTAAATAGTAATCAGTCTCTTCTTTTTTCAAAAAGTATGATTGAGTCTAATCCTTAGTTAGCATCCAAATGTTTCAGGGGTTTCAACCTTTTTATGGACATGGATCTCCTAAAGAATCGAAGGAAAAAGCTCGAAGATGACATAGGCATAAAACATAAGTGTTTGCATTTGGAGCCCTCTGAAACTGTCCCTGGCCCTCAGGTTAAGAACCCCTGTGAAATAGAACAGTGGCTCTCAGATCTCTCTTGTGGGCTCTAGAACAGTTTAGCCAACTGATGTTTCAACATCTCCACCTTGTTATGCCATAGGCACCTCTTTTTATATCCCTGCCTGAACTCATCTGTCAGCTGCCACCCTCTGGTCTTCCTCCAGTGTTCTCTCCCTCACGAATAGGACCACTTGGTCATCCAGTGTGAAAATTCAGGGCTCATCCTTGACTCCTCTCTCTGCTGCTCTGGTTACAAGTGTGGCCTTACCATATCTGGTTTCTATCCCTTCTCTCTATCCCCGCTACTACTATATTACATCAGGCATTTGCCACCTTTTTTTTTTTTTTTTTAATTTTGTAAAATGTTTATCTTTGAAGGAGAAAGGCAGAGTGTGAGTGGGAGAGGGGCAGAGAGTGAGGGAGACACAGAATCCGAAGCAAGTTCCAGGCTCTGAGCTGTCAGCACAGAGCCCGACGTGGGGCTCCAACCCCATGAACCAGGAGATCATGACCTGAACCGAAGTTGGATGCTTAGCCATCTGGGGCGCCCAGGTGTCCCAGGCATTTGCCATCTCTTCAATGGATTTCCACAGCAGGCTCTAGTTGTCTCCCCACCCTCTCTCCTGCTCATCAATCTATCCTCTTCTCAGTTCTGATAAAACAAAAAGAATACTACCACAACAATAAAACACATGTCACAATACTTCCCAGAGCTTCATATTCTGTTTTTGAACAGATTTCCTAGGTGGGTAGGAAATTTTCCTTATATCGCTAATATGTTCTCCTGCAGATCTTGGTTATGGATAGTGGTTCTATACTCTGGGGTCCCACAGCACCTCAGTGGACTGAAGGAAGCTCTCACAAATCCCAAGTCTTTTCAAGTCTGAACAGACTGTTTTAAACCATACATTTAACCAACTGAGCCACCTAGACGCCCCAGTATTGAGCAGAGTATCTGGCACAGAGAAAGTACTCCATAAGTATATATGAAATGGATGAATTTGTGTAATGAAGTACCTTGCCTAGGGTTGCAGTGAATTGGCAGTAGAAAGAGTATTTAATTATAATTTTCCCAACCCCCTTTTGAGACTGTTAGACCTCAGGCAAATTAGACTCTCTTGGCTTCTGTTTCCTTTTCTATGAAATGGACAGTAACCATACTATTTTATACAGTTATTACGAGGATTAATTGAGGATGTGAAGCATCGAGCACAGTCCCTGCCATATAGTAAGCACCAAATAATGGGAAGCATTATCACCGTCTCACATAGCAACTGGGGGGGGATAGCAGTCCAGGTGTTTGCTTATGTTGAGGGGGAAGAAAATCTAGGCTAAATGTATCCTTTAGGCAATTTAAGAAGTTAGTTAAGATTGTGCTATTGTATTGCATTGATGTTTTTACAGATCAAACAAATTGGTAACATGTATCTATTTGCCTACTGCTGTGCAGGCAGGAATTGGTGGTGGGTCTCACAAAGGAGCTGACTCTGAACATTAACCTAACTAACTCTGGGGAAGATTCCTACATGACGAGCATGGCTTTGAATTACCCCAGAAACTTACAGTTTAAGAGGATACAGAAGGTAACTACGATGGCAGTTTTGGAAACATACACTCATGGCTGTCCCTTCCTGTACACCTGCTTTTTTATGGCAACTCTGAACTGGTCTCCCTGCCTCCAGTCTCATCCAGGTCCATCCAATAAACTAGATGGATCCCCTCCAGTCCAACTGCATGCTGTGCTATGGGTTCAGTCGTGCTATTCTCTGCCTAAAGAGCCACCGGTGATGCCGTTCTGCAGTCACTCCTTGCCTGCAGCCTTTCTTAACCAGGGTTCTGAGAGGAAAATATTCTCTAAGTTAGCCGGGACCGGGAAAGTAAAAGTCTGCCCTGCCATTCATCAACCTGGGATCACAGACACAAAGCCAGCTGCAAGATACTAGGAAACAATAATTCTCCCAAGGACATCCTGCAGCTGTGAAGTAACGCTGAAAAGTGTTCTCTAAAATCATAGGCAATCAGAGACTTTGCTGCTTGAAGTTCTATCTGTAATTATGAAACCATCTCACTCTTGACTGGATAATATGTCACTTTGAAGAGAAGCTTTCATCTGAGGTACAGCGCTTCAGACAAAGCATTCTGGACACAACTTTACAAATCCACCCTAACAGTTTCCAAGGAAGGGGTCCCTGGGTCTGGCCCTGCTTTACTTAGTAGAGCCTGTCAAAACTCTGCTTTACTTATATTAAAATTTTTTTTTCAACGTTTTTATTTTTTGGGACAGAGAGAGACAGAGCACGAACGGGGGAGGGGCAGAGAGAGAGGGAGACACAGAATCGGAAGCAGGCTCCAGGCTCCGAGCCATCCGCCCAGAGCCCGACGCGGGGCTCGAACTCACGGACCGCGAGATCGTGGCCTGGCTGAAGTCGGACGCTTAACCGACTGCGCCACCCAGGCGCCCCTGATATTTCACCTGAACTGTATCCTTCCCCGGAATCCTTTAACTGTCTTTGCTTTTGTTTGGTGAGACAGACATACCCTGGTGCAGTTTTCCTCATTGTAAGCAATCATTAAACCTGCCTTTGTCAAACTACAGGTTTGTCCCTGGGGTCTTAGGCTATTTGAGCTAGGATAGCATCGATTACCTGAAAATAATGAAATTGCCTCATAAGCTTCTTGAGTGGAAGTGGTGTTGCACTATCCTTGGGAGAATTAAGAAAATTGTCCATGAAATCACCTTCTGTATTCAGTGGTCTAGATGAAGATCCATGGTTGAGAAAGGCTCCGTGGCAGTGCTTGGCTCATGCTAGCCTTCCAGCCCATCTCAGGATATTAAGTTTGCATTGGTCCAAGGCCCAGTTCAAATGCCTCGCTACCAATGAAGACTTCACAGATTCCTTCCTCCTTGTTGGATTTCACCTCTTTCGATACTGTTTTTCAGCGGCAGATCAGGGACTCCCTTCACAGCTTTACAGAACCACTCCCTGGGCCTTGTATTTAAATTCCTCAACTACCTACTACTGATCCCTTTTGCCCAGCTTGTGAGGAAGACAGAGACCAAATCTGATTTGTGTCCTGACTCCTGGCAGATAAAGCCTGAGCTCTGGCATGTAGAAAATCAGTGAATATTTGAATTGGTATGAGGCAAATGCTTCCTTTTTTGCTCTTTAAGAACAGGGTCTTTTCTGTGTTAACAGCCTCCTTCTCCAGACATTTGGTGTGATGACCCTAAGCCAACTGCTTCTGTGCTGGTCATGAACTGCAAGATTGGTCACCCTATACTCAGGAGGTCGTCTGTGAGTCTGTTTTGGTCAGCTGACTCTTCTAACTTGGACTTGGTGTCTCTCACGTTCCCGGTCTCATCTGAATCTTTTAGTTGTGGTCTCCACACTGTACTGTAATCAACCCCTTCAGCAGAGCTTAGAGCTGCCAAGTTTGCTCTCAAAGTAGGGAGTGGTGGGGTGGGAGATATAGCCGCAAACTGCTGGTTCACCCCCATTACAGCAGAGTGAAGTTGGGAGTAGTATGGGGGGAGCGGCAGACCCAGGGTTACTATTGTGAAGGGAGTCCCTGATCTGCCACTGATGATCTTTGTGCCGTGGGCAAGCTCTGAAGTGGTTTCCTCACCTGTACAAAGGGAATAATGCTGTCTGCCCAGCTTATTCCATATTGACATTGTGAGGCTTACATGGAACAATACATGTGGAAGCATCCTGTGCTACAAAAATGTGAGGAATATGAATTGCTTCCCAGGTCTGTTTAGTTAGTAGGAAGCAATCTGAATTGTGGGTGGTATAGAGAGGAACCATGTGACTTTTTTTTTTTTTTTTTTTTTTTAAATAGGCAATCTTTTCAGTAGTTTGGCAGCTAGAAGAGAATGCCTTTCCAAACAGGACAGCCAGTATCACTGTGACAGCCACCAAGTAAGTACTGTCTGTGTCAGAGCAGGTCCAGGCTGTGGCCCTGGAAGAAGTCTGCATCCCGTGCGTGTGTGTTAAGAGTTATGGCTCCCTCACTGCTCAGGAAGAGCCTCAGTGAACCCACAAAAAGAACCTATGCTGCTGCAGTGACCTGGCTTTCCCTTCTTGCTATCAGAAATATGGAAAACCTTCTTTTAGTGACACACAAAGCAAAACTATGGTACAGTCTGGTAAATGAGACTTGGACGCAAGTTCTAATTCTGGTTCATTTAACTTTGGAGAAGTTCTGTCATCTGCAAAACTTCTATGTTTGGGGGTGTAGGGTAGTGTTAGGGAAGGGTTCACAAATGGGGATGGTTCTGCCCCTCAGGGGCAGTGCCTGAAAACATTTTTGGTTGCCACAACCTGGAGCAGGGGGTGGAGGGTGCTACTGCTATCTAGTGGGGAGAGGCCAGGGATGCTGCTTAAACATCATACAGGAGGATAGCTTCTCACAAAAAATTATCTGGCCTAAAATGTCAATATTGTCAAGGTTGAGAAACTCTTTTAAAATCAGTGTTTCTCCAAGTGTGGTCTTCTGCACTCTAATTACTTATCTTCAAGAGTCTTTTCTTACCTGACCCTCACTGACCCGGAGAAGCCAAGGTATGTAAGTAGCTGTGTACAAAGCAGGTGTGCAGTCAACTGACACTCTTATTTCCTAGTTTCAATGGAAAACAGTCTTTGGTCACAAAGACCCACAGCCTCCAGTTCAAGCATGCCTTCATTGCAGTTCTTCCCAAGTAAGTACTTCCGAGGGGCCAATACCTGCAGGAATTCTCTCTTGTGGCAACTGGTGGTCGGGGTGGATGTGGGCCTTGTCCTTCACTGATAGGAGGCTGCTTAAAGCCCAGGCTCCCACTGATCTCTGGGGCACTAACAGTTGGGTCCTAGAAACACCATGGTAGTAACCAAAGGGGGAGCAGTGCCTGCTGCTCTTGCTACAAAAAGTTACTGACGTAATGCTAAGGAGGCAAGAGAGGAGCTGTGGCATTGAGAAATAAGGAAAGAGAAAAGTAAGGCCACTCTGAGGAATGATAATTAGACACACACAGAACCAGCCCTAATATACAGAATTCAAATATCCTACCTGATCCCAGCTGCCCTACCGCCACTCTACATTTTGATATTCAGCTTTGATTCATCTTAAGGATCTGGTACCCTCTTTCTTAGTGTATACAGTAGGTAGCATTCAGGCTCCTTTGAAAGAAGGGGGCCTTGAGGCCTAACAAATATCGTCTCAATTGCAGACCGTCAGTGATATACATGAACACAAGCCAGGGGCTTTCTGTCTACAAAGACTTCTTCTTCAATGTAAGTGCTTAGTGCCTATAATTGCAAAGTTACAGGTGGCAAAACACCAGTTTGATTTCCCACGCTCCGATTCTATTTTGCAGATACATGGGGAAAATCTCTTTGGAGCCGAATTCCAGCTGCAAATTTGCGTTCCAATCAAATTACAAGATCTCCAGATTATAAGAGTGAAAAACGTGGCAAAAATTCAGGTACTTAGAGGCATTTCTTTATCATGATCACACCTCTTTTCAAAGTGACTATGGATTCTCAAAGGTATGAAACCAGAGTTCTAGAAAAGGAGTAAAAACATGTTTAGTTAACCTGGGAACACATTGCCAAAGTCATGTTCACAAGAAATATCAACCATTTAGCTCTTAAAGCAACACTTCTGTTTCCCTCCCCTTGGTGAAAAATAAGCAAAAATTCTAACCTTTTTAATACCCATGGAGATACTTACTTTCCCTCTGAAACTGATAAATTCTGCTTGTCTTTGTGACTGGCAAATGAGCTTGATAAACATGAGATATTTCTTGCACTTCTCCCTATAAATTTACCATCTTCCTTTCCTCCCTCCAGTCTATTTCTGCTTTGCTACAGCCTCTTTACTCTCAGTTGACTCTTCATCTGTAGTATGGTTCCCTTATGGTACCTACAGCCACAGGCTCTCATCAGTATGGAAGTTGAGGTCTTTGGCTTTCCTTATTTACTTATTTATTTATTTAGCTCAAGGTACATGAAATGTCAAGGCTCAGAAATGAATATATGGAAAGGCATTTATAGAATGGACTCTGCTGACAGAAAGAGGACTTCTAAATTGTAATCACTTGTTCCCATGTATAGTTTATTTTTAAAGAACATTTGTTAACTTCAGAAACATTTTAGTTTCTACTAAGAAACAAAATTGTTTGAAAAGTTGATGAGAAACATTTAGAATGGGAAATCCACCCTGCTCTGGGGATGAAGGCTGAAAACAGCATCAAGGGCTTTAAGACCAGTACCCTCTCAGTTTGGGCCTGTAAGGCATGTCTGACTTACTTAAACAGACTGTGTTGGCAGAGCAGGTCAGTGGCAGACCTGAAATTCAGCATTGTCCTATAGAAATGCTGGATCTTTCTCTTCATTTGCTTCATGGCGGGGGTGTTACATTTAATCTTGAAGGTCATCTGTTTCAGAATCTTATCTGTGAGGTAATGGAGCCAGAGCACATTATTATAAGGGTGATATTCACCCCAGCAGTTGTTGTTCTCCTTCCTCATTAGCCTGTAGATCTCAAACTGGTAGTCACCTTCACCTGTAAATAGGTCCTCATCCATGGAAATGTCACAGAACACCACGATCCCATCCCGTTCCAACCGTGACAGGGTGTAGTCAATGATATTGACTTGTAGTCCACGGGTGGGGATAGTGCTCGTGTTCCCGTTGAGGGTGTACTGGAGCTCTTTGAGGCTGGTTTTCTTTAAGAGCACATTCCCCCAGTGTAAGTCTCGGTGCTCAAAGTGCAGGGATGCCTCGGCCACTGCGAGAGATGCTGTGATCTGGTGTAGAATGCTCTTTGCAGTAGCCATGGAGGACAACTTCGTTCTCATTTGCTCTAAGTCAATCCCTCCAAACTCAAATTCCAGCACAATGAAGAGCTGGTCTTCCTCAAAAAAGTCAGGCCGGTCATTTGCAGACCCTTTAGTTGAGTTATAATGGTCCCAGGCTCTGAGGAGCAAGGGAGGGTAAGATCCTTGAACACAGTGCACCGAATTCAAACCAATAAAGCCTTCTGTACGGTTGTGTATCTCATCAGACAAAAGGCTCAACTCTTTGGAGATGATGATCTCTGGCAGAATTTCCTCAAAAGTTTTCTGATGGGCTCCGTTCACCAAATCTGGTCCTTCAATAGCAATGATTTTTAGGGCAACAGGTGTGTGATTAACAATTGTTTGAAACACTTCACCAAACACCCCTTCTCCAATCTTCTGACAGCATTCCAATTTTTCTGTGGAAAGGCAATTGCTAAAGGGGATGGGGCCCTCCTGATTGCATTCCCCGTAAACCTTTTCAGCATCTGATACCTTTTTGTCTGTGACATGTAGTGTCTTAAACGGGGTTAGCAAATACATGGAAGAGCAGTTCCAAGGAGACATGGCACTGTTTGTTCTGTTCGTAACAGGAGGGTTTGGATATTCAGAGATGAGGGACTCAGAGAGAGAACTGGCAATGGTGTAGCTACTGCATACTTCCGACACAGCAGTCACCATCTTCTTCTTGTGGAAACTGAAGGAAGCCCTGGCTTTGGTCCAAGAGGTATTCTGTAAATGAGTCAGGTCCTGGGTGAGGGATGAGTCTTTTTCCCTCTTTTGGTCCCTCTTAAACTGGTGGTAATGGAGAAGGGAGGTTTCTACTGTTTCCTGCAGTTTCCTTTTTCGACTAGGCCCAGTTCTCTCAGGCCTGTTGATTTCCCCAGGTACAATACAGCCCTTGCAACCATCTGCCTCCTCGGAGTCTATCTGGGCAGCCCCTTGAGACCCAATCTGTTGACAACAGCCCTGGTCTGTGGCCCTCTTCTTACCCATGCTTGAAAAACCTGGCCTCTCCAGCCTCTTCCCCATCTGTTCCATTTCACAGCAAGACTCCCTCATATTCCTCCCAACTGCCCCACTCTCAGAATCCTCAGGGTTTCCAGAGTCCGTGACACTAAAGAGAGCTGACCTGAGGTTGGCATGGGCTTGGTGGGCCAACCTAGTGAACCTGCCTCCTCCTGTTGCTGCCTCCTGGAGGCGGTGGAGGGATGCTGGGTCCAGGGAGGCTGCTGGGAGGTGCAAGCCACTCGGAACTTCAGAGGCTGCATCCAAAGAGGCGGCGGGGCCGGTCCCGAGGACACTGTCTCCTGGCGCTGGGAGGCCGGGGCCAGGAGAGGCCAGACTGCTGAACAGGGAGGCACTGGTGCCCAGCTCGCCGCCGTCCCCGGGCCGGCTGCACGCACTGAGGTCCGGGCTCAGTAGGCACGGGTTGCCGTTAGAGAAGGGCGGCGGTTCGAGCGGCCCGCAGGGGGTGCTGCAGTTCTGCGGAGGCCGAGCTCGCAGCCTCAGGCGTCTTGGGGTCGCGATCAGACTCGGCCGGTCCTCGGAGACTCGACCGCCAGGGCCCCTCCGCCGTCGACCCACCGGAAAGCCGAGGAAGTCTGGGTCGTCGGGATCGTCGGAAGCGATAGAGCGCGAGGGGCCGCCGCTGCTGGCGTCGCTGCTACTGCTGCTGCTGAATAAACGCTTCCGGTCTTTCGGCGGGAACCACTGCGCCGCTGCCCTGCCGGGTCGCCGCCGCGGCCCCCCGCCGCCCGCAGCCCCATACGTTCGGAAGAGGCGATTCGCAGGTCGCGGGAGCGACGCCGCCATCGTCGGCACCCGCCCAGAGGTTCAAATGCAAACACCGCGAGACTTCCTGAAGGCAGAAGCGCTCGCCAGCTAGACTGCTGGGTCCTAGCGTCCGGCCATGCGCATGCGCATCACGACGGGTCTCGCCGGGGCTGGGAGAGGGCGGGTAACTGATAGTTTGGCGTCCTCATATCCGCTGTGGAATGGCTCTCGTTTCAGGACCACACTCTGTGCAGCCAGACTCAGGTGGAAAGGTGCGGAAGCGATCCTGTTCAGGTGAGCGCGGGCTTCCCGAGAGACCGAGGGAGGGAAGAAGTGCTTGAAGCGGGTGACGTGAGAGGTCCGATGCTCCTTTCCCCGACGTTTATTCGTGAAAACATGCAGGGCGGCCTCAAGGCGCTCCTTAGCCTCTTCTCTGGGTAACGTTAGCCATATCTGTGGCTTTGCTTGAGCCAAGGTGAGGGCTGAAACTGTATGCACCCTCTATTCTGGTATCTTAAGGTGCCCTGCGTGCTAAGTGTTAAAGCTTTCATCTTTTGCACTCAAAAAGGGATTGTGCTAATTATAACCAGAGTTTCCTTTTCAGCATGGGAAAAAATGGCATTCAGTGAGCTGTGTCATCACTTCAAATAAGGAAAACGTAACGGTGGCTGCAGAGCTCTACTTGAGTCAATTTCAGCAGGTACTTGAGATGGTGAAATGCTCCAGATTTGACTCACTTGTTCCTCACGTGCATCTCCTATCTTTCGGAGAAAAATTAATGGCATCTCAAATGTAACATGTCCAAAACAGGTGTCTCGATCTACTTTTTGCCTCAATCTGTTCTTTACTCAATTACTTGGGGTAACTTAGTAGGGTAACTTACTCTAGTTATTTATTTTAGGAAATACTTGTGACTCTCTCCTTCCTTTCCTACATCCCCATATCTATTACAGCAGCAAGCTCTATCATTCCACCTCCAAAATGTATTCTAAATCCATTCACTTATTTCCATCTCCACTGCTCCTATTGTAGTTCTGGCCACCATCTTTTGCTCCAGCTATTACAGTAACCTGCCTTTTCCTCTTGTCTGCGCTCTTGCCATGGCCTCTACAAATCTTTCTTCACATAACAGCTGTTTTAAAAGTAAACATTGTGCCACGCCTCTCCAAAAAAAAAAAAAAAAGTGACATTTGAATACACCTAGACTAGGGCCGCCTGAATGACTCAGTCAGTTGAAGGTCTGACTCTTGACTTCAGCTCAGGTCATGATCCCAGGGTCGTGGGATTGAGCCCCATGTTGGGCTCTGCGCAGAGCGTAGAGCCTGCTTAAGATTCTTTCCTTCCCTCTGCCCCTCTCCCCAACTTGTGCGTGTGCTCTCTCCAAAATATTTTTTAACAAATTAATTAAAAAATGAATACTTCTAGACTAAAACACATACTTTTTCAGTGGCCTGCAAGGTACTGCATGATCTACTCTTTGCTACTTCAACTTTATCTCCTAGTACTCTCCTCTTTCCCACTTTTTTTTAAAAAAAGTTTATTCATTTATTTTGAGAGAGAGAGAGAGGGAGGGAGGGAGGAGGAAGGGCAAAGAGCGAGGGAGAGATAATCCAAAGCTGGCTCCACACTGTCAGTCAGCATAGAGCCTGATGCGGGGCCTGAATTCACAAATTCCGAGAACATGACCCAAGCTGAAATGGTTGGATGCCCAACCAACTGAGCCACCCAGCCACCTTTTTTTAATATTTATTTTTGAGAGAGAGAGCGAGCATGGGAAGGGTAAAGAGAGAGGGGGACAGACGATCTGAAGTGGGCTCTGTGCTTACAGGAGAGAGCCCAAAGCAGGGCTCAAACTCAACAAAACTGTGAAATCATGACTTGAGCTGAAGTCACATGCTTAACTGAGCCACCCAGGGCCACTCCCCTTGCCACTCCCCACTTCTTATCCTCCAGATATTGTCCTTTCTCCAATATTGTTCTGGCCACATGATCTTTGTACTTGCTGTCCCTTCTGCATGACAGTGCTTTTCCCCTGTATCTTTATGTGCATGGTTTCTTATAATTAGCTCAGGCGTTACCTTAGAGAGGCCTTCCCTGATCACTCACTCTAAAGTGGGAAATAGGAGGATCGAGTGTAACACCTCACAGTGATCCAGATGAGAATGATGAGATCTGAACTGAAGGAGTAGCAATGAGGGTTGGAGAAAACAGACAGATGAGAGAAAGAACAAAAAGGAGAATTGTCAGGAACTGATTCGGGGCTGGTGAATGGTGTTGTGACATGAGGTAAAGTGCAAAGGAAAAGCAGTTGGGGAACGATTGCAGGATACTTGCTTGGGTAACTGTGGTTGCCAAGACCACTAACTAGACAATGGAATACAGGAGAAGGAACACATATAAAGGAAAAGATGCTGTTCAAAAATAGTAAGTCCATGTCTAAAATATGTTTTATCTACCCTCTATCTTATAGTTACAGAGAGATGTAAATGAACTGCAGATCCTTGGTGAAATAACTTTCAACAAATCTCTGTATGAGGGGCTGAATGCAGAGAACCACAGAACTAAGGTAATCCCTGGCTGTATTCTGTTGTTCTGGACAGTGTCCTGGGGAAACTGTGCCTAGCCTTAGAGCCCCTGTACCAGTACTCTTCCTGTTTTCAGTCTTAACACCTCTGATCTTGACTCTACCACGAGCTGCCTCTGTGACCTTGAATTAGCCAGCATCAACCTCCATTTTTCCATCTGTGAAATGAAGCAATTGAGTAAGAGGCTTAAGCTGAAATAACTAGGCTGAAATCAACAGCTATGTATACTTTGATTTGAGAGTGTATTTATTGTATTTTTAAAATTTGCCAAGTGAGAAATTATTTTTTTGTATACATTAATTGCCTTCCTCGTGTGTAGTATTGTTTAGTTATGGTATTAACCAGTTACAATACTCAGGAATGCATGATTCTTTTATAAATCTTAAACTAAATACTGGAACACTTGGGATTTCTTTTGCAAAAGTGTGGCCACAAATCATACTAATGTCTGTGATCTATGGGCTAAATGCTGTGTGTGCTACTCTGAGCTGTCATTCTTGTTGACACTTAACCTAGATGTGCTCCTGGCTTGAGAGAGAATCCATCTGTGGGCCCTTTAGTCAGGCATGATCATTACTGGAGGGGATGTCAAGAAAATGAGCTGGATTGCTAAATGTTAGGTTCTCTGATTTCCTTCCTGGGGGACGAGAAACGAACAGTTCTCTAGACATGTCAGAAATAACACTTTTCTTTTTAACTATTTCCAATACAGAAAATTATATGGGGGAAAGAGAAGTGCCCCATTGTCCCACTGCCTAGATTAAAAAAAATAGAAGAGCAAGAAAATCCAAGCCTTACAGAAAAATATCAAATGAAAAATAATGGTTCCTTCATTCCCCCCCTTTCCCATGCCCCCAGCTCCTCCTTCCCAAAGAGTGTTATGGTTAACAGTTTCTTATATGCACATTTGTAAATTATTTATTTCTTCCTCTTGCTGATGGCTTTTATTTCTATACATAGATTCCTTATAATTATTTTCCTTTCTTTAAATTCAATACCCTAAGCAAAGTGTTAAGTTGTTCCTGACAATAAGCAACAAGGGTAGAATGAACCTGTGAGTATAAATACCTATGTATCCAAGTGCGTTTCATTTGCAAGTAACGGAAAACTCCCACTAAGGTACCATAAGGGCATCTGTTGTTTGTCTGGTCAACGGCGGCCTGGCTCCTTTGAATCTTGTGCCCTTCCATCTGTGTTGGTGATACCTTCCCTTGTGGCCAGCACAAAGCTACCACCTCTCCAAGTGCTGCGTTTTCATGTGTCAGGATACAAAATAAGAAGCAAGAGATCAGTAGCAAAACTTCCCTTTGTAGGAAGGGAAATTTTCCTAAAAACTCCCAGCAGCTGTCTCCTTACATCTTGTCAGTGAGAACTGGATCTCATGTCAGTCGCTGGCAAAGGGGAATAGCTCTGTCATGGTTGGCTTAGATCAGCCATGATTTCTGATAGAAAATTCAAAAATTCAGTGTTCAGCTGCAAGCAGTAGGTACCCTGTGTCCCGCTTCTCCTTCACCTTTACCAGGGTAGCTTTGGGGTACCTTTGGAACCTGTGGGTTTAGAAGAGGAAAAGGGGAAGAGGCTTTGAGAAAGAGGAGCATTTCTTTTACTCAGATCTGGCCTGTTATACCACTATGACCTTGGGATTTCCTTTCATTATTTTCCTAAACCCATACTCTCAAGTCCTTCCCCCTGCCCCCCCCCCCCCCCCCCCCGCCACTTCACTCTTACATAGAAGAAAAACCAGCTCTCTTCCTGTTCTTCCTCCCTGTCTGTTGCTTTGCTCCCTCTCTGTTGTCAAGGCCCAGAACTTACACCTTTTAAGCTCAGCTCCGTCTGAATTAAATAGTTGCCTGGAGGGTCAACCCTAGGAAGTAACCAGTTTACAACTTAATTGGAGGAGGCCTTAAAGGAGTAAATTTGTCCATCTTTCCAACTCATACAGCAGTTATCCCTGACCTTGTTGCTTAGACACTTGCATGAAAGGACTCAGTGTTTTGGGCAGGCAGAGAAGTCTTGATGGCCCTCTGGCCCCACTTAAGTCCTGGGAACATGCTCTGGGCATGGTCTGTATGCTGGCCACAGCTTGGGAGGGCCATAAATGGGTCTCGGGAAGCAACATCCGCTGAGCTTTCCGGCTGAGTCCTGTTAGTGAGAAGAGAGCTTAGACTCTTGAGATTGAGACAGCCTTTAGACGACAATGCTGGGGATGCTTCTAATACAAGAACTCTGTAAGTACACTTGACCCTTGAACAACCTGAGGATTAGAAGTGCCGGCTCCCCACATAGTTGAAAATCCATGTATAACTTTTGACTCCCCAAAGACTTAACTACTAATAGTATACTGTTGACTGGATGTCTTATTATATTATTATATTATATACTATATTCTTATAATGAAGTAAGCTAGGGAAAAGAAAATGTTAAAGTCATAAAAGATACATTTATAGTACTGTATCACAAATAAATCTGCATATAAGTGGACCTACACTGCTCAAGCCTGTGTTGCTGAAGGGTCACCTGTAGTATACATGGATGCCATTTTGCATTCATTATCATATCTTAACATATACTTTAGTTTGGTGAAGAGCAGACCAGTGTCTTTGTCATATTTCATGTGGGACAAACGTGTTATCAGACTTTAGGGGTTTGTGCCCTAAGGTCAAAAAGAGCTGTTAGAATGATGTCAGAACAGAGTTGGAAAGGACTTAGAGATCATTTAAAATAGGTCATCATTTTGAAGATGATGAGCTGGGGGCCCAAGGACACAGAGTGGCAGAGCTGGATGTAAAACTGATTTTCTTTCAGTGTTCTCTCAAACCTAGAGACCAGTCCCTTGGGACCTCTGTTAAACTGTCAGATAATCCTTAACAGATCTCCTGACTGACCAAAATAGTGTAAAGTGTTTTGTTCTTTACATAATTTTGTTGTGCTGTTGGTTTTTTGTTTTTGTTTTGTTTTTTTTTGGGGGGGTTGTTATTTTTTTTCCTCCAGTTTTTGTTCTCTTTGCTTTTCGAGGATTTTTTTTGTTTGTTTTTGGGACATCTGGCTCAGAGATTCTTTCTTTGGCCATGTCCAGTCTTTTTTTTTAATGAGCCCATCAAAGGCTTTCTTCATTTCTGTTACAGTGGTTTTTTTATCTCTAGCATTTCTTTTTGGTTCTTTCCTGGGATTTCCATCTCTCTTTCATTGCCTATCTGTTCTTTGTTTTGTTCTTGCATGCTGTCTACTTTATCTGTGAGAGCCCTTAGCATGTTAATCATAGTTGTTTTAAATTCCAAGTCTGATGATAATTCAAACACCTTTCCGTGTCTGCTTCTGAGGCTTGCTTTGTCTCTTCAAAATGTTTTTTGCATCTGGATATGTTTTATGATTTTTTATTTCTTTCTTTTTTCCTGGTAATTTTTTTTTCCTGATAACCAGATACGATGGACCAGGTAAAGGAACTGTTGTAAATAGGTCTTTAGTGATGTGGTGGTGAGGTGTGGGGGAGGGGAAGGAGGACGTGCTTACGTGCTCTACCATCCTGTGATTAGATTTCAGTCTTTTAGTGAGCCCATGCTCCTGTCTGTGAACCTACACCTCTGGGCTGTGAACCTCAGAAGTATTTCTCATTTTTTTTTCAGTCCCCTTAGGTGGGACAGGATACCTAGAGTTGGGTATTTCTCTTACCCTGGGTCAGTTAGGCTCTTAACAGGTTACGCTCCAATTAACTTGTTTCCCCCGATGGCAGGCCAGAGTGCTCTGGCCTATTTCAAAATGGTTCCTTTTCTTCTCCCCTTGCCAGAAGCATCAAGGGATTTTTCTCGAGTATTTACTGTAGGAATCTGGTCAAGCTCCTAGAGGAAAACCTTATAGTGTTGTGGAGGCTCCCATATGACTGGGTTCCCAGGAGGTTTTAACTCTGAGAGTTGTCAGTACTGAACTTCTCATGATTAATTCATGAATTACAGATTGGGTTTTCCTACCCCAGCGCTGGGAAGCCTCTACTGCCTGTATTTATCTATCTGTCTCGCTAATCTTGGGGGCAGCAGTTTGCCAAGTATCCTCCCCTCTCTTAGGGCGCCAAGAAGAGTTGCTGCTTTTTCAGTCTGTTCAGCTTTTTACTTGTTAGTACGGAGTGGCACCTACCACGCTCTCTACATGTGGAACCAGAAACTGAAACCCTCGTTAGGTAATTTTAGATGCTGCATCAGGAAACTTTAGCTTTTTCCCTTACTGTCATCAGTCTTGGTCAATATACAGAATGTTGCCAAGTTCTCATATTTTGCTCCTTAAAATAACATGTGGAATTTTTTTCTCATCTGCTTTAGGAGACTTATTGGATGATCTCTGTATCTTGTTCTAGATCACTATCATCTTCCTGAAAGAGAAGGAGTATTTGCACCTCATCTTTATAAGCAGTGCTGGTGGCCTTCTGGTTTTGATTGTGATTATAATCACCCTTTTCAAGGTCAGTTCTACTCATGTGAAGTATTAAGATACAGAGAGATTTTCCTAAAACGGATTTGATGGTCATTCCCCTATTTTAAATCCTTTACTTTCCTTCCCCTGTTTTAACGTTCAGACTTTTTTTTTACTGCTTTCAAGATCCTCACTCTCCAGCCTTTACCCTTCTCAACTCTTAAGTCTTGCTTTTTCCTCCAAACACGTGTAACTAAATAGGTTTGTGTCTGTATGCTTGCTGTCTATACTGCCGTCCCCCCACCCCGATGCCCTTTCCCACCTTGCTCACACTCTTCCCTTAAGACCCAGCCCAGAGATTCCTCAGTCCTCTGAGCTATGTGCTTTTCCTGTGAGCTACTTTCTGGAAACCCTTCCAGGTGTCAGTCGTCACACTGTATTATAATTATTTCTGTTCCTAGTAGATTGTGAGTTTCCCTTTTATTTTTTTCCTCAATTTTTTTTTTTATAATTAAGTAATCTCTATACCTAACATGGGGCTTGAACTTAACAACCCTGAGATCAAGAGTCTCATGCTTTACCAACTGAACCAGCCAGCTGCCCCTAGATTGTGCATTTCTTGCTGTAGGAGGCCATACTGTCTGTAGTAGGCTGAGTATTTTTATATAACTAAGATCCATTATAGCCAAAATTATAATATTTTGCAGAATTAGTTAAGTTAAAAAAAGGTTAAGGAGCAGGGCACCTGAGTGGCTCAATGGGTTAAGTGTCTGACTTTTTTTTTTTTAATGTTTACTTACTTGAGAGAGAGAGAGAGAGACAGACTGTGACCTGGGGTAGGGCAGGGGGAGAGACAGAGGGAGACACAGAATCCAAAGTAGGCTTCAGGCTCTGAGTTGTCAGTGCAGAGCCTGATGTGGGGCTCAAACTCGTGAACCACAAGATATGACCTGAGCCGAAGTTGGACACTTAATTGACTGAACCACCCAGGCACCCCATTAAGTGCCTGACTCTTGATTTTGGCTCAGGTCATGATCCTAGGTCATGGGGTCGAGGCTTGCATTGGGCTCCTCACTGAGCTTGGAGCCTGCCTGAGATTCTGTGTCTCTCTCTCTTTTTCTCTGTCTCTTTCTCTTTCCTCTGTTTCTTCTCTACTCATACATGCTCTCTCACTCAAATTTTTAAAAAAAGGTTAAGGAGGTTTGGGGTTTCAGAGGAAGGTGGAAAATCACTTCTGACTGGAGAATGAAAAGGCTTGTGGAAAGGTAGCATTTTAAGACTGATCTTGAAGGATCGGATTATCAGGGAGAAATTCAGAGGAGGTGTGAGAAGTTCTAGAGAACTAGATGACGGTTTTCTAAAACAGATGGGTATCTTGGGCCTATAATGGGACTTCCCCTCCTTTGTTTCAGTTTGGCTTTTTTAAAAGAAAATACCAGCATCTGAACTTGGACAGCACACGGAAGGCCTCGCTGAAATCAGAGAATCTGCTCACAGAAGAAAATTAGGACCAGCTTCCTCATCCATTGGGAGAGAACATCAGCTAGTCCTTCAAGTTCTAGAGACTTGGTGTCGTTACTTTTTTTTTTTTTTTTTAAGATGATCTAGAGCAGAATCTAACAAATTGTTAATGGAACATTGTTTTTTAACCATACACTGTCCCCAGAGTGTCTGTGTATTGTGCAGAAAATAAACTTGGGAAACATTTGAAATTAAATAAAATTAAATTTTCCTTTAAAGAAGCGCCTTTAATACAGAAATATACTTTGTGATATTTTTTTTCTCCAAGAGGAGGTATAGCAATTTCCAACCTTATTTGCCTAAGAATACTTTTTTCTTGGCGTTTCCATTGATGTCTCCCAACATAGTGTTCTACAAAGTACATCTTGGGGGACAGTGGTCTAAAGATCCTGGCATTTTCAAGATCCTAAGATGTGGCCTATTACTTCAAATCAGAACACAAAAAAAGCACGCCTGGAACAAATGTAAAAAGTAGAAAAGCAGAGGTCACCAAAACAGGAACTAGAAGGTGAGGAGAAAAGCAAGACTGTTCTGTAATTTCATTTCTGTTGTATGTATGAATACATCTATTTAATGCACCGTGCTAATCCTTACCCAGCTTCCTGCTCAGTGAATTGCTCAGGGAGACTTCTGTTCCTTGGTAAATACTGTCACCAGGAGAGAGCATTCTTCCACAGGAGGAGATGGAACCTGGCCTGGGAGTTGGGGGCACAGAGATGAGGGCCTAGTTACAGGCCGGCTTCGCTCTTAGTATCTTATTTTATTTTTATATCCCTTGCTGTCAAAACTTGGCCCCATCTCCCCACTTTTAACCCTGCAATGGAACAGTCTTTGTTT
The DNA here is from genome assembly GCF_027475565.1 of Acinonyx jubatus. NCBI lineage: Eukaryota > Metazoa > Chordata > Mammalia > Carnivora > Felidae > Acinonyx > Acinonyx jubatus. The sequence goes on from NC_069397.1 coordinate 13,004,020, forward strand.
TCATGGATCATAAAAGTCATTGCAATAAATTAAATGGTGTATCAGTATATAATGTAGAAAGATATCCTTGTCTTCTTGATCTAATTCAGATGCTTTCGTTATTTTTTTAATTTTTAATTTTTTCTGAAATGTGTGTGTGTATAAAGTGCAAATTAGGGACTGAGTTTTGCTTTTTGTTTTGTTTTTCTCCCAGAAGCATAACGAACTTTCACAGCACCGTTAACTGAAATAACCACCTCCTTTTTGCTTATTCACGCTCTCCCATTTTGCAGGGGCTAAAAGGCTTCAAACATCTCCCAGACTCCTTTGAGGTGGGTTTCTAATTTCGATTTTGCCAGTGAGAGGCACTTGAATGAGAGTGGAAGGTGGAAAGATAGGAGGTCTTTCTTTTGGTTGCGGCAGCAGTGGTGGAGGCAGGTGAGTACAGACCCCTGAGCGGCAGTGCGACTGCATGGCCCCTCCCTGCAACTCCCGACCTCTGGGTGATACCAACTCTCCCGTTTTTATCTCCCAGCTCTCCCAACAGATTTGAAACACAACTCTCATTAGTAAATCCCTTTCTGCTTGAAATATCTAGAGTGGTTTCTGTTTTCCTGTTGACCTTGAGTCTAACTATATTATTTCCAGTGAATAACAGCTGTCTCTATGTCATTTAATGAAATGTCCATTAATAAATTAAAATTCTGCTGTTACTACTCGTGAAATTCCTATGAATGCATATAAATTCTGGAAATTTAATTTTGTTTCACTGATCTGTTTGTTCCCGTACCAGTACCACAATTGAAGGAACACTTTTTAGCATTATGCAAACGATAAATTCTAAACAGCACAAAGGTATCTAAAAAATAAAAAGTTAGTCTCCCTCTCCTCTCCACCTCCAATCTCTTTCCAAAAGCAACCACTGTTAATACGTTTTTAGGTATTCTTTAAAAATATTCCTCTGCATATACCAGCATATGCATATCCATGTATGGATATAGGAATTAGATTGTATAGATTGTTCTCCCTCCTACTTTTTCATCTAATGGATTTTAGGCATCTTTTGGTAGCAACCTCTGCAGATCTACCCCATCCTTTTTAACAGTTCCATGATACACTGCATTGTATTTACCTAACAGATCCCTACAAGTGGATATTCAGGTTGTTTCTATTTCTTTCCTTCTTTTTATTACAAAGAAAAGGTGTGATGAACATCTCTAAACACGTATCCTCCCTGGTGTGCTTTTCAGGTATGTCAATGGGTAAGTTCCTAGCACAATCACTGGCTCCGAGATGACGTGCATTTAAAATTTTGATAGACGAAATAAGTCATGGGAACGAAAGGTACAGAACGGGGATTGTAACCAGTGGCATTGTGACAGCACTGTATGGTGACACACGGTAGCTACACTTGTGGTGAGCACAGCAGAACATGTAGAGTTGTTGAATCACCGTCGTACGCCTGAAACGAATATAACATTGTCAGCTACACTTCAATTCAGTTGTTTTTGATGATGACAACCTCCAAAAGGTTTCTACCAGTTGACACCCCCACTCAGAGAATATCAAAGTGCCACCGTGTCCATTGCCACCAGCTGGGCATCATCACATTTTCACTATTTTGCCAACCTGATCATTGTGGAAAATGGGATTCTGTTTTTGATACCAGTTTTCATTATAACTTTGCAGTAAACTGTGATACCTGATAGGACATTTTCATTCTTAAGAAAAATTACTGCTTCTATTCTTTCAGATAATTCTTAATATCAGTGTTTCAGATTCCTAAAAGAAAACCTTTGAGGTTTTAATTTAAATGTACAGATTAGGTTGGGGCGCCTGGGTGGCTCAGTCGGTTAAGCGTCCGACTTCGGCTCAGGTCACGATCTCGCGGTCCGTCGGTTCGAGCCCCGCGTCGGGCTCTGTGCTGACAGCTCAGAGCCTGGAGCCTGTTTCAGATTCTGCGTCTCCCTCTCTCTGACCCTCCCCCGTTCATGCTCTGTCTCTCTCTGTCTCAAAAATAAATAAACGTTAAAAGAAAAATTAAAAAAAATAAATAAATGTACAGATTACGTTGAGGAGAACTGCTTTCTTTACGGCATTATTTTCTTACTCAGAAATAAGACATTTCTCCACTCGCTGAGATTTTTGAAAACACCCTGCAGCAAGGTTTTATAATTTCTTTCAGAGATCTTAATTTATGAAGACTTTTATTTCCAGCTGTATTGTTGTTTTTTTTAAGTTTATTTTTGAGAGAGAGAGAGAGAGAGCGCATGTGCACACATGCCAGCAGTGGAGGGGCAGAGAGACAGAGAGAGAGAGAGAGAGAGAGAAAATCCCAAGCAGGCTCTGCACTGTCAGCACAGAGCCCGATGTAGGACTTGAATTCCCAACTGTGAGATCAGGACATGAGCCAAGAGTCAGATGCTTAACTGACAGCCGCCCAGGCTCCCCTATATTATATTTTTTATTGCTACTGTGAAAAATGTCTTTTTCCCCTGGCTGATTATAGACCTTGTATTTAGAAAATTTGTTCTTTTGAATATCTTATCTGGCCATCTTACTGAACTCTGTTTTTTTTAAATAGCTTTTTAGTTGATTCTCTTGGATTTTCAAAGGAGAAAATCCTGTCTGGAAATAATGGTGATTTGGGGGACGCCTGGGTGACTCAGTCGGTTAAGTGTCCAACTTTGGCTCAGGCCATGGTCTCGCGGTTTACGAGTTTGAGCCCCACATCAGGCTCCGTGCTGACATCTCGGAGCCTAGAGCCTGCTTCAGATACTCTGTCCCCCTCTCTCTGTGCTCCTCCTCCACTCATGCGTGTGCTCTCTCTCTGTCAAAAATAAATAAATGTTAAAAAAAAGAAATAATGGTGATGTGGAGTCTTTCTTGTATTTGTACTCTTTTTCACCCTTATTTCTTTGACTAGAACCTGTAGAGCTCTGGGAAGTTAACTTTGCCTGATGTTAATGGGATTGCTGTGTGTACCCTCCACTGTCTGCCTCACAGCCTGCCCATGGTCTCACTCCCTGCCACTCTGCCTTTGGCAATTTCTGGGGCTTGGTTGGAGAACCCATCCACTTCTCATGGAGCCTCTTATGTTACCTGTGTTAAATCACTGGCTCTTTAGCGTGATCAGCTTTTCTGCTGATCTGATTCCATCTGCATCACTTCTTCCAGGAATTCCTTCATATTTTTGGGTCCTTTATTGTATCATTCTCCGTTTCCAATGCTACTGTGGACTTCTTCCCTCTTTACATTTCTTGAGTTACTTCAGAGGATTTGCCTTGGAAGGCAAAGAAAGAAGTAAGTTTGCTTAGATATTTTCCTATTGTTGGATCCAGGAGTTATGTCCAAGTTTGCAGTGTTTTAGGTGATTTGCAGCCCTTGGATTTATATTTTTTTAAAAAATTATTATTATGGGGCGCCTGGGTGGCTCAGTCAGTTAAGCATCCGACTTCGGCTCAGGTCATGATCTCACGGTCCGTGAGTTCGAGCCCCGCATCGGGCTCTGTGGTGACAGCTCGGAGCCTGCTTTGGATTCTGCGTCTCCCTCTCTCTCTGCCCCTCCCCTGTTCATGCTCTGTCTCTCTCTGTCTCAAAAATAAATAAACGTTGGGGCGCCTGGGTGGCGCAGTCGGTTAAGCGTCCGACTTCAGCAAGGTCACGATCTCGCAGTCCGTGAGTTCGAGCCCCGCGTCAGGCTCTGGGCTGATGGCTGAGAGCCTGGAGCCTGTTTCCAATTCTGTGTCTCCCTCTCTCTCTGCCCCTCCCCTGTTCATGCTCTGTCTCTCTCTGTCCCAAAAATAAATAAACGTTAAGAAAAAATTAAAAAAAATATTATTATTACAAATAAGATCCTACTCCCATTATAACAGTCAAACCTTATATTGACCACCTATGGGCTATTGACTGAGCTGTGCTGATCTGATTGGAGTTAAACCAATGCAATTGTAGTCAAGAGACTGTGTAAGGGACCAGTCTGAGAAGGGAAAGGACTATTATAAACAGAGACATGATTAGATTTTACAAATTCATCTGCTATAGCTTGGGCCAAGGCCTTTATTCTAAAAGATGCTTTTCTAGTGCCAGGCATTTTCCATTTCCCGTTCATCCTCCTCCTCCTGAGAACAGGAAGTGCCAAAGCTTGTATAGATACAAGGACAATGGGTTATGGCCACTGTCTTGACCAGATAAGGATCAAGATGGAGTCAGCTTGACACTAGCATGGGGAAAATGCCCCTTGTGATTTCTCTGTTTTCATTTCCCCCTTTAACACCTAGTAGGCACAGATTCAAATAACCTTTTTCTCTTCTGAAAACATCTGAACTTTGGTTGTTGAAGAAGGCATGACATCAAGCAGATGTGAAAACCTTAATCTGGCAAGCTTGTTAGGCCTAATTAAATTTTGAGAAAGGATGCTTCATATGGCAAAGCTCAGCAGTCTTACATTATCCGTATATAGTGAAAGGTCTATGCACATTTTCTGTACCCTTACAAGAAGGGAAATTAGCTATTTTTAGGGATATAGATATTTTGGGGTCTCCTAGCTATAATTAGTAATGGTAAGCCTTGTAATAGTGCCAGAATTTTACCATTTTTTTTTTTTTTAAGATTTTATTTTTAAGAAATCTCTACACCCCACATGGGGCCTGAACTCACAACCACAAGATCAGTAGTTGCATGCTCCACCCACCGACTGAGCCAACCAGCCACCCCTACCATTATTTTCACAACAGATTTAGTGGGGCGTCTGGGTGGCTCAGTTGGTTAAGCCTCCTACTTCGGCTCAGGTCATAATCTTGCTGTCTGTGAATTCGAGCCCAACAGCGGGCTCTGTGCTGACAGCTCAGAGCCTGGAGCCTGCTTCGGATTCTGTGTCTCCCTTTCTCTCTGTGCCCCTCGCCTGCTCATGCTCTGTCTCTCTCTGTCTCTCAAAAATAAATAAACCTTAAAAAAAATTAAAAAAACAAAACAAAACAGATTTATTAAATGGAATCAAGGGAAACATTGAATCACTTTAGGAAGAGTAGTTCTAGTATCAGAGGTCAGGAAGTAGCTGGACGCACCTAAATAGACAATTTCCAACTTCAGTTAACTTGACTTTGATTAGTGGAAGTATATTTTGGAAAGTACATAACTAATAACGCTCTCACAGTAAGATCATAGTGAAAAGTGAAAAACTGCCTTTGTCACACCCTGCCCCACCCTGTGGCCCTCCTTAGAAGCTGAGGTGAACTGGTGTGGTGTACATCCTTCCAGGCTTTATCCTGTGCATTTGTAAATATTCACATAAACACGTATATAGTACATAGTTTTGGGGTTTTGCTTTGTTTTCCTTCTTTTTTTTTTTTAAATAGCATTATATAAATTTTTTTAATGTTTATTTTTGGGAGAGACAGAGCACAAGGGGGCAGGGACAGAGAGGGAGACACAGAATCCAATGCAGGCTCCAGGCTCTGAGCACAGAGCCTGATGTGGGGCTCGAACCATGAACTGTGAGATAGTGACCTGAGACAAAGTTGGATGCCTAACTGACTGAGCCACCCAGGCACCCCTGTTTTCTTTTACATAAATAGAATCATATATTTTGCCGTTTGTGAGAATTTGTGACCATTTTCAAGGAACCAGTGTCAGAGAAAAAAATGCCGCTGACAAATGTAGGTGGAGGGGATGGGAAGTGACACCTTGGTCTAGTGTGTCTTTGGGGAATTAATAACTGTGCAGAGCTCTTTACAGTATAAACTGTAAAGAGACCCTTTCAACTTTTCCAAAAGTGGAATTAAAGACATTTTTGTAATTGCTGTATGTTGCCAAATAGCTTTCCAGAAGGACTGAGCCATGTTACATGGTTATCAGCAGCATGAACATGTCCTGGGATCTCTGTTTTTACTTGACTTATTTGCTTAATGCATATATAATCATAGCTTTAGTTTACCTTACTTTGTTGGCAAGACCATGTACTTTCCCATGAAATAAGAAGACGTTTTTTTGGGGGGGACGCCCGGGGCTAAATCGGTTAAGCATCTGACTTCGGCTCAGGTCATGATCTCGCGGTTCCTGGGCTTGAGCCCTGCATCAGGCTCTCTGCTGTCAGTGTAGAGCCCACTTCGGCTCCTCTGTCCACCCACTCTCTGCCCCTGCCTCTCTCTCTCTCTCAAAAATAAGTAAACAACAACAACCACCACAAAAAAGATGACTTTTTTGTGCCCTCTGTGCTTTACTTTCTTGTCCAGTTCAAATGTGGCCCTGGTTCCTTCTCATTAGCTCCTCTGGACTGCACCATCTTCTGGGATAGAAGGAAGAGGTGTATTTCTCCCTCTGAACTTTGGAGCCTCTGGGTGAGTAAGGATGCTTTGACTCAGATAGAATTGGAGCAGTGTGACCTCCAGAAATGGGAGAACTGAGTTGTGCAGATTTACCGGTGGGCATCAGGAAGCACTAGTCCTTCCTGGTGGTCTGTCTGAAAGAGGAACTCTTCCCAAGTACCACAAAGGAGCCAGGACCATGGTTCCAATGTCCAGGAGAGCCAGTGGGAGGCTCTGTTCCTCCCCCTCCCTCCTCCCTGAAAGAAGTTCTGGGACCCCATAGCCAGTTGCAGTCCTGAGGGCAGAGTTGGGGGGCGAGTGGCTAGTGATTGAAGACGTGTCTCTGGGAATGTCTTCTCTTCTGTCTAGGGCCTGGGAAAGGGGCCCGGACTTGCCCTGCCTGGTGTGCCGGCAGATGTTCTCGTGATCTTGGCTTTGGTTTCTGGTATTTGACTAGTGTCCTACTTTGGGGTAATCTTTTCTCTCTTCAGAGCTGTGAGTGAGGTGTAAGATTAAGGTTGAAAGGCTGAGGTGGGAGAAAACACCACTGACCCACTTTGATTCTGCAAAACTTTGAGATTTCCTAGTCTAGGAAAAGGCTACCAGCCTAACTCCTGGAATTCTACACTGGGGCTTGGGGTCCTTTGTCCAATGATGAAGAACTCACCTAGTGAGTGAGTGAAGACTGGCTAGCTAGTAAAGAACACTAGTACCCCTAGGTCAGGGGTTTCCAACTTTTTTCCTAGGCCATAAACCCCTCTGGTGGTCTGGTGAAACCTAGGCACCCCTTTTCAGATTTCTCCCAACATTGTATTATGAAAAGTTGAATTCTGCAGTTGCGAACAGCTGTCTTCCCACCATCTAGTTTCTTCCATTAACATTTTATACTATGCTTGCTTTATCACATATTTTCCCATCTGTCCATCCATCAGCTGTTTTCAAGTACATAAAAATAAAAGTTTACAGGGGCACCTGGGTGGCTCAGTCGGTTAAGAGTCCGTCCGACTTAGCCTATAGGGTCATGATCTTGTAGTTCATGGTTTGAGTCCCGTGTTGGGCTCTGTGCTGACAGCTCAGAGCCTGGAAACTGCTTCCGATTCTGTGTCTCCCTCTTTCTTTGCCCCTCACCGGCGCATGCTCTGTCTGTCTCTCTCTCTTTTTTAAAAAAATTTAAAAAAAAGTTTACAAAGAACCAATTATATTGAAGTACAATAATCAGAATATTGAAAAGTTCTTATGGAGACTCATGTGCTTCTTTTTTAAAGCAACATGTCTAATAACTACCCTTCTTTTATTTATTTTTTAATGTTTATTTTCGAGAGAGAGAAAGAGACAGAGTGCAAGCAGGGGAGGAGCAGAGAGAGAGAGGGACACACAGAATCCGAAGCAGGATCTAGGCTCTGAGCTGTCAGTACAGAGCGTGACACGGGGCTCAAACTCCCAAACCGTGAGATCATGACCTGAGCCTGATGTCAGACATTTAACTGACTGGGCCACCCAGGCACCCGTTAACTACCCATCTTTTAAAGTAGTGGTGAGCTTAAAATGTATTTTGAGATATCTGCAATAACTGTAATGTGGGAAAATATCTGTAATTTCTATTGGTGTGAAGATACAGATACTGCTAACATGGCCATGTTTTGTTGCCTACATTCATAATTAAAGGAAATGTTACATTTCAGTTAAAGAGTGGTAAAAAAAATGTAACATATAGAGACCTCCTACTTCATATGTTCTGGTGCATTTAATAAACGCAGTGTCCTAGGGGCACCCAGGTGGCTCAGTTGGTATGTCTGACTCTTGATTTTGGCTCAGGTCATGATCTCACAGGTTGTAAGTTCAAGCCCTGCATCAGGTTTTGTGCTGACAGCATGAAGCCTGCTTGGGATTCTCTCTCTCCCTGCCTCTCTCTCTCTCTGTCTCCCTCCCCCTCCCCTGCTTGGGTCTTTTGTCTCTCCAAATAAATAAATAAAGAAAAAAAAAAAAAAGCAGTGTCCTACCCTGGGCTTGTACTTTTGCAGCTAATCTTAATGATCATTCCAGAGAGTTTTAGCTCTGTTTTCTGAAGGAAGAAACAACCCCACAGGTCTAGTTATAGCAGAGCTGTTGGAACAACAGCAGATTTTTGGATCTCCAAATCGAATGGTTTTTTCCCACAAAAGCTTCCTGTCAGCTTGGCAAGACGGAGCTGACAGCCCTGGGCGGAGTGGCGGTTTTCAGACTTTGCTGGCACAACAGTTGCAGGTGGCTCAGCTCTTCAGGTTCCTTGGCCTTGCCCACTAAGGGCTGTGATGCTCTGGCCCAGCTCGGGCCTGAAAAAATCTGCTCTTTTGGCAAGCCCTCCAGATGATTTTCATGCAAGGGTCGCCCCCTGGGAGATGCTAATTATGAGATCAAATGTGTCCATCTGATTACACTTCTGTCAACGGATAGGCCTTAGCACAGACTTGGAGCCTTGGTGACCTAGAAGTTGCTTCAGGAGACAAATTTAACTTAATGCTCTGGCAGAATTATCTCTGAAATCTTCTATGAATATGCACAGGCTTAGTCACTCTGTCCTCAGACGCTTCAAATATGCTGACTAATGGCCAGAGGCATGGTGATCAGGAATCAGTCCATCCTCCCTCCCTCCGTTTCTTCCTTCCTTCCTTTCTGTCCCCCTCCCCCATCTCTTATTCTACAAGCCTCCGTGACCACCTACTCGATGAAGGCCCCGTGGTACAAAGTAAGGTAAATTCCTTTCCTGCACTCATAGTCCTGTATGACAGATATGTATCCAATGGTAACTGCCTAAATCGTACAGATCTTGTCCTTCGGGTATTTAGGGAAGGAGAGGGGGTCCTGGAAGCCTTCATGAAGGAGACAGACCCCTGTAAGGTGAGCCTTGAAGCCATGGAGGACTGAGGGGAGACCAGCCGTGGCAAAGGCACAGAGCTTGGAAAATGACAGATGTGGTAAAGCATGTGAGCCAATTCGTCTGAAGCTGAGTGTGCATGATGTGGCGTGTGAGCTGGAAAGGCAGGCGGGGACAGTAAGTATGATCAAGAATCACCTAAGGAAGAATTGTGTACAGGAACTACGTGAAGCACAACTACTCACGGTGTATTTTTCACACGAGGATTTCCTGCACGTTCTCATTTCATTACTACCTCAGTTATGTGAACTGGAGAGTGGAGGGGAGTGGAAGGGATGGCTGTGAGGAATTTGCGAAGGTTATGGGAGAAAGCAATGCAGGGAGCAGGAGGAAGGAAAAGATGAGATTGCCCTAAGGCACACCTTGTGAGAGATGTCGCTACTCTGAGGGTTTGGTTGACTTGAGTGAATCTTTAGCCTTTTTAGTGCTCGGCAGACCATCACTTGACTCTGCCCTTTTTAAGTACTTGATATCTCCGTAGAGTTTTTCCCCAGGTTGCATTTTGAGAACTAAGTAATGAATAACAACCCATCAATTAAGATGGGTCACACAAGCCACTGATGGACTCAGAAATGCTTCCCACAGAGAGGAGCCACCTTTTCCTGTTGACTGTACTGAAATGGCATTAATAATGCATCTGCTATTTCTTAAATGGACCAGTAATGTCTATTAATGGAATGTGTTTATCATAGAAGGACTATCGGAGGAAAAGAAAAGCTAAAGGACAAATTACTTTGCAAGGTCTTTTATTGTGAAACCCTTCCCACACCCACTCTTATTGTGAAACCTTTCCCACTCTTGTCCCTTCTGGGCCATCCAGGATACTCAGGACTCAGAAGGAAACCCAGGTCTGCCGATGGCCCTCTAAGGCCTTATGTTGTGGTGACCTCCTCTTGTGCCCCAGCACAGACTCAAATCTACCTCTAGGCCTTGCATGAACCCTCCTCTCTTAGGGGTGGGAAATAGAAACACATTCGCTGTGTGTAAGTAATATCTAAACCTCTGCTGCAAGAACCATATTATTATATGGAATTTGTGGTTTTTAAATTTTTTTGTCTTCCTTTAATGTTTTGGAGAACAGTTTTTGTTGGCCTCCTTGGGCTAAAGGGAAAGCTTTAGTACCTAGGGGAATTTCCACCCTTGCTAGGGCTATAGGGAAAAGTATGTCTTCTGAGGCCACAGGGTGACCAAGTGCTACCTCCAAGCCTCTGATGGAAACGCAGTGATGCTATTGGCTACTCCTGTGGAGCCACCCATCTGCAGGCAGAGTGGTTTCCCTCTTGGAAGCTCCTCATCTCCTAGAAATTGGGAGTTTTTCTTGATTAAAGGGGTGATTTCTGGGGCACCTGGATTGGCTCAATCGGCTAAGCGTTTGACTTTGGCTCAGGTCATGCTCTCACAGTTCGTGAGTTCGATCCTCACGTCAGGCTCTGCACTGTGAGTTTGAGCCCTATGTTGGGCTCTGTGCTGACAGCATGGAGCCTGCTTCAGATTCTGTGGCCCCTTCTCTCCTTGCCCCTCCCCTGCTCATGCTCTGTCTCATTCTCTCTCAAAGATACTAAACATTTGAAAAAAAGATTATAAAGGGGTGATGTCCTTATAATTCTCCTGCCTCCAGGGCCCACTCTATTGCACCATACCCCCTCCCTTATGATCTACAAAATTCGTGGGAGAAAGAAGAGAGAATGGTATAGAGAAAAGGTTGGAGTCAGAATCATGAGGGTCTGTTTCCCCTTAAATAAAGAGTCCAGCACATTTCTTTGGGGGAGACATGTGAGGGCTCTGTCTGTGTCAACTTCAGCATTTGAGGATCCATCATGTTTTTAACTAGAAATTATCCCAGGACCCGGAGGAGACCAAGATGGCCACAGCAGGGGGTCCAAACCACACAGAACCATAAGCTTAAAATGTTGGCAAGTCTTAGGAGCAAGTGAGATGATATAAAAAGAAAAAAAAAAAAGCCCTTTAGAAATTCATTTTCAAAAAAAAAAAAAAAAGAAGTTCATCTTATAATTCCCTATCACTTTACTGCTGGTGCCTTAACTCTTTCAGCTGGACAAAGTCTTGTGAACCAGATGAGAATGGTTCACTCACTGCCAACACTCATTATAATGAAGCATCACGTAGACGTCTTTGGGAGAGGGGAGGGAAGGGATGTGGTGGTGAGCCAGGGAGGGGTTTTCACTACTTTGAAGACAGGCCATTCACCCCTGACCCCTGACCCAGGAAGTGAAGTTTCAAGGCACGTGGTCAGTTCTTGGCATGCCAGAATGCGCTCCACCCCCCGCAGCAGTGGGAGCTCCTGCAGAAGGTGCCCATTCTCTTGACGGACCCCTCACTCCAATATGGCATCATGAGAGAATCCATTGCCCTCTGCGGAGCTCTATACTTCTGGGCCTTGGCAGTGGCTTCCCTCCACAGCAGCAGGGCAAACGTGTGAGCTACATATTAAAGGTCATTCAGAGGAAGCCACAGTTCCAGAGGGCTGAGCCCTGAGTGGATGGCTGGGAGACCTAGGACTAATTTTAGCTTTTTAGGTGACCTGGGACCTTGTTCCATCAAATGTGTAATGGGATTGACAGCTACCTCTCTGGCTGGGTTCACAGAATGAGTCAAGTGAATTGATGTGGAAACTGTAAAGCACTGTACTCATGGTGGCAAATGGAGATGACCGCTGGGGTTGGAGAGCCAGATCACCTGGATTCAAATTCTGGCTCAGATGCTTACTCGTAGACTCATCTAGCCTCTTAGGGAAAAATAAAGATAATGATTGTACCAACCACATAGGTGGTTAGGGTGGTGATGATTAAGTGAGCCCACACACATAGTGCATTTAGAAGAGTGCTCGGCAAGTAGTGAGTGCTAAGACATCTGGTAATGGTGACGATAAGCAGGGTGCCTTGGGGCTTGTAAGACGAGATAGGGTTAGGTAGAAGCTGGAAAAACTATCAATCAAAAGCAGTAGGCAATTTTCTTTCAAGTGGAGAATTCATCTTGGATCTGGAAACATCCCTGACTTAGAATTTGAATGATTGGAGATGTAAAGTGCATAGGCCCCTTCTCCCGCCTTGGGTATATTGGGTGTTTGGCTGAACTGGTGGGAATGGTGAGCTGGCCTCCCCCATATGGAGGTAGATGGCAGATACTTGGGTTTGCAGCTTTCTAGAAGCATTTTTCACAGTGTTGTGACCATGAGCCCCAGGAAGAAATACATTCCACATCACATGGACACACTCATACTAAAAACAAAAGTTTCATGAAAACTATACCTACCCTACACTGGTATTTTCGCTCTCATTTTTGCTTTTGCTCTTGAACTCTTCAACTCTTGAAATGTCTCTCTCTCTCTCTTTTTGGATGTGCTTGGTTGTAACCCTGTAAATTGATACCATGACCCACTGATGGGTCTGGATCTAGCAGTCTTAAGGAGCTGCGCCATAAGGGAATCCACAGGAAGGGTCTGGCCCAGCCCCGAGAGTGGCCCTTTCCCCTTCAGTCTTCCCTCATGTGGTCCCTAAAGCTTTAGGATAGTTGTGTCAGAAACTGCAGCCTGGTCTTGGCTGAGTCATGGGGTGGTTCGAGAGGGGCTGCCCACACTGGTGGGCAAATAAGTGCAGAGACCCTTTTCTAGAAGGGTCTAGAGTGGCAGTTATATGAGCCACAGAGGGCAGGGAGCCTTGCATTTCAGCCTCTGCCGCAGCACACAGTAGGTACTCGGTAAAGCGAGAACAGGGGAGAGTGCACTGGACTGGAGCTAGTGCTAGGCTGTGCCCTATGACCTGGGGCCTCAGTGATCCAACCTGCAAAATGAAGGCTGTGGCCTCTAGGATCTCTCAGGAGAACATGCAGGCCATGCCACAAAGCCTGGAACTCCCTTTGTTGGGGGGAGAGACCCAGTGGGGCACATCCTATATGCGGCTTATGCAAGGGTGAGGGGGCTCTGTGGGGGTGATGCTTTCCAGCCTCGAACTCTTCAGGCCAGATCTTGAGGTCTTGAAAGGCCTCCTCGTGGGCTCAGGTTAATGGGAATCTTCACAGATGTGGTGTCACTCCATTGAGGCTGCCTCTCCCCTGAGTACTGGAGATCCATGTGAGAGGAGGGCTGAGGAAGAGGCCTGCAGGAGAGTGGAAGGGAGGTCTGGTGACAATTCCCAAGCCTCCCCCCCAGGATGACATCAGCTTCTAAAATCCTTAGTCATGACTGGGACAGGGTGGCAGCTCCAAATTTCCTCCCTATTTAAAAAAACCAGGCCTGATTTTGTTCACTCACTCAACATATATATATATATATATATATATATATATATATATATATATATATATTGAACTAATATATGGCAGATACAGCAGTAGGCATACGATACAAAGATGTCAAAGGCAAGGTCCCCATCCTCCAGGAGCTTTCTGGTCTTAGTGGGGGACACAGTCAATAAGTAAGCAAGGTCCTATCCAAGAATGACAAGTGCTTTCAGGGAATAAGAAGGGGTAATAATGGAACAGAAAGTGACTGGGGTGGGGAACCTAGGAAGGAGGGGCAGAGAGAGAGAGGGAGACATAGAATCCCAAGCAGGTCTCGTGCTTGGGTCAACACAGAGCCCTGCGTGGGGCTCCATCTCACGAACGTCAAGATCATGACCTGAGCCCAAATCAAGAGTCAGATGCTTAACCCACTGAGCCACCAGGCGCCCCTGTAGTTTTTACTTTTAGAGGCACATTTGGTGAGCTTTCGGGATCCTTCCAACTCCTGCAGCCTGTGGTTCAGGGAAGGGAACTTCTCACAGGTATATGAAAGGCCAGGGTAGATAGAGGAGCCAAACTGTTTCTGGTCAGGTGGCAGGATGTAGAAAGTGAGTGGGCGTACTGTGTTAGCTCAAGGGAGGGGGTGGGGGGGCACACATAGCTCGCCCAGGGACCTGCCTCTCGATGGCTGTCGTAACTTCTAAGACTGATCTCGGACATGCCCTCCTTCATCCCAGCGCTCACACCCTCTCATTTCATTTCACCTGTTGTGAAGAGGGGTGCAGGGTTAGCACCCTAGACTAGGCCCATCTCTTGTTTTGGGGACCTTTCAAACAGTTGGTCTGAACACCCCCCTGGCATATTTTATGATCCTAGGTCCTGGTTGCCTGCATCTCCACACCCCCACCCCATCTGTCTGTCCTAGGTGTGGTGGGGAGTTCATGCTGTGGGCGCTGGCTGGGGCCTGCTTGCCAACTGACCCCCTGGGAACGTGGGGTTTTAAAAGAGAGGCAGCTGCTGCAGTAGGAACACCCACTTAAACACAGAGGACACAGGAGCCGTGGGTCGGGCCTGTCTTCAGTGTTTTCAGCCTGAGTGGTGAGAATGAAGGTTCCCCAGAGAGCAGGAAAAATCAAGAAACCTGGTGTGTTTGCCTCCAACTTTTTTTCAACCCCTCCTCACTTCCTGCGCTGTAGGTCCCTCCTCCCCTGGCCTCAGTTTCCCTATCTATTCCATCTATTCAACCCCCCCCCCTGGGATTTCTTTGGGAGTAGAGAAAGGTGGGTTTGAAAAGCAGCCCTGCCTACTCTCCTCTCCTCGCCCCTGCAGCGCCGGATTTCCGATTTCCTGCGCCGCACGTGCGGTCCTGCGCCTCAGGAGTGCCCTCGCCGGCCGGTGGCCCGGCAGATGGTCGGGGTGTCGCCGTCAGCAGAGGAGGAAGAGGGCGAGGTGGCAGCAAGGTCGCGGCCCGGCGCCGCCCCCGTCCCCATTCCCACCCCCACCCCCCCACCCCCACCCCCCGGGCCCCGGCCGCGGCTTCCGCAGACTCGCCCGCAGCGGCCGGTGCCCCCGCGCGCTCCTCGCCCTGCACGCCCGGCCGGCGACCCCGCTGCTTGGAGTCGCGCCCTCGGGAGCCGCAGTGCCGAGTCTCCTAGGACCCGCGGGGGCCAGCGGCGAGAGGCGACTCCCATGCGGCACCCGAGCGGAGGCCCGGGCCGCAGGCGCAGGTGAGGCAGCGCCATGGGGCAGGCGGGCTGCAAGGGGCTCTCCCAGTCGCTGTTGGACTACAAGACCGAGAAATATGTCATCGCCAAGAACAAGAAGGTGGGCCTGCTCTACCGGCTGCTGCAGGTCTCCATCCTGACCTACCTGGTGGTGTGAGTTCTCCGGGGGCTGTCGGGGGGTGGGGGAGGCGCGGGGCCGCGGCTGCCCCCTCCAGGGACCTGGGACCTGGACGAGCGTTCCTCGGGCTCAGCCAGGGGCTCTTAGGTCTAAGGGTGGCAGGTAAGGAGAGAGCCCTCTTTCCCCACCGGCTCTGGAGGTGATGAGATGCGGGCAGGGAAATCTGTGTTCCTTCATTTACCAGCCTCTCCGTGGGCAGCTCCCTCCTCTGGGCCGGGGCCCTGGGGTCGGGGCCACTCGAAAGGGGCAAAGACGCAGGGGCCTGGCTCCAGCTGTCTCTCTGGGAGCCTCCCTAGTCTCTTTGGTGCAGGCCCAGGCACCGGGTGGGTTATTTATAATCACTGAGCTCAGTGGCAAGCTCCTGGCCGGGACAACTCAGCAGCCTGGTATGTCCCAGCACTCCCTTCTGGTCAACTCAGCACACCCCGGTCGGGCGGCCTCTCTGGTATCCCGCTGGGGGTCCTGCCCTGAGGCCCTCTACCGGGCACCCAGCCGGACCTTCTGCCTCTACCTTTCCCCCCTCCCACCTGGCGGGAGCTGGCACCATGGGCAGAGGGGGCAGCTCCTTGGAGTTGCTCGGCCAGGTACTGTTCAGTACCCTCGCCCCCAAGGAGGGAGGGAACAGGTGGAGGGAGGAAATGACACCAGATGTCTGGGAGGCTGGTGTGCCTCTTTTGCTGCTTCAGTAAATGCTGTTGAGTCCCTACTATTTCCTGACTGGGGGAGGAACAGATGCTCCTCCTGGGAGCGCCACCCTGACCTCACTAGGAGGCCAAGTGCCCCCACTGCCCCAACTGCCCGTGGAGCTTCATCCCTAAGGCACCCGCATGCCTCTCACCTGAGGGCCTTTGGACATGCTGTTCCTCAGCCACATGCTGAGGAACTTTACGCCTTTACGCCTCTCCTTGGTTAGCGCCCGCTCATGCTTCAGACCCACGTTCTTGAATAACTCTGATGCATTCCACAGGGATCGTTTGCTTAATGCCTGACTCCCGTCCATTCTGGAGACACTATGAAGGCAGGCAGGGCCTGGCATCACCTAACTGCTAGGAAGTAGGTGTGAAATGAATGAATGAATGAGTGAATGAGTGTTGTTCTCTGAGAATTTGCTCAATGTTTCTGTCCAGGCTGGGCCCAGTTTGTGCCTACTAATGTTGGCTCACTGTCCCAGCCCTCTCAGGGTTCCTTGGAGACAAGGAGAATCTAGGACTTAGGACATAGCAGGTCTGCCTCCAGAGATGAAGAGGGTGGGCACATTTTGGTTGGCACCTGCTATGCAAAGAACCCTTACTGGCATCATGGGAGGTGAAGGCCATCCCCCATCACTCCTGCATGACCTCAGGCAGGCAGCTTCCTGCCCTCTCCTGGCCTCCCAACTTTCCCAAGCGGTCAAGCTGTATAGTCTCTAACCTTAACTGTCACGTCACCAGTAAGTTGATGAGTTGTATTTATTGAGCTCTTCCCTGGCCTGGCACTCACTGTGCTAAGCAATTTACATGTGCCATCTCATTGAAAAAACAAATTTTTTTTTGATATTTTGAAATAATTTTAGATTTACAGAAAGGTTACAAGAGTAGCATAAACTTTTTGAAACATCCTTCACCTAGATTGCTCAGATGTTAACATTTGACTACGTTTGTGTTGTCCTTTTCCCTTTTTCTCTCCACACACGTGATGTGTGTGTATATATGCAATTTTTTCTGTTTAAGAGTAAGTTGCAGACATTATGCCCCTTTACCACTAAATACTTTGGTGTGTATTTCTTAAACCCAAGGAATTCTCTTATTTAATTAACCAAGTACAGCTATGGAAATTAGATAATTAACACTGAATCAATATTATTTTCTAACCTACAGACCTTTTGTAAATGGTTCCAATAATTACCTTTATTTATTTTTTATTAAAAATTGTTTTTATTAAGTTTATTTTTGAGAGAGAGAGAGAGAGAGCGCGCGCATGAATGGGGGAGGGGCAGAGAGAGAGGGAGACACAGAATCCCAAGCAGGCTCCAGGCTCCGAGCTGTCAGCACAGACCTGACACAGGGCTTGAACTCACAGACCGCGAGATCATGACCTGAGCTGAAGTTGGATGCTCAACCGACTGAGCCACCCAGGCACCCCTAATAATTACCTTTAATAGCAAAAAAAAAAAAAAAAAAAAAAAAAAAAAAAAATCTGAAATCCTGCCTTGCATTCATTTGTCTTATCTCCTTAGTCTCCTTTAATCTGTAATTGTACCTGAGACTGTCTTTGTATTTCATGACACTGATGTTTTTTGAAGAGTGCAGGATTTTTATTTTATTACAGTTTTTAAATTGAAGTAAAATTCACATAGTATGTAACGCACCGTTTCAAGCATTTAAAATTATCCGATTCAGTGGCTTTTAGAATACTCACCATGTTTACAACTATCACCGTTATCTTATTTCAGAACCTGTCCATCACCCCAGGAGAAAAACCCGTAACTAACTGCTAGCAGTGGGTTGGCATTCTCCCTTACTTCACTTAACAGAATGTTTCCAAGGTTTACCTATGCTGTCGCGTATATCAGTCATTCATTCCTTTTATGGCTGAACACGATCCCACTGTATGGATAAACCGCATTTTGTTTGTCTGTTCTTCTGTGTGGACAGACATTTGGGTTGTTTCTCCCTTTTGGCTGTCACAGACAACATTGCCGAGACCATTCATGTGCAAGTTTTTGTGTGCATGTGGGTTTCCAGTTCTCTGGGGTGTATATTTTGGAGTGAAGTTGCGAGGACAGATCATTACCTTTTGAGGAACGGTCAGACTTTGCCACAGCAGCTGTACTGTGGCAAGTACCCGTTTCTCTGCAGCCTCACCAACACTCGTTATTTTCCTTTTTTTAACTGGGTTATTTGTGTTTTTTATTGCTGAGTTGTAAGAGTTCTTTATATGTTCTGGGTACCAGACCCTGACCAGCTATATGATTCGCAAATATTTCTCCCCTTCTGTGGGTTATCTTTTCATTTGCTCAACAGTGTCCTTTGATGCACAGAAGTTTTTAATTTTGATGAAGTTCCACTCATCTATTTTTCTTTTATTGCATGTGTTTTGGGTGTCAAAGAGTATAGGATTTTGTACTCTTTTGTAGAATGCCCCAGGTTGGATTTGTCTGAGGTGTCCTCATGATTAGTTTCAGGTTATGCCCCATTTCCTTTAACTGTCCTCACACCCCTGGAGGGAGGCACTGTTGTCCCTGTGCTGACCCCCGGAGTTCATCGGCCCTCCCGAGGTCACATCACCAGCGCAGGGGTGAGCGGGCTGGCAGAGCCTGGGCCAGCTTCAAGGCCTTAGCCCCTGAGGGCAGCCATCTTCCTGCTCTCAGGGTTGTTTGTCGCCTCTGCTGCTTGCAGGACCGGGTCTCAGGCAGCAGTGCCGTCGTGGCCCCTGCCCAGGAGCTGGGGAAAGGTGAATACCCTGGGGAAAATTCCCAGAGGGCAGCAGTGACGCTGGTGCCCACCTGCCGGGCCCTCTTCCCACAGGTGGGTGTTCCTGGTGAAGAAGGGTTACCAAGACACCGACACCTCCCTGCAGAGCAGTATCATCACGAAAGTCAAGGGCGTGACCTTCACCAACACCTCTGAGCTCGGAGAGCGACTTTGGGATGTTGCCGACTACGTCATCCCACCCCAGGTCTGAGCCCCACCCAGCACTGGGACCTCCGCTAGTAGGGCTTGGCTCGGGGTGGGTCACATAGGAAGCTGATGAGGTACCCAGGGACTTCATCGATTTTCTCCCTTGGCCCGGGACAGCTGCCAGGGTTTGCAGATGGAGACCCTGCACAGATCCTTCCCCCAACACCAACCCCTTGTCCTCCTTGACTGCACCTATGGGACTGCTCCCTTTCCAACAAACCCTGAGCCTGTAGAGACCAAATGGGGCCCCAAGGAGTTCCAGATCAGTGTTGAGTCAGGTGGCCTGGCACAGAGAACTGCTCCCGTACATTAGCTGCTGCCCTTGGGAATGGCTCCCTGGCCTATTCACAACTGGCCCGGGCCAGGGCCTTGGCCACCCTGTCAGTACCTCTTCTCCCAGATCTGGGCTTAGATCCCAGGGGCTGAGGTCAGAATAGGGATCCGTGGATGGGGCCAGTTTGGGGTTGTGGGCCTGAAAGGGACCTATCAAAGGACATCTACTCAAGGACTTCAGAGTCAGTGGGCAAATGGGTGGGATCCACTGATTTTGTGGCCCCGTTGTCCTCAACATCCCCTGCCAGGAATCCTGGGAAGGAGGGTTCCCGAGAGGGTAAGAGGATGTCCCTCAACCCCTCTCTGGCTTCTCAGGGAGAGAACGTCTTCTTTGTCGTCACCAACTTGATCGTGACCCCCAACCAGCAGCAGAAAACCTGTGCTGAGGTTTGATTTGGTGCAGAAAGCTGGGGGTGGGGGGGGGGGTGAGCCTCCATCAGTGGTTGGGGTCTACCCTTCTCCTGACGTAGGGGTTTCTGCCCCCTTCCAATGCCCGGAGGATATGTACACTGGAGCACAGACCTGCATCGCTTGGGGGGAGAGAAGCAGGTTTCCCAGGGTGTGTGTGGCCCCACTCAGGGGAGGAACCCCCGTCCCAGCTCCTGGGGTGGGACCTTGGTTCTGAACTGGAGCCCCTGCAGGGGAACGCCCAGCCAGGTGCCCCTTCTCTTCCGGCAGAGTGAAAGCATTCCGGATGCCTTGTGTTACAGAGACAGTGACTGCCTTCCTGGGGAGCCCGTTGTGGCTGGAAATGGTGAGGCCTGGAATGGCGGGGTTGGGAGCAAAGCGGGGGGATTGGAGCCAGGAGGCTTATAGCATTGTTCCTGTCCCAATCTTGCAGGAGTGCGGACTGGCCGCTGCCTTCGGGTGGGGAACATGCAAAGGGGCACCTGCGAGATCTTCGCCTGGTGCCCAGTGGAGACAAAGTCCAGGCCAGCGTGAGTGGCTATGGCCTCGGGACCCTGAAGAGCTACCTGGGCAGTGAGCGGGTCTCAGCCTGATGGTGGAGACATGTGTACTCTGAGATCCTCTTTCTGAGGACGCCCCACAAAGGCCTGAGGATCACCCCTACATGAACAAATTGGTGGTCCTCGGCAAAGGCTCCAGGGGACCCAGGGAGCAGGCAGGCTTCAGTCGTGCCACAGGCCTGGGGGGATGTACAGAGGAAGCAGGGCCAGGGCCTCCTGGACAGACTGTCCTGGCTTGATTTGCAGGAAGCCACTCCTGGGCAAGGCTGAAGACTTCACCATTTACATAAAGAACTTCATCCGTTTCCCCAAATTCAACTTCTCCAAGTATGTGGGACTTGGTTCCCGGGGATCTAGGGCCTGCCTCCTTGTTCACTGTGCGCGGGCCCGTGTGCATGGGCGTGTGCGACATCTGCATGTGAACGAACCACTGGGTGATGCTGGGGCACGCCTCCCCTCTGCTGTGGGAGGGGCGTTCTGTCCTTGAATGGAGGAGGGTGCTGAGGAGGAGTAGCCAGGACTTGAGTAGGGGCTGAAGTCGGGGACTCAGCCTGGGCCAGGTAAAGGCCCTGGGACTCCTGCGTCAGTCAGGCTGTGTCTGGCCCGGGAACAGCCAGTCTTGGCTTCATTTCACTGTCTGTTCGTGGCCTCCATCCAGGACCAATGTGCTGGACACCAAAGACAAGGCTTTCCTGAAGTCCTGTCACTTTGGCCCCGAGAACCCCTACTGCCCCATCTTCCGACTGGGGTCTGTGGTCAGCTGGACGGGGAGCAACTTCCAGGAGATAGCCCTGCAGGTGGGTAGCATGCACTCAGGGAGCCCTGCCTGGGGGCTCGCGGGCCCAAGAGCTCTGGGCCTGGGCCCAGGAAGAGGGTGATGAGGAGGGGGACGCCTGGGGTCGAGTGGTAGTGCAGAGTCCCCTGCCACAGGGACTCACTGCCTTCAGGATTAGCTCTGACGCACAGCCTGTCAGAACCCAGGCACTCAGTGAAACGCACAGCGAGCACCTGCTGTTTGGTTCGCAGTCCTTGGGGGCATCAGTTGAAACTGAGCCCGAAGGAGCCCCACTGGTGCGTCCGGCTGTCATGTAAGGTGCTGGCTCCAGTAGTTCCCTTCTCCTTGGAAGCATGAAACAGGGGACTTGGGGGGTGGGGGCTGTCAGCAAAGTGCTTTTCTCAGCCTCTCCAAAGGGACCTGGAGCTTCTGCCTTCCTCCTGGGAGGATGCTCCGGCGGGGCTGACCGGTGGCCTGAGCACTTTCCCCATCTTGTCCAGCTCTCGGTGAAGAGCCGGTCTGTGACTTCTGCCCATCTCCACAAAGTTCTGTGCACTAATTCTTGTCTCTTCTTCATCAAGGGTGGTGTGATAGGAATTCAGATTGAATGGGATTGTGATCTTGATAAAGCTCCTTCTGAATGCAACCCTCGCTATTCTTTTAGCCGTCTGGACAACAAATTTTCAGAAAACTCAATCTCCTCTGGGTACAACTTCAGGTAACTGGGGCTAGACTTGCTGTCTTGTGACCCTGGCCACATTTTGTCCTTTTCTGGGTGCCAGCACTATGACACCCCTTACTGGGGGGGAGGTTGTCAGAATGGGAGGTGTAGGGAGAAGGAGCTGAGGAGAGGTGAGGGGTGCCAGCTGGGAGCATCACTGGGAGAGGAGAGAAGTTCCTGTCACCCTGTGGGTTCGCCAGGAAGCCGAGGCTTAGCTTCTTAGCTCAGTCACTTCCATCAGTGCTGTAGTGGCCCTGGGTTGGCCCAGTGTGTCGTGGGAAAGCCCTTGCCGCTTGGGGGATGTCTGTAAGGATTTCAAAGATCTGGATGAGTCTTTAGCATAACGTTAGCAAGAGGGTCTCCAACCTCCCCGGGGGTGCTCATAAATCTCCAAAGCGGCCTGGTATGTGTTGCCAAGCACAGAAGGTCTCCCCTGGGCCATGTCTCCCCTAGGTTTGCCAAATATTACCGAGATGGAGCTGGAGTGGAGTTCCGCACCCTCATGAAGGCCTATGGGATCCGCTTTGATGTGATGGTGAATGGCAAGGTGTGTGGGTGTATCTCCCATCCTGAGGCTGGGCAGGTCTGGAGTAGGGCATGTTGGGAGTACCTAGGAATCTTGCTGTCCGCCCTTCCTTGTTCACCCTGCTGTGTTTCTCTGTGCTACAGGCAGGGAAGTTCAACATCATCCCCACAATCATCAACATTGGCTCTGGGGTGGCGCTCATGGGTGCTGTGAGTACCTCCTTCCCCTCACCTTCACCCTCTGAGCACTGGCCGGGGAGGGGAACACTGCTCCAGAGGTGCTGTCCTTATGCCTCAGAAAGAATAAGAACGGGCGAGGTCAGTGGGATGCGGGTAAAGAGGGCTTTCTGGGACTTGAAACCTGCCAA
The DNA here is from genome assembly GCF_027475565.1 of Acinonyx jubatus. Classification (NCBI taxonomy): domain Eukaryota; kingdom Metazoa; phylum Chordata; class Mammalia; order Carnivora; family Felidae; genus Acinonyx; species Acinonyx jubatus. The sequence goes on from NC_069397.1 coordinate 13,026,708, forward strand.
CAGCCCCAGGTGGCAGTGACTGACTGACTTTCTCTTTCCAGAGCCAGAGAGGTATCTGCCTGGAGCTCTGGAGCTGGGGGCGGGGCTGGGGTTCTCTGGGATCCTGGGTCAACCCTGAACGTCTAAGCTTTATCTCCACTGCTGCTAAAAAGAAGCAGGATCCAGCTATATGCAGGGCTGCTCAGCTGTGGCCCTACTGCTAATGCTCTTCTGTGTGGGTCCACCCTGTGTGCTGTGAGATGATTAACAGCATCGCACTACCTCCCCGCTAGATGCCCACAGTGCTTTCTCTCCCCCTTGTGAAAGCCAGAAATGTCTCCAGAAATTGCCACATGTCCCCCGGGGAACAAAATCACCCCCCAGTTGGAAATCCGGGGGCTAAAAAGATGAGCATCGAGGGAGTCAGGCTGTGGTCCTTCCTCAGATCTGTCCAGCTGGGCCCAGAGGGAAGCACAGGAGAGGAAATAGTTGCTGGAGGGTGGGCAACGCTTTCCCCCGAATCTCTTGTCATGCCCCTTTTTTCTTCTGGAAGTTTTTTTTAAAGACATGGGAGCTGTCCGTGGGTGGCCCCTGCCCATCCTGGCAAGCTCCTTGCCAGGGTTTCCGGCAGCCTTGTCCTCTTGGCCCCACTGGAGGCCTCTGGCAGGACCTAGGGTGGACTTTTTATTGAGGCCAGGAAAACCGTGTAACAGTATCAACAAGTCAGAGGATTCAGCAAGGCTGTTCTCCTGAGAGGTGGTGGGTGACAGTGAGCCCCAAAGGATTCCTCTTCACTGCAAACAACCATTGTTAGGGAATCCTGTGTTTGCTCATATAACTTTCTTAGAGAGGGGCCACTGTCAGTCATTACTTTCTTATGATGTGGGTAAATCGGAACACGAGCGCATGGGGTACATACCTGTGAAATCAAGGTAATGGGAAAGGTGGTGGCGGAGGCTGGGTTGGGTGGAGTGTTCTCTGTGGAAGGAGGAGTTGATAAATAACATTTGGGGCATCTGGGCAGGGGCGGGGGAAGAGTTGTGCAGTGCCCTGAGTCAGAGGCCCAGGTCTCCCTTGGCCCACCCGCCCTGCTTCATTCCCTCCTCTTTCTGGTAGGAAACACCCCCACCCCTCCGTGCTGCGGCTGGAGTGGCCCTCTGGTGGACGAGACGGGTGTGTGCACCATGCGCTCTGGTCCGAAGCCCCTGTGAACAGGTGTGGGTGGGTTCCCCTGGGTTAGCTCCATCCTCAACCTCATCCTGTCGTTCCCCCATCCCTGACCACCCCTGTCATTCTTGTTCTTCAGATCCTCTCCAACCCGTCTCTCACACTGACTACCAGAAAGAACGTTAGAAATTTCTAGAATGCCAAAGTTCTGTGCCCCTATTCAAGGCCTCCCCCTGAGGGATTAAGACCAAGGCCTCAAAGGCATTATAAGAAAAATTTCAGGCTGGTCCCCATGTCCCCATCCCCATCTCCAGAAGTGTCTCTTGCTTTTGCAACACGGGCCCTCTGGAATTTCCTTTGCTCCCTCTGCAATGCCTGTGCTCAGTAGACATTTGTTGAAGACATGATTGGATGGGGTCAGGGCAACGCAGGGGTGCCTGGCCTGATAGAGCAGATGGAGTCCATCTGCTAACTCCGGGCTAACTTTGGCTGTACCACGGACAAACTTTGTGGCCTTGGACAAAGGTGCCTCTTTCTGAGCCCAGTTTCCTATCTATTGATTGGAGATAATGGTGCTCTTTAGGGGTTGTTGTAGGGTCCGACAGAAGGTACTGTGTGTCAAATGGCAGGGTGCTTTCTGGAAACCTAGGATTCTGAGTCAGGAACCCTAACTCTTTTGCTGCAGGGGGCTTTCTTCTGTGACTTGGTACTTATCTACTTAATCAAGAAGAGCCACTTTTACCGAGACAAGAAGTACGAGGAAGTGAGGTCAGTTAAGCTTCCTCCCCTGCAGCCTGGGGGGACCTTTATGGGGGCCCCCTTGATCAGAGCTCCCCTCCCTGGCCTAGAAACTTTACCCTGGTTGGATGGTAATGCTTGGTGTGTGGCGGCAGGGCCATTGGGAGCTCCCCTGGAAGGGCCGCGGAAGGTGGAATGTTCTGAGAACACGCTTTACAGAGCTGGATTCTGCCTCAGAGCAGCTGGCAGAAGAAAAGGCCTCCAGAGGCCATGGGCAGGGGACCTGGTTTCCAGGCCTGACTCTGCTGCTATCTGCCATGTGACTTCAGACAAGTCCGAGGCCTCCTTGGGCCTCAGTTTCTCTCTCCGTGAGCATGCTAGCACTTATGTTTTAGGATTCTTGGACTTGGTAGTCTTGGTTGGCTGGGGTTGAGGGAAGCTGGAGTGGTAACGGAAGAAAACGATAGATTTCTTGTTTTTTCCTGTGGGGGCCATTTCCAGGCTCTCTCGGGCCCTGAGAATGGTGGTGTGTATGCATGTATTCATAGCAGCAGAACACAGTATGAGTGGGAAACCCTGATGTCTGTGGGCAGACTGGAAGGGGAAAGGGGTTCTGACCCAGCCATTCTGGAGGAGCTGGGATCAGAATGGGCAGTTGCAGATGGTGGGCTCCAGATGGGCACCTGGGCACTCCCTCCACCCCACCGCAGCCTGGGACAGCAGGTGGAGGGTCAGCCCGCATCACTTGCCTGGACTGAACCCAGCCCTGATGCAGGCTGAGCCCTCAGCCCTGACCCTGGTCGCAGACGGAGCCCTCACTGCCCATGCCTCCTGGCTGAGCTGCTGGAGGAAGAGGGGTGCCCCCCACAGGGCGAGGGGCTCTACAGGGCCTGCCCCACGCCCCCACCCCGCCAGTCTGGGGAAGGTGGGCTGGGCTCTGCAGGCCAGGGTTAACTGGGTCCTGTCCTGCCCAGCATCCTACGGGTCCTGGCTGAGTCCTCGCAACAGGACGGGACCCCAGAGGCAGAGGAGGCGGCGGCGGGGCCTGGGTTGGCCGAGCAGCCAGAGGCACAGCACGGAGGCGGCAGCCAGAAGGAGAATGGCTGCCCGCCAGGTGAGGGGCTGCTGGGCTGAGGACCCGAGAACGAGCCTTGCAGAGACGGCCTGGCCCTCTCCTCTCCTCCCTGCTCCAGGGTGACCTGGACACAAGGCAGGACATCCGGGACGCAGGAGCACCCACCCAAGCTGGACTTTGTGGGGGACAGGGGTGCTTTAGCTCCTTTGTGATCCCCATTATTTCCTCAACACCCCTAAGTTACCACAAAGCAGTCTGCTTGCCGTGCTATCCCAGAATTAAGACAAGAGTACGATGTCATTTCCTCAGGCTTCCTCTGCCTGGCACCTCTCTGAGCTCTTTGTATGAACCCATTTCAGCAACTTAATGAGGTGGACACTCACAGTCCCTGTTCTAATGAGGAAACCGAGGCAAGAAAGGTTGTGGCTTGCTCAAGTCACACAGCTAATAAATGGCAGAGCTGGGATTTGAACCTAGTCAGTATGTCTCTAGAATCCAGTTCTTCTCCATGATACTTTTCTGCCTTATCAAGCCCCCCATTCCCCTACTCCTCATCAGATGCCTTCCAGAAATTCTGGAGCTGCCCTCGCCTTAGGAGGGTGGTGGTATGTTGACAGGTGGGCCTGCAGGCTGCCCTTCCCTGGGGAGCCTGGCCATATCTGCAGATGCGACCTCAGCCTGGTGCAGGAGGCAGCCCCGGGCTGGGTCAGGAGGCTGGCCTTAGGCCTCTCCTTCTGCCTGTGTGTCCTCGAGCAGGTACGTGGCCCGTTTGGGGCCTGTAAACGCCCTTTATTTCCCCGACTGGGGGCTGCACACAGGGGATTCTCTTGCTCAGTCAGGCTGGGCTGCTAACTCTCCTTTTGTAAACCATATCCATTTACTGGCCCGGACCGGGGGACTTTCCTCTGGTTCCCAGCTTTCATTCTTTGTTGACTCAGGGACTGGCAGCTTCCAGTGGGGAGCTGGGCCTGTGCAGGGCAGGAGTGAGAAATGGACTGGGAAGGAGAGGCAGGCAAAGGAGGGAGAGAAGTGAGGAAGACAGAGACGGGGCTGGGGCATGGAGGCAGGGAGGCTGGGGTCCCAGCAGCAGCTCCCAATGGGCTCCCTGAGCTCCTCAGCCTGTGAGAGGGAAGAATGACCACCCCGCTGGTGTTGGCTGTGGGACCAGCCTTGCCTGTTGCTGTGGGAGGCCCGGGTGCCCTCAGGGTGCCACCACAGGGCAGCTGCTCATTGCTGGTACAGCTCCGGAGGCCCCGGCCCGAGCACCTACACGGACCTGGGCTGTGGCCAGGGACTCCGCCAGTCTGCCCGTCTCTGCGAACTCTCTGTCTGCAGTGCCACCAGCGAGAGGCCGCCGCGGGTGGAGTCTGCCCTCAGGGAGGCCTGCCCTCTTCACAGGGTCCCCAGTTGTCCTCTGTGTGCCCCCTACTCCCCCCACACAGGTCTGGCCACCCGGGGAATGGAAAGGTGAATGTGGAGCAGCTACAGAACCTGCAGACAGCGGAGGCGTAGCCAGAGGTGTTCGCTGAGAGCAGATTTGGTGAAGATGTTGCGGCAGAACCGCCTGCAGCTCTGAACTGAAAACTCTTTGTGTTTGCGTGGGACAGGTGTTTCCGGTCACAGCCATCTCTTCTGCACCTTGGGATCTTACTACAAGCTTTTCGTTGTGTGTCAGGGGAGGGAAGCCTCCTAGTGGCCAGTGTGGCTCGGATCTAGAAGAGGAGGACTTGGAGAGGGAAGTGGGGAAGGCCAGGGGCCTGAGTGGTACTCGAGTGTTTTCATTTTTCCGAGAACTCAGTTCATTCATTCATTCACACAGTGAATGCTATGTGCTGTGGGCTGTGCCCTATCCAAGAGATCCTTAAATGAGATGCTGACCTGGCCCCTGGGTGCGGGGAGCACACGTGTAATTCCTTCCAGAGCCAACAGACGTCACAGCCCGGCTCAGCCACTCTGGCCTTCCTCCAGCCTCTAGCTGAGACTTTCACAAATCCCTGTTGAGAATGATGGCTCCTCAGAGAAAGACTTTGGCCGGCATCCAAGGGGACGTTTGGCCTTGCCCTCAGGGATAAAATAATAGGTGGCCAACGAAGCAACCAGGGAAGGCCTGGGCCTGGAAAGAGGCAGCTAGCCCTTGAGGGGAGAGGCAGCCTCTGAGGGTTTCCAGGTAAGGTGGGGAAGGGGAGGCAGGGAGGCTTCTGCTCCAGTTCTCCTGCCTAGCCTCAGGAAGCTCTGGGCATAGTGTCTCCCCCAAACGGGAGACCAGCTGCCTGGGTCGTTTCTCCCTTGCGGTTCTGTGGGGCTGAGTGTCCCTACCCGGCTTCCCTCGCTTTCTCCTCATAGGCGGGGTCTGAAGGGCTAAGGAGATAAGAATAGGTGGAGCTCACTTGGCAGGTGGAAGTAGTTGTTAACAGGGAGGCCCTCGCCCCTCACCCCAGCCTCTCTCCCTACCCTCCTCCTTCCCAGCCCCACACTGCTGAACTATGCTGCTTCCCCCATTTAGTGGCTGCAGAGCCTCGCTACTCACTCAGAGGTGTGGCCTGTGGACCAGCAGCATCAGCATCACCTGGGAGTTTGTTGGAACGGCAGTCTCTGCCCCCTCCGTCGTCCTCCGAAATCAGAACCTGTGTTTCAACAAGACTTCGGGTGATTTGTACGAACGTTCACGTGTGAGAGCACTGGTTAAGGAGATACGCAGCGCCTGGTTCTGAGGGAGGAGAAGGCCAGCTTTGGCAGCCGCTGCGGATTTCAGGTCAGACTTACACACATTCTACTTTGAGAGCAAGAGGATTCCACCCCACCCCCACCCCCGGGAAGGTGACATTATGCTCAATGCATTTAAAGTAAAATATTTTGACTAGATAATACTTATATGATTCAAAACCAAACAAAAGGTACAAAAGAATAGACAGTGAAAAGCGTGCCTCCCACCCCTGTTCCCCAAGGCGACGTTACTGATGCCAAGAGGATCTACGGTTTTGCTGAGAATCTGCTTGGTTGCTTGTGCCCTTGCTCAGGAAATGAACTTTTCCTGATGGCTGCAACGTCCCATCAAGTCTCCTCTGTCAGGAAGGGACACGATGGAATACAGTGAAGTACCGGGCTAGCTCCCTTCTCCCTCTCCCACCGTCTGAGGAGTCCTCGTGTAAACCCAAGGGGAGAGACCTATAGCTCATCACTAACTGTTGTCTGGTCTGCTCGGTAGCAAAGGCCTGTGGGGCTGCCTGTGGCTCAGCAAGCTCCATGGTTGGTTTGCACAGCTCCCCGGATGCTAAGGAGTGAAGGCTTTGGGTCTCCTCTGCACACAGAGGAGGCGGGAAGCATCCTTCCACCCACCAGGGCCTTTGGAGAGGGACAGAGGGGCTTGCAAAAGGCTTTGCCACTGGAGCAGGGCATGGTCCCCGAAACGGGAAGCTTGCTCCTTCTGGAGCAAGTGGCTCCTTCACTCTGGACTGGTAACCTGTCAACAACCCACCTGCTCTCTGAATAGAAAGTGAAAAATCTGGGTGATCTACTATGGTGTTTCACTTCCTCACTAAAGCAAACCCTAGGATTTGATATACTTTTACATTTGGGAGGAAGCAGAAAGGGCAGGGGTCATGACTGCTTAGGAGTTGGTCTGGTTTCTTTTAGCCTGTTTTTGGAATTGCTTTGCGGCAGCCATATAACCTGGGGGAAACTGTACTATTCGTTTTACACTGGAATGAAAATGTCTCCCTACAGTTTTCATTCAGTTGGTAAATATTTATTGAGTACCTGTTGTCAGGTGATGGACTAAATCTGGTAACAGTTGTGAGAAACACAGAAACTGTCCCTGCCCAAGTGCTTACAGTCTAGGAGGTGAGCCTTAATCAGTGGTCACACATAGAATCACAGACTGAATTTTCAGTGGAGTAGCCAGAGGTTTCCCCTAGGATGTGACATATAAGCCGAAATCTGAAAGCAGTCTAGTTGATGGGGGAAGCATTCCAGGTAAGGGAACCACATGTGTAAAATAAATGCTTTGACATGAGGAGTAATTGAGGAGCTGGATGGAGATAGTGTGACTGAAGCTGGTTTTATGAGGCTTTCTTTCCATCAACTCTTTTTAATCTTAAGGGCTGCCCCATTAAACTTCACTGCCACAGAGGACCTAACCTAATGGTTTCAAGTCCAGCCAAGCTTTCCAGGTGGCCTCCCCTACATGTCATGGGTCTTGTGCTCAGAAAAGCCAGTGACCCCATTACAGCTTCTGGATAGTGTTGCACACTGCCAGTTTCCTTGCTTTTGCACAGCTCCCCACTACCCCCTCTTTCTTTGCATAATCTTGGTGCATGAATGGGAGGTTCATAAATCTGACAGAAACTGGCTTTGAAATGGCAAGTGAAGTGGGAACTCGAGCTCCGTTTGGGAGAGTCCCTTTCTCTCAGGACACCAGTTGCCTCACCAGGTAGATGAGCACGCCAGCCTCTACAGAGCTCCTGTCCGTGCTGACATTACAGGATCACCTGAACCATCGCCTATGCTTACATTCAGGCCGTGGCCTAAAGCCATCTACCTAGTAGTTTCCTAATGATTAATTCCATGCCTTGGGAGTGCCATGATGCTGGCTAACGGGATTTTAAAACTGGGTGCTACCAACGTGCCATCAAGAGGACGAGCCATGAAAGAGCTAAGCGCCCTCTACTCCTGATGCAGGGGTCACTAGGACTGACCAGTCATGGCTGCCTTTTTGCCACCATCCCATCAGCTCTTTCTCCGTGGCTTGCTGCCCTACTGGGGGACCAGTTGTAAAGGGGGAACATGACTTCCTCCAGGTGTCTAAGCACCCCAGCTGTGGACGACAGTGCCCTGCAGAGTCCCTAAATCACCCCACTTGGAATGGCATCTTGCATGTCCGGAAAAGGGCTCCACCTGGTTGCTACCCACTCCCCTCCACCCAAATGACACAACTTTTCTCAGAGCATACTCTCCAGTGGACCCAAGAGCACCGTCTCCAAAAGGCACACCTTTCTCCCAGCTCTTTGTTTCCCCTTAGGCCAGTGCACAGAATTAAAGGAGGAAAGATGGCAGCCAATATCTGAGACCTGCCCCATAAATGTATTCTGATATTTTTATTTGGTTATAAAATAAAAAGTTTTAACTGTAAACATGTCTTGATTTTTTTTTCCCCTCAAGTCTTAGTCACCCCGTGTTTTAGAGGAAAATGTAAGGAGAAAGTGAGCCCTAAAGAGGCAGACACAAACAATTAGTAAGCAATATGTTATGTTCCTTATTCTCTTGCAAACAAATTCGAATGGAAATAAGGAAACTCTTTAAATGAGCAAACATTAAAGGACTAGGAAGGCACTGATAAAACTGGTGATTTTCATTCAATGAGTGTAATTTGATAAAACTCTGGAAAGCATTTGGAATCAAGCTTTTATCTTGTTTTAGGAGCTTATTAAGTTCCCTGAAAACAATATAGACATGGATATTCTTTGCAGTATTTTTTTCTAACAGTTAACATTTCAAACAACCTTAACTGCCTAGAGATAGAGAAATAGTTAAGTGAATCAGTTCACTTATTCCACCCCCTCACCCACCCCCATATCCAGTAGGACTCTCCCTTTACTCCACATCAGGAGTGAATCTTCCCTTATCCACTCAGAGAAGGCCCTGAGGGGACGGGGGAGTTTAAGAAGGGGGAGTATGCAAACCATGAATGTGAGCCTCTTCAGTCGGGGTCTGAGAAAGGGTTTAGAGGTCATTGGGAGGGGGAGGCAAAGCTGTGGCCTCACCGGCTTCTTCCCTTCATGTGCAAGCATGTGGTCCAGAGCCCCAAATGGGATTCAGGAGGCCTGGGTCCCAGATCCATTTACGTTATTGGCCACAGACCATATACCATGTGTAAAAGGAGACTTGGACTCAAGCTCTCAGATCATCTTCTGATCTAAAGCTGATCTTTTTTGAAAATCCAAAGGTCACATCACTCGTGGCTAAAACTTCCAAAGCCTCCCCCAAACTGCTCTTAGGACCAAGGCCAAAAAATCCCCACCGTAGCCTTCCAGGTCCTGGTCATGGCCTCTTCTCTAACTCTCCAGATACATGTCAAACTCCCTCCTGCCCAATGGCCCCCGCACATGTGCTTTCTTGCAAGTAGCCTCTTCAACTTTGTTCTTCAACACTGTTCTTCAACTCTGAGGTCTCAAATGTAATTTTATCTCCTCAAGGCTTTCTTGATCCCCACTCCCCAACCTGAGCTCAGTTTGGGGCTCCTATGTGCTCTCTTCACAGCACTTACCATAATTTAAATATTTGTGAGATTAGGTAATACTGGTCTTCCTAGTTAACTATAAATTCCTTGAGCAACATGTTCGCTACTATAACTCTAACGCAATACATATTTCTCAAGTATATGCACTTTATTCTGATGTAACCCCTCAACCCCGACAAGAAGGGATTGTAGATTAGCATATAGACAGACACTCTAAACAAGCCCAAAGTTTAGCTTCAATGTTGTCTGTTTAATCTCCATTAGACATATTCTAGAAAAGAGCTTGAACTTATTTAAAATGGAAATGACAGCCAGCTGTAACCAGGTGAAATGGAACTAAAATGGCACCATTCATACCTGAAAGCAGTGGTTACTGGGAGGGAAGGCTGGAATCTGAAAAGGTACACTCGTCAGTACAGCAAGAGGAATTAAAAGACCTGTATTTGAAATTTGGCTCTGCCTCTTTCTAGCTGTGCCTCTAATGGCAGAGGTATATTTAACCAGAGCCCCAGCTTCATCAACGAGGGATAACGTATCTACCCCATAAGGATATTGCTAGAATTAAGCGAGATAATGGGTGTAAAAGGTACAAGGCACAATGCTTGGCATACAGAAAACACAATAAATATATTACTTCTCAGGATGTTAACAGTAAGTTTTCTTTTTATTTAGGCCCTACTGGCCCTCTCTGGGTGGCCTATGTGTAAATGCAGGGAAATTACAGAAGCCAGTCCCAGCTCTCCAATTTTGCACCCACGGCACACATGGGGTATGAGTTAAGGCAGGCAAAAAACTCCACGAAGTGTCTTACGCTTCATTTAATCTGAAGAATATTACAGACTCTTCGTCTTCAGATATAAGTAATAACGTTACAGAACAAGCAGCGAATTCAACAATTTAAAAACTAAGTGTACACGGTGTTAAATCCTGGCGACAGTCCTCCCAATCTGGTTTTTTAAAAAAGTCATCCCTGCCCCCATTCAGTAGACGTGCACCATGCCATAGAGGAATGTCCAAAACAGGACGTAGGTGAAGAGGCCTCCGATGAGACCTCCTGTAAAGAGCGGTCTTCGTGATTTGAAGTATTTGTTCCACCTCCTTCCCGCTTTGAGAATTAAGAGCAGGGAGAGCAGGACGGAGGCAAGCAGGTAGAAGATGAAGCCGTAGAGGCCGGTGAGGCCGAGGATGCCGGCCGTGGCCCCCGACAGCGCTGACACTGAGGTCCGGCAGTAATCCAGGACAGCGGCGTTGCCTCGCACAGCTGCCTCGCTGATGAACGGCGGCCCTTCCCGCTTGGCCACCACAGCGGCCATCGCACCCGCCGGGGCTCAGCCTCTGCTTTCTCGCGGAGCTGCAGAGGGAACCAAGTTACAAGTGGCCCCGGGAGCCTGGCGAGTTGCGCTCACGCCGCCCCTCCCCCCCGGGACTTCCAAGACCTCCCACCATTCGCGGATCTCGGACCTTCGCGAGACGCAGAGGAGGCTGAGGGTTCGGACCGGCCCTGCCCAGTTTCGTCCAGGTACCTGCAACACGGCGGCGGACACAGACACTTAGCGTTCTCTCAGACGGCCAGCGGCAGACAACCTCCCCACGCCATCTTGCGCTGGAGGTTGCTGGGAGGACCAGGTTGCGCATGCGCCAAAACCTCGCTCCCGCCCCCTGACGCGTACGCGGCGGGCTCCCCGAGCACGCTCCACCCCCTCCCCGTCCTTCTGCGCACGCACAGGGACTTCCGAAAGCTGAACAGCGCTCCGACCGGTGACTGGCTGGGGATCTGCTAACTATTCATGAGGGGGCGGGCCGAGTTGGGTTGCCTTTGTTAACCAAGGAGGGCGCGGCCGCTGGGATTTTCGCTGCGGGCTTCACTGAGCTGTGCTTGGTTGCCAGATTGCGGTCGAGATGTCCTACATCCCCGGCCAGCCGGTCACCGCTGTGGTGGTGAGTGCGCTCGCGGGCTCCTCCTCGTCTTGGCTTGTCCCCACTTTGCAGATAGGTAAACTGACGCCCCAGACAGGTTGACAAAGCGTTGAACCCAGGGCTCTTGCAAACCGGCGCCAGGGCTCTGGTCCCGGCTCTGCCTGAGCGGGACCGCGGTCTTCCCCAGCCAGGCAACAGAGATGGCTGGGACCCAAGCGCCTCCTGAAGACCCTGAACCGAGGCCGGACCCCGCACATTACCGCCGCTGCGTCGGACTCCTTCCTGCGGGAAGGACTGAGGAGAAAGTCCCCAGCTGTGGGAATACCCGGAGAGCGCCCCCTTCCCAGGCCTGAGTCCCCAGCTGAGCAGCCGAGGGGGGCGGGCACCGGGCCCGACGTCCGTGAGTCGCAGCCTCTGGAATGAGGAAGTGCTTCCTCCGCTGCAGCCGACGCCGCCGCCCAGAAGGAAGCTTGGGGGGTGGAGATGGCCTGAGCCTGAGTAGCAGCCCAGTATCCCTCCCATCCAGGCTTGCTTGTTCGGACCTTCCGCCGCCCGCTCCAGAGTGAAGGCTCATGCAGTTGGCTCGCTCCTGCTCCAAACTTTCCCCCGGATCCCTAGCCCTGGGGCAAAGTCCAGGTTCCTCGCCTGGCACTTCGGGCTAGCTCAGGGCCCTGCCTACAGCCCCCCCCCCCCCCCCCCCCGCATTGCCTTGTCTTGGGTGCCAGATGCTATTAGACTAGGCAGAGGGAAGAAGGCAGGCTGGGACATTAGACTCAGAAGCCAGTGCCAAAGCTGAACGAAGCCTGGAGGCAAACTCCAAGGCGGAGGTGGGGAAACTGAGTCCCAGAGAGAAGTCTGGTCATGTCCAGGCCTAAAGGAAGTCCTCAGGAAAAACCCAGATCTCTGAGAAGAAATGCCTGCCAGGCAGCATTGGGTCAGATGGAAGTCCCAGTCCTGAGGCCATGGGACTTGCCGCAGAATCTCAGATGGATGTACAGCGGAGCTCCTGCAGTCAGAAGTTGGCAGGGTGTGAAGCTGCTGATAAAGGTGGCATGTGAGTTTGAGCTTAGAGAACGAGCTGTGGCCTGGGAAAGTACATTTCTGGATCTGGGGACAGCTGTCCTAAGCTTCACCCTGGCCGCACCAACCTTGGCTTTCTAGATCCCTAGCTGCCTCAGAGAGAAGGGGCCAGGTTTGCTTCTTATGGAAAAAAGGGGGTGTAGGGGAGGCACCAGAAAGGGGCCGTAACCTGCCTGACTTCACCTAGTGAGTCAGTGACAGGGCCTTGTCTTCCAGCCCAAGGGCCTGTACTCCCTTCTGACCTTGAGGGTGGGTCAATGCTGTGCAAAGTTCTGTTTTGGAGGAGGGGGAGCAAGCCTGGAGGAGCTCACACTTTTGGGCACAAGGACCTAGGTCTAGTGGGCCTAGTCATACTTCCTGCTTCCCCTCTCTCCTATTCTGGCAGGTCCGCAGGCCTTCCTCAAAACTGTAAGACCATGACCTTCCAATTCTTGGGAACACTAGGAACATGTCTGAACATTGTGGGGGTCTGGCCTCTCCCTCTTGTGTTTTGGATTGGGGAAGGGGTGGAGGAGGCTTCCTTCCTGCTTCCTGCCTATCCCATGTAGTTACCATTTTGCGAATGTTAAAACCATTTCCGCTTCTCCTCTGAACTCTGGTTCCATAGGTCCTTCTGCCTTCTGGACACTTGCCTGGGTGGCTCCTGGAACTCCAAAATGCTTCTTCAGGGTCACCAGCTGAGAGATGGTTGTGTTCAGCCAGGCCAGGTGGCTGCGTGTTTCCCTTGACTCCTCTCCACCATGGGCAGTCCCCAAGTCTGTTGACCTCATTTTCCAAGTAGTCGTGTTCCCTGGCCTCCACATCCCACCTCTGGGATACACCCGTTCCCCTCCTGACTACCCAAGTGGTCATTCTAGCCTCAAACCTGACCATGACCAACCTTACTCCTGGGAGCCCTAGTGGGCCCAGAATCAAAATCAGGTGTCCAGACTCCTGTCACTCCTTCAAGGCCTGCTGCAGATGATCCTTCCTCCGTCCAGATCAAGTCACTTTGGTTTTTTTTCCTTCCTGTTAGAACTCAACTTTGGGTGAGGGGGAGTGGTGGGAGGGGGCGGGGGCGGGCAGTGATCTTGCCCCACCCCTACTATTTGGTGATTGAAGGGTGCCTGCTGAGGGCTTTGAAAGGAGCTTGGCAGTTTGGGGATCACAGACCTAGAACCCTCTTCTGCCTCCCACACTGCATGAACAGCAAGGTCTGGGGCTTAGGGAGAAACTCCTTCCTTCAGGGCTAGCCTCTTGGGCCCACACTCCGCAGCTTTTCTGATCTGGCCCCAGCCTTACCTCAGCACCCAGTTCCAGACCTATGCTGTACACTCATCTCATGGACATGTATCTGTACCACTTTCAAGTCTATGCTCTTGTCCCTTGGCCAGGACAGCCCTTCCTCTCCTTTCTGTGCAAGTTTGAACTTCTCTGCTTTTCTGGAGCATCTCCAGTCTTGCCCTTGATAGCGTTGGCTCAGCAATGAGCTGCCTCAGCAAGGTACCTACATTCCCTCCCCTCTCCCCCCACAGGGCCTGACCCCTTCTGCCCTGTGTGGTCCTTCCCCTGGGACATAGTCCCCTTCCTCTCCCCTCCCAATCCATAGCAGCCATAGCATGCTGGCTCTTGGGCCAGGAGGGGCTTAAAGCGCATGTTGACTAAGGTTGGTGCCTGAGACTAATAGGAAGGGGAACAAGGCTCCGACAGCTTGCGTAGGTGGATTGTTGTGGCTGAGTTCTGAGTCTCACCCCCGTCTCCCAGACTGGTGACCAGCTGGAATCTTGAAGAGGGCCCTGGGCCCCACCCCCTTGGCATGGCTCTGAGCTGGCCTAGCAGCCTGAGGCTACTGCTGGACACAGATCAGATTTGTTGTCCACATACCCACCTGCCTCCAACGTGTTTTTCCCTTTGCCAGCAAAGAGTTGAAATTCACAAGCTGCGTCAAGGTGAGAATTTAATACTGGGCTTCAGCATTGGAGGTGGAATTGACCAGGATCCCTCACAGAATCCTTTCTCAGAAGACAAGACAGATAAGGTGAGAGAGACCAGGGGCCTGGGATCTCTCCATTGGGCTCAGAGGCCTGAGATGGTGGGTCTCTGCTTCCAGGGCCTTCACGTAGGGAGCAGACCTCTTTCAAATAGTCCTCCCTAAGAAGGTTTAAGAAATGATCTGGTGGGAATACATAGGGATGGAGGTGGGGGAATGGACCTCCCAGCCCTAGGAAGACTCACTTAGAGTCCAGGAGGAACAGGAAGAGGCCGGCAGGAGGTGCCAGAGCATGGTGGGGCAGCCCCGCTCTCCCCTAGGCTGTCTTGGCACAGCCTGTGCTGGGGGCAGGCTTGTGCAGAGTTGGCTGGGAGTTTGCCATGTTGGGCTTTGCTTTCTGGGTAAGGGACCAGTCTAATGACCTAGGCTGTCTCTTTCCAGGGCATTTATGTCACACGGGTATCTGAAGGAGGCCCTGCTGAAATTGCTGGGCTGCAGATTGGAGACAAGATTATGCAGGTAACACATGTCCCAGACGAGGAAAATAACGCTTGGGTCAGGGTCTGAAGCACTTGGGTTGGGGCTGCCCTGCTTCCTGGGGCACCTGGGAGGCTCCCTGAAACTGTTTGGAGCCCCTGCTGGTGTTGCCCCCAGAGGAAGTTGGCTCTCTCCTCTGTGTGCCTCAAATGTGGTACTTGGTGATCCCTCAGCCAAGAGACATCAGCTTGGAAGCCTGCTTGGGTGACCCAGGACCCCAAAACCCAACCTGCTTCCAGATCTGAGAGGGCAGAAAACTGAGGTAGGCTCTATTTTCTCCTTGGGCCAGGTGAATGGCTGGGACATGACCATGGTCACGCACGACCAAGCCCGGAAGCGGCTCACCAAGCGCTCGGAGGAGGTGGTGCGTCTGCTGGTGACGCGGCAGTCGCTGCAGAAGGCAGTGCAGCAGTCCATGCTGTCCTAGCAGCCTGCTGCGGTCCCTGACTTGTGCCTGCCTGCCTGCATTGACGCCACCACGCTCTGTTTGCCCCTCATCTTGGCTTCTGATGTGTGCTGGGCCCCAGCTCCGAAAGGCCAGAGCTGGTCCCAGAGGCCTGTCCCTGGCCTGACTCAGCCTTCCTTCCCCTCTCCCACCACTGGCCTGAGCGTCTGGGACCAGCTCTCTCCTGCAGACACTGATGGAAAGTAAGGGCCTGGAGTTGAATTGTATTCAGTCTGTAGTGACCACAGGTTTGGCCCACAGACTCTGCTGCTGCATGGCCTCAGCAGTGACCAGATGGGCAGAGGCCCTACTTCATGAGAGCCACCACAAAGTTGGGAGGATGCCAGGTGGGGCTGGCCTTTCCCACACTCAGTCCCAACTGTAGGGCTTGGCCTTGTCCCTGTGTCTCAGCTCTGCAGTGACTGTGCCCCATGTTTTTCCCTGCCTTCCCCAGCAGGGACTCGACACACTACCAGAGGTGCTACAGAGGTTTGCCCATGTGGAAGCCAGGCAGGCTCACAGTTCACCCCATTGCACCCCATTTCCCTGAGGGGCGCTGACCTCCCCAGGGTTCACCTGCTTACGAGACTTAGACGAAATTCAAGGCTGACTTCAGGGCAGTTCTGAGGATTGCCATCTCTATGCCTGTGCGTTTAACTTTATATTTTTTTAATCACAACTTTGATACAAAAGCATTTTTATCTTACTGTTTGGAGGTGCCAATTCTACTTCTGAATTTAGCTTACTAATTCACATCTGGGAACAAGCATTGCTCTGGTTCCTGTGGAAATGGGGCAGTATGAAGCTGCCCATACCTGACATCTTGTGCCCAAATAAAGTGCTGGAATTCATAAGGGGTTTTTGCTGAGGCGTGGGGTAGGGACATCTGGGGATGGATGGCAATTAGAGCTCTGGTCGTCGGGCTGGCTTAGCCTGGTCCCCATCCACTTCTGAGATGAAGCCCAGCTATTCCCAGGCCTGCCTGTTGCTGTCTGGTCAGGGCTGCCTCTGTGGGAACGTCTGGAAGCACCTTCACTGGAACTGGGGGCAGGGAATTCCGAACTTCCCATGTGTCACTTATGTGTTGCTGCACCTGGGTGGGGGGGCGGGGGGGGGACTCATGGGCACCGAGGTGTTCATGGGAACCCCTCCCACCCCCCGCCAAGACTCTTGGGAGCATGGAGTTTCCTGCAGGCAGGAGTGCAGCTCCACATTCCAGAGGCTGTCCTCTGAGGAGATGGAGGTAAGCTGGACAACACTGGGGCCTCTGCCTGGCCCAGTGTTGCTGTGCTACCGGCTCTGGGGATTACTGTCATTCATGGATCTGCCTACAAGTGTCAAATCCAGTTTTCCAAATTTTCAAACCAGAAATTTGGTATCTCCTATTTTTGCAGGGTGGCACCCAATAAAACAGGTCTGTGGGCTTGGTTTACAAGCCTTGGATTACAGAGCCTGCAATCTCTGCTTTTGGGGAAACAAGATCTGAAATTCTTTGATATTTGGATAGAGGAAGAATCTGGAAGATAAGACCCCACCCCCACCCCCGCCAACATGAAGAGTATACACTTAACCCACCCAACATGTGCTCACAACCACAGTCTAAGTGTCATAGAGAGACATGGTACCTGTGGGACCTACCTGGCCCTGAGCAGGCAGGCATCTTGCACTACCCACGAGGGCTCCCCGATGAAGTGCAGGATCGGCATGCAGCTACCTCGGGATCAGTGTACTTTGCAACCCCTGGCGTTTCCTTTCACGGGTTGAGTAGGGCTGTCTCCCTAAGCCCTGAGGATTATTTCTGAAGCCAACACACCTGCCTTCTGCATCTGGCAAAGGCTCAGTGTGCAGAAAGGAAACAAATCAGGTTTTAATTAAGGATTCAGGCACCTCACATTGATCTCGTAGTAAAAAAGTCTTGAGAATGAACTGACAAGGCACATCCTGGGACACTCCCCTCCTGCCACAGGAAGGAGAGCTGCCTGGGATAGAAGAGAAGGGGGTTTGGAATAAAGGTTGGGCCCATGAGGATTGTGTGAGGTGGTTTCAAGTCCGTATGTCAGGCTCAGGCTCCTGAACAGCCAAAAAATTGGTGAGGCTCAGGTAGGAATCTGGGGGAAGTGAGGGAAGGGGGCCAGTCTTCCCCTGTAGGGGAGCTACACTTACCAACTGGCAGGTCTTACAGGCCTCTAAGGCACAGGTGTGTGTGTGTGTGTGTGTGTGTGTGTGTGTGTGAGCGCACGCATGTCCATCCCATACTCCAGATGCAGGATGAGGAGCAGTTGAAGGGGATTACATGGGGCCCCGGGACTCTGGGAAAGTGGAGGTAGGCAGAAGGTGAAGAAATTAAGCTACTTACTTCCAAAACATCCCTCAAAAAAATCCAAAAGGGGTTAGTGTGATAAAGATCCAGAGGGATTGGGCATAAGCCTAGCTCAGAACCAATCTGTTGGGCACTTCAAGGCTCAGAAATACAGTTTCTTTGCCAGACCCTGGCCTGGGCCACCTGCGATTAAGTTGTGGGAGTTGAATTACGTAGGAGTGTCAGGACGGTGAGTGCTCAGAGAATGTGGCCTTCAGAGAAGGGACCCCAAAGGCCTGACCCCAATATCCTATCCCCTCTGCCACCAGCACCAGCACCTCTGAGTCCACTGGCCACGTCACCAGGCTGCTTGGTCTCTGGGAACACGGCAGTGGCAGCAAAGCGCCCTTGGTTCACAACTGCAGGGTCAGTCCTTCAAGCTGCTCCCAGAAACACTGGTTGTTTAGGTCAAGGCCTTCGGCTCCAAGCTCAGCACCCAATCCTGCCTGGGACGGCTGTCAGAACCCGTGTGTGCTGCCTGAAGCCTTAAAGAAAATAAAGACGGTGGCATCAAGATGCAGGAGGGCCAGATGCCTGGCCGGCAAGGCCTGGGAAGGGACGTCAGCAGTGTCGTTTTCCGTATCAGAGCAGAATCTGGTGTCTGTCTCAGAGGGAGGTTCCTCCCCAGCCCGGCCTGGGAGAGTCCTGGCTGAAGGCAGGCCGGTTTGCGCATAAGGCGTTTGGCCCTGAGGAAGAGAGCGCTTCAACACTGTCAGCACAAGGCGCCAGCCCTGCACTCCAGACTCTGCCCCAGCCTTCCTGGCAGGCGCAGGGCCTGGGCCATTTATGCTGGGTCCCTGGGTGCTAGTTCAGTTGGTCATACCCTGGTTTCTTTCTGTATAAGCAGAAGTGCTGAATGAAGAAGACAATATCGAAGAAGATGGAGAAGACGCCGAGTCCAAACTTGGTTGGGTCTCCAAAGATCAGTGTCCACTGGTCTGTTAATAGCCACAGGGGACAGAGTTTGGCTTTCAGTTGGCAGCTCCTGAAGCAGCTGGAGCATATGGGGCTGTGGGGGTGGGGGGGGGTCCTCATCTGCCCAGGAAACCACTAATCCTCCAGCTGCCAAGGCCCCTAGGTAAGTCTCACCTTGGGTGTTGGGATTGGCTTGGATTCCCAGGCTGAAGGACTGGGGGTCAGATGGAGAGGTGTCCCAGGAAGCCTGGCCCCCACCCTGTGCCTCCAGCCCGCTGAACGGGCAGGCAGCCTGCTGGCTGACTCACCATTGTTGTAGGACTGGAGGAACATCTGGAGGAGGCTGAAGCTGCCCCCGGTGAAGTCCAGAAGCACGTTACCAATGCTCCAGCCCTCGGTGCTTTTGTAGTAAAAGTTCATGTAGGCCTGAGTCAGACACATGGGCAGACATAAGGTCAGCAGTGAGGGGGCTAAGTGGCTGCCTCATGCACCTTGTGACCGCCACTCTAAACAAGAGCAGCTCTAATTCCTCCCACTCATGTGCTTGGGCCTCAGCTCCAAAGAACACAGTGACCTTTGGGCTCTGACAATCTCTGCCAGCAGAGGAAGCAGTATGGGTGGGTCCAGGGGGTCTCATCTGGGTGCACGGCCAACAGCCCTCCTCCTCCCATCCCTGCACCTAGCAACTGCAAAGGAGTGGGGGATGTTGCTTCTCCATAGTCTTCATCCTTTCCTGTTCTGCGACAAAACCCTGCCCTGGTTTTCTAGCAATTGATTTTTCTTCTCATCTCCATTGAAGGGTCTTCCTAAACTCAGCCTGGACTTCATGTTGTGCTTATCAACATAGGCTAGGAGTCTGATTGTCTGGTCTGGTACCCCAGCTCCACCCCGGGAAGGAGGTTATCTCGGGAGAGTTACTGGAGTTCTCTTAACCTCAGTTTTCCCCATCGGTAGAGTGGCTCTGGCTGGGCTCTGGGGACTCCGCTTCCTAGGTCAAGTGGGTGGGTCTACGTGGACATCCCCCCACTTCCTGCCGCCACTGCCCCACATCCTTCCTCCAACACCAGAACCCTCTGGACTTCTCTGACTGGGGCAACCTCCCTATCATCCAAGAGGGAGGGCATGGCCCCTGTGGTGGTCTTCTCTCAGCCAGCCACCTGTGAGTTCCCCTTTGTCTTCTCCCACCCTCTTTTATGCTTGCGGCCACCTCTCCAGTTTTGGAACAATTCCAAGCGTCTCCAGGTGGGGCTCCTGCCTCCTAGACTGACCAGGCCCAAACCTTCCCACACTCAGGAACTGTGGCCCCGGTTCCCTCAAGACCTATCCCCCTCAACTGCGAAGCCTTCTTCCCCAGCCCCCTAGGGCCCTCTTAGTTTCAACACTGCTCAGCCAGCAAGGTCTCCTTGCTGCCACCCCCCCCCCCCCAATGCCCCCTCCTCTCTCATCCACACAATTAAGTCCTGCTCATCCTTAAGGCTCTGGATCTGTTTCCATGCCCTCCAGGAGATGGACCTTGACTCTGGCAAAATGCTATCCTTCCTGAGCCCAGGAAATACAAGCCTCCCTGCACCAGGGAGACTGAAAAGGGGGCTTTTGCACTGGAAATGGGGTAGGTTAAAGGAGGCCCTAGATTCAGGGGTGGAGCCCACCATTAGCAGCTATTTCACACCTTCCCCTGTCCTGGGCCATTGGGCTATGGGGCAAGATGTGTTTGACTCTAGGTCTCTGCATCTGAATAGGCCTTAGTACTTGAGGGAGCATGCTGAAGGCCCCTAAAGTGGACCCTGGATGAGACCTCTGAGGAAGGCATCTCTGGATGGGAGATGGAGGTCAGAGGTCGCAGCCCCGGGCCACTTCCTCTCACTTAATCTTTTCCAAGTATCCGGCTGCTGCTCTTCAGGGTCATCAGTTGTGCTAACAGGGGGTGAGAGTAGGGGGCAGACGAAGTCATTAGGAAAGACTGGGATGGCGAGAGAAGTGACCTGCACAACCTGACTCTCAGAGTGGAGCATGAGCTCAGAGAAGTCTCCACTGACTTCCTCAGGCGATTCCTGGCTCCAGGGAGGAGCAGCAGTACTTACGGCCGGCTTTCTGCCTGGCCCTGCTCTGGCTGCGCTCGTGGCTTCCACTGCAACCTTCCATTCATGCCTCCTCACCCCGGCTATGGGCTGCCCCGTGGGAGGACCTGGGGTCTGTATCTCATCCCTCTCACTCTAATGGCCATGTGAAAAGTAAGGAGGGCCCTGGAGGTACCTGTGGAAAATACTTGACCAGCGTCACCGCGAGCTTGATGTAGGAGAAGCAGAAGAGAAACCGCAGCCACGTGGTTACCCCGACTGCAGCCAAAATCATGGTGATGAGCACAAAGAGCCACGAGAGCACCAGGAAGCTGATGGCAGGCCAGGACACGTGCTGGCTGCCTCGCTGAGGATGATGGAGAGAGGGAAGGGAAGGGGATAGGTGGTGGGGGTTGAGAGTCCAGGGCCAACCACACCACTGTCGCTATCAGGATCTCTAGTTCAGTCATTCTTGGACTTTCCAGAGCCCATTTGCTTCTTGTTCCCACACTGCAGAACGGGTACCTCTCAGAGGCCACCAAGGGCTGGGAACGTGGCCCCCAACACACTGGAGGCCTGGTGCCCCATTCCAGCCCAGACTTGTTCCATGATCCAGGTGGAGCCTGATCATCTCTGGAATCTATCCCTCACCCCTACCTTTCCCCAAAGCAGGTCTCCTTCACCAGGCTTCACAGAAAGGTAACCTAGAAGGTCGTGACAGTGGGAACCAAGCAGTCCCCGGCTGACCTTGCATGTGCAAAGGGAACTCCCTGAAGGAAACACTGCACCCACAGGGAAGTGAGAGAAGACGTGCAGGTCAGTGATCCCCTGAAAACCGGCCTTATGGTGCTTTCTTTGCTGAGGCACTCAACAGCCCCCAGCAATGCAGTGGAGGCCATTCTCCTCAGCCTGGCACTCCAGACCCTTGGCCCCCTCAGGAGCCTGCTGCCCTCACCAGGACCCTGAACCCCAGCCACAAACATCTGGCCATAGTTCCTCTCACTGCCCCCTGGCCTTCAGAGTTCTGTCCTCCCACTGGGGCCGCCCCACCACCACGGCAACATCACTTATACTATGGACCACAACTCAGAGCCACTTCCTTGACGCCCTCCCTCTCCTCTCTGGTTGTGTCAGGGCCTCCATGAGCTGCCCGTGTCCTCCTGTCCTACTCAACTCTCAACCCACTGGGTCATCACTGCCTCTGTGTCTCTCACCCCACACCTGGGGGTCCTGAGGGCTTGGGCTCATGGGTGTTCCCTGTGTCCAGCATGGGGCCGGGCCTCTTATCTCGGCCCCAGTAAGCAGATGCCGAGTTTCTGTGTCTTCTATAAAATAGGAGGTATGGGTGGCGGCTGGTGGTGGTGGGTGTTGGCACCTGAGGTGGGGTGGGCACCAGCTCATCTCTCACCTCGTACAGGAAGCTCTGCACCATGATAACCAGGGTGAGGGCGACTGCGTGCAGGCTGAAGAAGACGTCGTTACTATCCACGGGGTTCACTCCATTGGGGTACTTGAGGAAAAACTGCTCCTGTTTGAGGGGTTGGGAGAAGCCTGGGGGTGAGGCGCAGCCAAGCTACCAAACAGCTGGGGCCAGGCTGCAGTGGCATTACCTTGATGTAGGGCACCCAGAAGAGGCCAATGTTGAACACGCTGTAGGCCACGAAGCCTGTCAGGTTCAGCGCCACGAAATCAAAGCTTAGACCAATGACACTGGCATGGGAGCGACAAAGAGACAAAGCAGGGTAAAAGGTGAGACTGGAAAGATGGGAGGGGACAGAGCTCCCAACACATGGGGAGGAGGGCCCAGCTCTCCCAAGGAGAGCACGGTCCTCAGGCCCCTTTGCATACCCCAATCGACGCCACACTATCCCACCCTCTTGGGAACCAGTGTCCTCCCTCCTTCCCCTGTCTCTGCCTCCATAAGTCCTGGCACGGAGGGAAGTCTGGAGGCCGCCTTCAGAGAGAAAGCATCTCCGTCCCTGGCTCCCAGCTTAGCAGCCCTATGAGGCCCATGTGGCTGGGGTAACTGCAGGACAGCTTGGGTCCTTGCTATGCAAAGACACAACTCCAGGCCCACTTTGTCTTTAAAGTCAGGGTGGGGTCGCTTAACCTCCAAGGCTGAAGGACCCAGCTCTAGCACTGCAGCAGGACTTGACACTAATTCCTGCAGGGCTGGATGGACCAAGAACAGCAGATGTGGTGGACTCCTCCCTCCCAGCACATTCTCTGCTTCCCTGAGAAGCCCCAATTCGTTGCTTTCACAGGGAGGGGCTGAACTGGGCCACAGACCAAATGCCTAGCACTGCAAGTCCTGCCACAGGCTCTTAGAGCTTTCATACTGGACAACTTTCTAGAAGGGGCAGGAAGAGAGAAGAGCCGAGGAAGAAAGTCTGAACCCATGCTGCCTACAGCCTCGCTGGGATGCCTCCCATCTTACCAGCCCCAAGTGACTGCAAGTAAAGCTCAGTGAGTTGGTTACCTTTTCCGCCTCCAGTTGGTGATCACCTGAGGGTAGAAGGAAATGGACCAGGCCACAAAGTAAATCCAGCCAATCACCTGGTTTATGATGCTAACGATATTGCTGTGGACGACCAAGAAGCGGATCCTCGGGCTAGAAAGAATTTGGGGATGAGCGGAGGCTGGGCTCCAAGGAAGCCCCCATGTGCCCGACGATGCCTGCCTCCCATCTCATCATTTAAGCCTATGTGGGCTGAGGCCAGCCTACCCGGTCTGGTTGGAATGGTTTCCGTGCAGATAAGCAGTAAGTTGTCCAACATTTTGAGACGTCACTTGAAAAGAGGAATCTGTCACGCCGGGAGGCACCACAACCTGTTAGGAAAACTGAATTCGATCCAGTGCTACATAGTTATTGGGACCTGAGTGTCCAGCTCCAGACTACACTCTAGGAAATAGCGGGACGGATCACACACAGTTCGGACCTTCCAAGAGCTTACTAACAAAAGGGAGAAACATTGGACCAACTACCCCTCCCCCAAGAACCCCCTCCCCCCACCTGTGTGTTAGACTTTCTGAGCAGAACAGTAGTCCCGCCCTCAGGCCTCAACTCCCAGGGAAGGTGGGACAGCTCTTCTCTCACTAACCATGTGATCTCAGGCAAGTTATTCCACCTCAGTTTGCTCACCTGTACAAGCGGATAACAGAAGTGTCTACCTTTCAGGGTTGCTATGAATGACATAAAGTCCATAAATACTATGTCTGCTATTACTTCTACTATTATGGAAGGCTCCTCAATATCCACAAACAACATCTGCCCCACGCCCAGTGTGGCTGCCAAGTGACAAAACAGAAGAGGTGCAATCAACAGACACTTGTCAGGGAGAACATTCTCACCCTCATTTCTGATAAACATTTTATGTTTATCAAAAGTTCTCTCCAAGAAAGAGAGAGGCTTGCCTGCAACATCTGATCTCCCAGTCATTTCCTTGGATACTCTCAAATCCCCCGAACGTGGCAGGGAGCAGGATGATACCTTTGCCGACCCAAACTGTCTCCCCCTCTTTGCTCCTTGGGTAATGCTCTGGGCCCCACACCTCCACCCATATCACAGGCGTTGTGAGGATGCAGTCATTAGAATTCAGTGGCTTCTTTATGAGGACCCTGGAAGGACTTTGTGTTTTTAGCACTAGAAATCAGGGGGCTTTGGCGGAACAAATAAAATGGTATGAGCGGCTGCTGCAAAGCCCAGAGTCTAATTCATGGCCCACCTCTTGCAAGCTACGTCCTCATGATGCGTACCACTTTTGGCTATTTTTTTCTTATTTTTAACAGGTTTTCTTGGCAATGTTGTTTGTATATTTGTAAGTGGGCCACTACGTCCCTTCAGGAACTAGGAAGGAAGAAAACTGGTCAACTGGAAATCAACTGGTACAGGGCAGAAGGAAATCATAACTACCACTATCTTTTTTTTTTTTTTTAATTAATAAACTTTATTTTTAAGAGCAGTTTTAGGTCCATAAAATTTACCACTATCTCTCACTCTGTGCTTTCTTTCTGCATGCCAGGTACAATCCTAGACATTTTATACTCGCTATGGCTTTTAATCCTCATAACCCTTGTCAAGCAGACATTATTAACCTTATGTCTACAAGTGAGGAATCTGCGATGTGCTGGGTGGGGTACCTTGTCCAAGGCTCATAGGTCAGGCCCCTAGTTCTAACCAGTAGTTTCCAAAGGCAGGAGACAGGACTGGCTAGAGCTGGATGGGAGGGGCCATATAGGTTGGCTCCTGGAAAGTGGGTTGGTACTCATATGGATCACTCTAAAACTGGATTTGACTCCCACCATTGATTTTTTTTTAAATTATAGTTGACATACAATGTTATCCACCATTAACATTTTTATGAAAGTGAATTATAACATATGTGCAGAAAAGTTTACACATCACAGCTTGATGAAATAATATCCACAAACCAAGATCAAGCACTCGGGTCAAGAAATGGAACACTTCCAGCATTCAGAAGCCCTATTCGGCTCTTTTCCAGTCACACCTAAGCCCCAAGGGGAAACCACTATGCTGACCAACACCACAGATTTGCCTTGACTGGGTGCACTTTATGCACAAAGAAGCATACAGTCTACTTTACTGTGTCAGGCTTCTTTTGCTTAAAATGATGTTTGACTGTCACTGATTTCGAAAAGATGATACTTTTACTTAGCGGTCTGACCTGAAACTAGGCGATCAATGTCATTCCTCAGAGTCTAAATTTGATCTGTGGATCACGCCAGACCTCAGCTGGGTGCCACAATCTGCTGTAAGAACCACCAGGCTTTTCTTACCCTGCAGCAGTCTTCATATCCCAGGGCAGGAGGAAGTGGTGAGAAGTGGCTCAGTCTAATGAGGCGTGGTGTTCACCAAAGGGTGAGAGGGGACTCCCTTCCCACACAAGGCCCTTGTGGGTTGACAGGCTTTATCTGGTCGCATGCTTTAGTGCCGTTTTCTTGCCAAGGGCCTCAGAGCCAACTTGCAGCCCATTTCTACAACCACACAGGGCCTGTGACATGCCTCAGAGTTATCCCTGCATTTATTTTGTCTTTTTTTTTAAACCACTGTTTATTCTCTACATTATTCTCCCCTATTGGTATTTTTTACTTAGTCAATTTGTAATTGGCTCAAATGTTGGTAAGGTAGAAGCAGTGTGTATATTAACATATAAATGCGTAAGGGCTACGAATAGTGATCATTAGACAGTATTTGGCACTGATTTTTGGAAATAACACTCAACCAACGGAATCTCAGAATAATGCTTTGCAAACTTCAGTGTGGACCTAAATAATCTGGGGATCTTGCTCATATGCAGGTTTTGAATCAGTAGGTCTAGGATGGGGCCCATGATTCTGAATTTCTAAAAGGTTTTCAAGAAGGGACAATAGTATTGGTCCACCAATACCCTCTAAGTAGCACAATTTTAGAAAATCATCGTATGAATTTCTTCTACATTCCCGGGACCATTTTTGCCTCAAATTTCTTACCACCGCTTTCCTAATTCCGTCTATGTGGCATAAAATGCCCATCGTCAAAGAGACCGACAAAGCCAAAATCAGAGATTTCGAGAATGATGGAACAGGGGCGGCCCACAGTATAAAAACAAGGTGGCCTATTTCTCCAGGTACACACTTAAAGACTATTTTGTTAGCCAGCAGTTCACCCATCAGTTAAAATTCATTACTTACTTCATCAGGGAGCTCAAGGATAGTAACATTTTTTGAACGAAATGTGACCTGAAAAGTGATCACCAAGGTTGCATTTAACGGATGCCTGTGGAGGACAAGAGTCTGGTTACTACTGAGAAGCCGGACACTGTGAGATCTCAACCAACCCTCTCGATTTCACATAGGCCGCTCACTTCTCAAGCAATTAGCATTAAATGTGCTATGTGCTAGGTCCTGAGTCTCAGACAGGTGGGGTCCTTGCTCCTTAGGAGCTTTCTATCTGTATTAGGAGACGAGAAGCCCATGGGGGCCAGGTGAGACCCTGAGAAGGTGGAGAACTGGCTGTGACTGCCAGAGGCCAACAGGACCATGCCATTTGCTCTGGTGGAGAAGGCTTCCAAGGACTCAATTGTGAGCAGGGATAGGTGTGTCCCCAGAAAGCCATGAGATGTGTCTGACGGGAGTAGTCGGTGGTGTCCCCAAGTGTGGATGTACAGGCCTGGAGTTAATTTGGAAGGCTATGGAATGCCACTCAAGGATTCTGGAGAGGGACGATGTGGTGAGGGGATGGCCTGTCAGATTTATAAAGTATCCACATAGAGAGGTGGCAGGAATTGGGACGGAATGCAGGTCTGTCAGGGAGACTTGCTACCAAAGCTTTGGTCTGAGATCAGACTGCCCAGGAGAGATAAAGAAAAGGGAGAAGGGTAAAGAGTAAAGGACAGGGTTCTAGACTTTCATCCTGGGGAATCCTCCTGGCTGGGAGTCTGGCAGTCTGTACTCGGCCAGCGCCTCACCCCTAAACCAGCAAAGGTCAGCAAGGAACACTCTCAGACAAGGCTAAGCATGAGGGTTGCCATGAATGGGATTCACCCAGTATGTTCACTTCTGCTTTCAGGAGGGATCTCAGAAGTGTTGGTGAGCAGCTCAGCAACTTGCCCCCTGATCTTCAGGGCTGTCATCGAATGCTCAGAGCCTTGGGAAGGACCACCCTGAGGTCTGACATCAACTGCTGGTCACTTAAGGACATCTCTCAGAAGGGGAAAAGGTTCATGTCTCTATGGAGAATCCCCCTTCCTCCTCTTCTGACCAGAAACAAGGATTCAGCGGCTGGTGGGGAAAGACTCTAGGACCTCAATCTGCAGACCACCTGCTATCACCTCTCTTTCTCTGGCTTGTCTTTTTGTTTTTGTTTTTAAAATTTTATTTTTTCAGGAGAGAGGGGACTTGATAATACCATATAGAATACCATATAGCATATCCACTGACCCTTCTCTGGCTTGTCTTTTTTTAATTTTTATTTTGAATATTTATTTTTGGGTGGTGAGGACAGAGCATGAGCAGGGGAGGGGCAGAGAGAGAGAGGGAGACACACAATCCAAAGCAAGCTCCAGGCTCTGAGCTGTCAGCATAAAGCCCGATGTGGGGTTTGAACTTGTGAACTGGGAGATCACGACCTGAGCCTAAGTTGGACGCTTAACTGACTGAGCCACCCAGGCACCCCATAGCTTGTCTTAAAGTGAAGAGGCAAAGGCATCACACTTGAAATATGAACGGAGCCAGGGGTCAGCTCTGACCCAGCCACAGGGTGAATGAACTCAGCTGACGGTAGAGTTGAGCCCGGGAACTTACTGAAGGGTGATGCTGATGTTGGCCGAACTTCCATTTTCCAGCTTCACAGTGGGAGGAACAGTGAGATCGACTGTTGACTCTGGAAGGGCCCAAACCAATGACAAGCCATCAGGTCAGAGAACTCAGGCCCACAAGGAAAAGCTGGGACAAGGATCCCTGACATCTGAACTCATGAGTGCTGACTCACAGCAACCCCCATGTTCTAGGAGAAGATGTGGACGTCCTGGGGGGGATAAGTGATGGACCTGGAAACCTGAGCCTTCATTACGTTCCTTTCCCTCTGACACCAGAGAGACAGAGGCAGACACAGGCCTGAGCAGGAAACAGTGTAGCTTCCTCCTTCCCACACCAAGAAGCTCTGGGGCTGAGTTACCCAGAGATAGGAGCCCCAAAAACTGTCACGCAGGAATTCAAGGATCGATCCGGGACTGGAAAACGTGGACTTGAACCACCTCTTCAGATGGGAAAGCACAGGGGTCTCCTCTGTTCATGGAGCTAAAATGGCCCTGTAGAACTGCTCCAGCCCCTTCCTGTACTCTCAGAGACACACAGGGCCCAGCTATCCTGTTTCTAAAGAACCCCTTTGGGCTCCATACTAACTTAGCTAAACCCATTCACTGATCCCCTTCCTGAGGCTGACTCTGGGGGCTGGAGAATGGTGAACACCACAGTCTCACATAGGGATTTCTTCTTGGCATTAAGGTGTTGATGCAGGATAAAGTAGACAAATAGGCCTTGGGAGTGAGGGCGGAAGCAGGTTGGGAAGGCCAAATACCCTAGAGCAACCTGGCTATAGAACCAGAGTGAGCCAGCCTCTCCCCGACCTCTTCCAGTGTTCTTTGGGCAGCCCACACTCACACCCCACCCCTACTCCCAGGTGTGCTCAAAGCCCCAGGCACCTGTCCACCTCACCTCCCTTACCTCGAGGCCTTCACAGTTATGCAAGGACTAAGGAGTGGTCAGGAATCTAGACTGGGCAGGAAAGGGAGTCCACAGGGGAAAGAAGGAGCTCAACTTGATTAAAGAGGGAGCAGCTGTAGGCAGTCCCAGGTTTCTCTCTCCCCACTCCCCTCTAGGCAGAAGATGAGGAACTGAGATCTGAGATTTTTAGGTGTTCAGATTGGAAGGGAACATAAAAGTTCCCTAATTTAACCTCCACTGTCTGATCCTATTTTTCATTACTCCTACCTGGAAGGTGCTCTTCCTCTGCCTGAACATCTCTAGGAATAGTAACCTCATCTCCTGCAAAGGAATTGGCCAGCCTGGAACTTGTACTCCCGGGCCTGGCTCTGCTGCCTGGGGCCCCTGAGGGGCCCACATTAGCCCTGCACACATGAATGCAGACACAGGCTCTGTCACCTGCATCTGCAGGCCTCCAAGCTGAGACTCCCACAGTCCGAGGTCTCTAGTTCCATGCTCTCAGCACAGCTGCCTGGCTGAGTGCCGCTGACTGGTTTGTCCCCATGCTGGCCCTTTCAGAGGCCAAGCTTCTCAGAGCCGAGTAAGACGATCCCTCCCTTAAGTGTAGCCTCAGGGCCTGGAGGCGGCTTTGGCAACTCTGCCCCTTTTCCACACTCTGATGTCAACCCGAAGCTTTGTTCTGGGCTTGTTCTGGGCTTGCACAGCTGGGGGTGGGGTGGAGCGGGGTGGGGCAGTAGTGCATAAGTCCCTGATGTTACTTTCTGTCTAGAGTTGAGGGCCACACTAGACAAGCAAAACCACTGAAGAGACAGTGCCCAGGACAGGGATACTGAAAGTGAGGCCAGGCAGCTACCCACACCTCTGGGTTCACCCATAAGCTCTGGTGCCCTAGGGTTCTGCTGGGCTGTGGTCAGCGTGAGTGAGAGATCAACATGCCTTTGCTCATCCGCAGTCTTTGCATTTTAAAAGAGGAGGCTGTGAACTCTCATAGAACCAGATCAGGGAATGTTTACTCTCCCCTCACTTAGAGCCAGGGAAGACGGTGGCACTTAGCAGCTGACAGACTGGGCTCTGAAGTCACACGGTTCATCCTGGCTTTGTCACGTCCTCGCTGTGTGACCATGGGTAAGGTTCTGAGCCTCTATGGGTCTGTCTCTCCTCACCCATAAAATGGGGAGAATGGCACTACATGTAACACTGGTGTTTGCGACCCACCCTCCACATGGCCTGAGTGTGAAATAATTGCTGGTGACTATTCTCGTCATCATTTAAACACTGCAGAGCATTTTTAAGCCCAAGATGGAAGGCAGTTACAAAGCAGGCATCATATCCAGGGAAAGCATATTTTACAGTTTGCCCTGGAGGAAGAGTCTCTGGATACCACATCAGAATTACCAAATAAGTCTTAATGAAACCACCCCAAGTTTCCCCTGAGAAAAACCTGGGTTTTTTTTTTAAGAAATACTTGTTGGCGCCGCCCACTGTGCTCCCCACCCCACCCACTCCGCTAACACCGTTAACCCATTCTCTAATGATTGTAACAGTGAGAGGTGGGTATTCTCATTTCCAATTCAGATATAAGGAAACTGAGAATCCCAAGAGGGAGTGTCTTGCCCACACGGCTCAGTGATGGAGGCAGGATTCAAACCCAAGTTTCAAGCCCAGGTTCTTGCCACTAGGTTGTAGTACCTCAAGATTCCACCCAGAGAAGTCAGACACCACAAACTCTGAAGGCCAATCATCTCATCCAGTCCTGGATGACCGACGCCCAAAGTAAGGAGCAGACAGGCAAGGCAGAATGAGGTCAGAAACCCAATTTCACTCACTTGATTTTATGGTGGCTTCCACCATTCTTTTTCAATGAGATTCAGGAAAGGAGGTGAAATAATAAAATGGAACAGGGATCCTAGGCAGGTTCCACCTTTGCTGTTTTCTAGCTCTGTGACTTTGGGGAAGACTTTTACCCCCTCCTGGGCCTAAGTTTCCCCTCTGTTTAATTGAGATGGTGGTGGCTGGATATGCTCTTCTCTCCTAAGGCTTTATCTAAAGCCTGCTAATGCGGGTGTGACATACACTTGGGCCTTTTAGGCCCGGAGAATATGATCCCACAGGTCTGGGGCGGGATTCTGGAATCTGTATTGAGGAACACCAGGATGGTGCAATCTTTCCTTTCTTGGAAATTGCTTATCCACAAGGTGTGACTACAAAGTAACATGACCGATTGTTTAATAAACCTGGAAGAGCCTTCAAGAGGCCAGATAACTGTAATGGTACAGCCACTGTGTATGGTTGGGAAGCCTCTGCAGGATTTGTATTGCTTGTATAAGGTTCATTTGAAATTGTTAGGGATTTGAAGATATCCCTTAAATAGCCTTGCTATTGTCCCTTGACAAGCTGATGATCAAAATAACTGGCCTGCCATCCTAGGAGTGCTAAATGTTTTCTTTTCATGAAGGAATCTCAGCAATGTTTTAGGCAGTAGGAGAACTGACAGAATGATGCAGCCCTCTAAGGGCCCTGCTCTGAAGATCAAGCTTCACAAAGATGCACAAACCCTAAGGTATCTTTCGACGACCAGCCTGCGTTCTGTGAGGCCCTACCCCTTCCTGGGCTGCGGCACCCTGTTCCTCGGTTCCTAAGGGAAGGTCTTTTCATCTTACAAGGGGATGCCAGGCAGACTCCTCAGGTATCTGAACCTGAGAGAAGAACCAGGTACAAAAAGGTGGCCACCTCATTTGCTTCTGCACATCTCCCAGGACCCACATAATTCCCTCTGTGAGGTCTACAGGGCAAGGAGTTGTCGGAGTTCCACAGTTTGACTTTGATGACATGGAAAAGTAACAGGGACCCTGTGAAAAAGGCCAATTATCTTGGAACCGTCTGGCTCCCTGTAAAACTCCTGGACTCCAGACCTGGGTCTGCTCCATCACCGAGTGGTCGTTTGGCCACGGGCAGACAGGCGCATGCAGTCTGGACAATCCTAAGCCACTGGCTACAAACAGGTCAGGCCACTTACTGTATAGCACCATCTCCCTCTTTACAAAGAGGCCCATTTCTAAACTTACCACATTTCTCTATGAACTTCAGGGGAAGAAGGATAGAAATCATCAGCCAACTGCTTATCATGTTCTTCAATTTCAAAGAACTAGGAAAAAGAACACACAGCAAGAGAAGTTCAGGTTAAAGTTGGAGCAGCTCAGCAACAAGTGGACAATATGCCTTTTGGAACCATGGCATAGACAGTTCATAAAGGACTTTCACCTCACACCTGTGGCCTCATGGGCTTTGTATCACCAGCTTGGAGGAGGAGACTTAGTTTTCTTTGATATGTGGGGAAATGGGCTCAGAGAGGCTAAGGGTGTTGTGTAAGGTTCCACTCTGAGGAAGTAGACAAACACTGAATTTTTCCCCTCTTCAACTGCTTCTTGCAACCTAGTTAACAAAAAGAAAGAATGCACTCTTCTCAGTTGAGGGTCCTTTTTTTCAAAAAGTTATTCAAACTGTAGTCAGATATTTGACTTTGCGAACCTAAACCCCTTAAGAAAATTAATTTCATTCCCTGTCCGGAGACAAAAGCCTAAGGGGCTAATGCCACCAACTGACATTTGGTTAAGTCCCTCCAGGACTAGCAGGGATCACTCATGATGGGGAGCCAGTGAGGGACAAGGCCCTGATTAGCCCAGGAGAAACTCACTGGTGAAGCGAGGGAGATGCACTGCATAATACCCATAATCCCTGACGCACAGCAGGTGAACCATGTGTCAAGATGGGGCAGGTCAGCATGGATATCTGTAACCTGGTCTATACATGTTGCCTTGGCACACAGAGCCCAGGCCTTCCCACCTGACAGCCTCTGGGGATCCCTGTGGGGACAGCTAGGAGAGGTCTGTGTGGAAACATCCCTTTGGTTTCAGTTTTCCCAAAAGGCCTCAAGGAGCCTCCTGATATACCCCTCCCTTCAAATAAGTCTTCCTCACTGCTCCAGCCTGCCTGACTTCTGCTTGTCCTTGCCTCCTCCAGGGGCCTCTCTGCCTGATGCAGCTCCCTTTGACTGTTAGGTCTTATCTCTGGAGCTTTTCCCCTTGCTGGCACTGACCTCCTCTCTCTAGCCTTCTCTGGAGGCCTCGCCTTTGGCATCCCTGTGCCCTCTACCATCCACTTTCTGTACCGTGACCTGTAGGGAACTGCTCTCCTGTGTCTGGAATGACCATGCATCTCCCATTCACTCTTGCCACTCTCTGCTCCTCACACCTGCCCGTGCCCTCAAGTTCAGAATTAAGAATGTCCCTCAGGGTACAGTCTAGATTTTCCTCTGGAAATCAGATACAAATCAGGCCTAACCAACTCTTCTCTCATCCTGCAGGAATGGAATGTGGACTGAAAAACTCAAATATTTGGTTAGCAAAGGTCTCCCAGGCTCAGAGGCTGAGATACCTTGGAGGAAAGACATCAGGACAGATAGACATTAAGAGGTAAGTCGATTAAAATGTGAGAAAAAGGTCAGATTCATAGCTACACACTAAAACTATGTCTTGTGAATGCTACAAGGTAGAAATGGAGAATTTCATGACAATGGGCTCAGTCAGGCATGCCCCTCTTCCTGTGTTAAGGTCTATCTTCCAGGCCTCACTCAGATACCACTTTAAGAAGTCTCTCACTCCC
This sequence comes from Acinonyx jubatus, assembly GCF_027475565.1. Lineage (NCBI taxonomy): Eukaryota > Metazoa > Chordata > Mammalia > Carnivora > Felidae > Acinonyx > Acinonyx jubatus. The sequence goes on from NC_069397.1 coordinate 13,060,066, forward strand.
AAACCATCCATTCCAGGAGAAACCTGTGGCTAGGGGTCTCCAACTCCTGTCAGGTATCTGATTTAATCCTGTCAACTGTTTTATAACCTGGAATTTCTTGCGTCTCCTCTTGAAGAATACAGAAAGTGGCAAGGAACGTGTACCCTACAGACAGACTGCACAGGTTTGAACCTGAGCTCCCCACTTATTAGCCGTATTACTTTGGGTTGCTATTTAACCTCCTCAAGCTTCAATTTCCTAATGTAAAACAGGGACAGTGAGACTACATCATACGACTTTTAAAGGAGGTGAAAAGTAAAGCATGGCTTGTGGCCTTCCAAAGAGCCACAGTTCACAAACAGAGTTAATTCGTGGTATTAAAATTTCATGGTGGTGGGGAGGGTCTGATTAGGAAAAAAGACTGAGAAACAAAGTTGTAAAATGATTACTGCTGTTGCCTAGGGCGCCTAGCAAGCTCTCATAAAGCATAGGTGTTACTTTTTCTCAATTCTGTTGAAAAGGCAGGGCCCAGTCATTTGTCATCCTTTCCTCCAGCCTGAAAGCCCCGGAATGCAGGGCAGGGTCTCCTCATACCCAGTTCCCCAGAGCCCAGAACCGCGCTCAGCACATCAACTGGAGTTTCTGGAAGGGCCTTCTCAGCATCTCCTCTCTCCAAAGTAGACTGCAAACTCCGCGACCTGGATTCAGGCGGCAACTAACCAGAAGGCGGGGAAGGGGTTCAGACTTGCACTGGGATAGAGCCACCCACACCGCCTCATCAGCCCAACGTCCCCTGCCTCTGCTCACCACCAAGCGGGCCTTTCAACTTCGAGGCTGTCCGGTGTCTCGAGGCCGGGACTGCTGGTAGGTGGTGAAGCCCTGGCGCGGCTGGGGGGTAACTAGATGCGCTGCAAGATCTCAACCGACTTACTGTACCAGTCTTCAGCCCTCTGGGGTTCCGTCTGGGAAATGGGGGGAGGCTGTTGGGGCCGCGCCGGCTCTCACCTGAGATCCTCTAGCCCCGGGGGACCCAACACACGGCACGCAGGAGCCGTTTGTGACTGCACCCGCTTCCCCCGGCCGGCTTGACTTGGGGTGAGGGCGGACCAGAAGTCACCTGACTCCAGCCACCTGATTCTCCGGGTACAGATTTCGGCGCTATGCACTCTGGGAACTGTAGTTTAGTCGTAGCCCGACCATCAGGAAGGGTTGGGGGCGGAGCAGAGGGGCGCAGGCGCCTTGGGAGGGATGAGGGCTCGGGTGTGAGGGAAGATTAAGCCCCTTTTACGACACAGAGACCCCTGGAGCGCCCAGTGCCTGTCGGCGTGCCCTGCGCTAGTCGGGTAAACGAAGCCTGGGCAGCACTGCACTGCCCTGGAACTGCTGCCTTGCAGGACGGGCCTTCTAGGTCCCGCCTTCCATAGCCTCTCCGCCTATAGCCAGGGCCTGCCATGAGGGGTGGCGCGGGGCTCCGCTTTTCTTGACCAATGGGAAGGCGAGAGGCCTCCATGTTGGTGTGGCTGAAGGATTGGCAGGCGAGGCCTCGCGTCGGAGCCTTGAAGCCGGGTGGATGTGCGGGAGGGGGCGCTACTCCTCCGACGTCAGCTGTGTTGCGCTTTGAAGCTTTGGCAGCTTCGCCCTCCGACTATGGCTGCACGGTCGGTCATTCTCGGTATCGACCTGGGCACTACGTCTGTGAAAGCGGCCCTGGTGGAGACCGCGCCAGGCGACCCATCCGGGTTCTTGGTACTGGCGAGCTGTGCGCGGGCTGCGCGGGCCGAGGCAGCGGCCCAGAGCGCTGCGGCAGGGCCCCAGGTGAGGCAGCGTCCTGGAGTTGCACCGCCTCGGGGAGCCACTCTCTTGCTCCTCAAAGGAGGCCTCCCCCCAACCCCTTTTCTGCAAGGAAGTCTCCCCGATTTCTCCAGTCTGCCTGACCTCTGCCTGTCTGCTGCAGCTCCCTCTGATCCGTTAGGTTTCTTCCCGGTAGCTTTCCCACCTGCTGGCACCGATCTCCTTCCTCACTCTCTGGCCTCTGGTGTCCTTGCTTATGGCGCTGTATCCCCGTGCTCTCAGCCCTCCACTTGACCTGCGGGAAATTTCTCTCCTTGTGTCTGTGGAGTGACCTCCGGCCTCTCTTGTTCTTGCTGTCTGTGCACATGACACCTGCCGTTGTCAAGTTTAGGATTCAGTTTGTTCCCCAGGGCAGAATCTGGATTTTCCTCTGGAACTAAGAGGAAGAATCAGGGCGAAAGGGGCTCTTCTCATTCTGCAGGGGTGGAATGTGGACTGGGGAATTGAAACACTTGGTCAGAAAAAGACACCAGGTTCCAAAAGCTGAGACAGCTTGGAGGAAGGACTGCAGAGACAGAAAGGAGAGAGAAGCCGATTAAAATGTTAGAAAAAGATTGGATTCATCATTATACTCAAAACTAGTGTCTTGTGAGAGTTACAAGGTAGAAATGGGGGAGAATTTCACCACAATGAGAGCTCTGGGTTCAGTAACATCATCAGTTCTTAGAACTGGATTCCATTAATTCCCTGAAAAAGGTGGATTCCATTAATCTACCTGGAATCTAATCTACCTTTAATCTAAAACTGGATTCCATTAATTCCCTGTGTTCAGTTAATTGACAATAGAAATTAATATGTAGGAACTTTCTGTGTAACCTTTGGACTTTTTTTTCTGGATCTCTGCTTGTTCTCCTAGTTGTAATAGGAGGCCTCTAAGGCCCCTTCTAGCCACAAACTCCGATTTTTCTGGGCCATACTCCCAAGAGCTTGTTTTTCACAATCTCTTGCCAGTTATCTGGACTCAGTTGTTTACAGTTCAGAGTCCGTCTTGCTCAGAAACATTTCAGAGGATAAAGATTACAGGAGCACTTTGCATTTTCATTTTTTTTTTAAATATATGAAATTTATTATCAAATTGGTTTCCATACAACACCCAGTGCTCATCCCAAAAGATGTCCTCTTCAATACCCATCACCCACCCTCCCCTCCCTCCCACCCCCCATCAGCCCTCAGTTTGTTCTCATTTTTTAAGAGTCTCTTATAGCACTTTGCGTTTTCATAGAGACTTTCAAAATTAGTTTGGTTGGGGCATCAGGATACTTTAGAATGATTATTTCACCTCATGGACTGTGAAATGGAAGCAGATTCAGCTCTGACCCTGTGGGGGTGAGCAGCTGGGATTAGAGGATGTGAGTTTAGGCAGTGCCCTTTCTCTTGCAATAGGGCCACTTCTTGAAAACTGCTTTCTCCGCTTCCCCCAGTGTTCAGCAGGCTGTTCCGTGTTTACAGGCACACAGTGTGCCACACCTGCCTAATGAGGGGTTTCGGAGAGGCGAGTAATACCCCCCATGCATCTTCCATGTGTGCTTTGTGCTCTGGGACAGACGGCATTGCTGTAATTTAATCTTTAGCAGAATTTCTCCACCTTGGCACTGTTGATACTTGGGTCAGATGATTCTTTGTTGTGGGGAGCTGTCCTGTGCATTGTAGAATGTTCAGCACCCCTACCTACTACGTGCCCGTAGACCCTTCCTACCCAATTCTGACACCCCAAAATGTCTCCATATTGCCAAATGTACCCTAGGGGACAGAAACACCTGGTGTCCCTGTGCTCTCTCTATGTCCATACTTTTCATTCTTAAGAAGTATTGTGTAGAACAAGGCCAAGCTTGGCAGCTGTATAGAAAGTCAGGCTTTTAGGTGTTTGCAACCTTAAAATACCAGGATTTTTGAGTGAATCTCTGTGACCCTTTTGGAGTTAGTTTTTCCTTTCTGGGCCTCAGTTTCTTCGTCTGTAAAGAGGGGTGTGGAGGAGGAGGGTTGACTTGAGTTTCTAAGTTCTGTTCTCAAATCTAAAGTTCTAGGATTTGATCTGGATAGAGTGATTGATAGTCTGAACCAAGAAATGGAGGCAGCACCTTTCCTGTTACCTGTGGGTATGCCCATTGTCCGAGAGCTACTCCCTCATCATACTCACCACTGAAACTCGAACTAATTGCTGAACACTGACTGCCTCCTTGTCTTCGCTCCCACCTGGCCCATTTCCCTCCTTCACTGTCCCACCCACACAACTCACACACCAGTGGGCCCATTTTAAACAGTGGCTCCTCTGTCCTGGGTTGATATACCATCTGGCCATGTGGGAACTCTTTAAACTAGCACTGTCCTGTAGAAACTCTAGCTACGAAGCTGACCCACACCTGGAATTTCCAGTTCTCTAGTATTAAAGTAAAAAGTAACAGCTGAAATTAATTTTAACTGCATATTTAGCCCCATGTATCCAACATACTTCAATATATAATAATGAATATAAATTTATTAATAAGGTATTGTGCATTTTTCATACTAAATCTGAAGTCTGGTGTGTATTTTACACTTGCAACACATCTCAATCCAGTGCCAGCCATGCACCTCCTCTCTGCTGGGCTCTCACTGCCCAGCCAGTTCTGCTGTAGTCTCTCCCATATACAGTCTCTTTAGGGTCTGGGGCTGCCTCCTCAGGAAAATGATTTGTGTTCCCTCTGCACTTTTTTCCCCATTCTACTCATCCTCACCTTCCTTTTATTCTGTTTCTTTGTTCACACTTGTTTGGAGCCTAGAACTGCCCCTGCCCAAGGCCAGCAGGCTGACGGACAAGTGAGGGGTCTGTCCCAAGAAGGGGGAGGGCTGTGTTCTGCCCTGGGCAGGATAGCCTGGGGCTTGAGGGCTCAGTCTTCAGATGCTTTTCCAAGACCGGAAGCTTTTTCAGTTCCCCAGAGACCAGACATTTATTAAGAACGGAGCCACATTTCTGAGTTTTCCAGGGGTCCTTCTAGTTGTTAAGCTTATTATACCTTGAGGTGATTTTTGTGTGCCAGAAACATTGCACTTTGGTTGAAATCAAAGTAAGTATTCAATTTACTAAATTCAGAACCCTAGTTCTTAAACTTTTAAATTTAGCTTATAAAGCTGGTTCCATTTATAAGTCTAACATGTCACTATCATTTTTGAGGGCCTTTGAATAATACTTAATGCTATTTCAGTTATATTTATATATATAGATAAATATGTATTTATCTAGTGTATAACTAAGATACACTATATACACTAGATAAATCTATATTTATATATAGGTTTATATTTATATTTTTTATAAATAAATTTATAAAATTATAAATATTATATTTATATATATTTATATTTATATATATTTATAAATCTATCTATCTCTCTCTCTATATATATATATTTAGGTACTGTAGTTGCCTGACCCACAGCTTTTCAGAATACTTAAATAATTCTTATAAATCTAATAAGTTAAATGGATAACTACATAAACTTTAAATGCTCTTATATGTTTAAAATCCTTTTATAAATATACAGTAATGAGATTTGAACTTATAATCACAAATCTAGATCAGTTACTCAATTTCACATTTTAACTTGGAGTTGCAAAGATAACCTAGGCCAAATTCTCTTAAACATACAAATTTACCTAAAATACCAAATGCTCAGATTTCCTTAAGCACAAATGTTAATCACATAGGTATGACTCTTTTAAATATGCATGTTTAATTCTTGATCAAGGAAGCAGTTCTGTCATCTGGGTTGCTTTTCCAAGTGTATATATTTTGGTGGCCTCCTTAGCTTATTGAGACTTCTTACTGATTAGAGGCATCTCCTGGGATGGGATGAGATCTTGGAGTCTGATTTCTAGCCTTTAACAGAGACTTCATAATTTAGAAGAAGAGATGGTCATGGAAACCTAAAAATTTTGGTGTGAGTCACCTACTTTTGAAGTTATATTAGTTTCTACCTCCCACCCATCTGGATGTACTGCTTGATTGGATTTGGCATTTCATTATCTCTAAGATCCCTAAATGTGTTTTCCCATCTGATTCCAGACACCTCTAACTTTTTTCAAATCCTGCATTCTATTCATATTCTTGTCTCTTAAGACCACTGGACCCAGAGATATTAGCATGCTCTTTGATTATATTCTTAACTCTCATGACTTTGTTTTTCAAGGTTATTTTGCCTAGACAAGTTTGTAAGGAGGCAAATCAGGGGAAAAGGCAAATCAGGAGAAGATGGTCCTGACTGTCTTGAATCTCATTTCCACCCCTAAAAATCTTTCTATACTATCAGTCTCTTTCTGGGTACCTTATCTCATTGCCTAATTAATCTTCTGAAAACACTGCTCTGATGATGATACTGTCCCATTCAGAAAGCCCCAAGGGCTCCCCATTGGCTTTAGGAGGAGCCCCTTACTCTGGGGCTCAAGGTCTGCCATTGGGCTCACCCTCTCTTTTATAGCCTCATTTCCCACCACACCCTTGCATGGACCATCTCACTGTTGCTGTGCCCAGGTATTCTCTGGGCTTTCTTCTTGCCTGCCTTCCCTAGTGGATGTTTTATTCTTTTTTTTTTGTAAGTTTATTTATTTATTTTGAGAGAGAGAAAACACGTGCGCAAGTGGCCCAGGGTGAAGGCTCCTGTGTGAGAGCCAGGGAGGGGCAGAGAGAAAGGGAGAAAGATAATCCCATGTGGGCTTTACGCTGTCAGCACAGAGCCTGATGCAGGGCTTGATCTCAGGAACCGTCAGATCATGACCCGAGCCAAAATCAAGAGTTGGACAGTTAACTGACTGAACCACCCAGGTGCACCCCTGCCCCCCCCCCCCCCCCCCCCGTCGGTGTTTTGTTTCCAAGTCTAAGGCCTGGCCCTAAAGGCACTGAGGAGATGTTTGTCAGATGGATGAACTAAAGTCCCAAGTAGAAGCAAACACTAGGGCTTGTCCACGAGGCCTTTCCTGGCTACACCTTTCCTTCCAGGTTCCTTCCTGCTGTGTTCCATCCTGCCCTTATCCCAATCCTCTGTGTGCCTTGAGATAGACCCTTAATTGCTCCTTACATCTTGGTCTTGTGTTCTCCTATCCTTAATGTTAGACTGTCAGTTCCTATAGGGCAGGGGCAGTGCTTTTCTCAGCTCAGACTTGCCCACAGTAGAGGGCAGAGTCTTAGCCATTTTGGAACCTCATCTGCCCCAGGGCCTCACCTGTGCAGGGAGGGAGTGGAATCTCGTCCACCACATTCCTACTCTAGGTGCTGTTGGAGGTGGTGGAGAACCCTCAGTCCCATATGTCATCCGTGAGCCTAGTCAGCAGGTCCTGGAAGTGACCCCAGTGGAATTAGCTGGGCAGCCCAGGAAATCCCTTGGGGCCTCTACCCCTCCCCCCCCCCCCCCCCCCACCTGTCTGTGTGCCACTGCCTGACGCGTCCTGTTCTGTTTCCAGGGGCGGGAGCAGGATGTAAGCAGAATCATCCAAGCCCTAAATGAGTGCCTTGCTGCCCTTCCTCAGCAGTTGCTCCAGGAAGTCTGTGGCATTGGAGTATCAGGACAGATGCATGGAGTCATGTTTTGGAAAACAGGCCAAGGTATGCTGGGCTCCAGGGATGATCATGTGCTTCTAGCAACCACTGTGGAACAGCAAAGTGCTGCAGAGGGCTCTCTCTGAAGGATCGGGTCACCCTGCAGTAGGAATGGAATGGCACATGTTGTCTCTTGTATTTTGTGTACGTCCTGTATGTTGTGTACCTCCTATCTTGTACAAATGTGTAATGAGTAAGCGAACTGTCCACTCACACACCATCCATCAGCAGGGTGAGGGAAAAGAGTGACTTGTCTCTGATTCTCTGTAGGATTCAGTGGAGTGGATTTTCCACAGCTTTCTCTTTTGTGTCAGGGTCTCAGAGCATCAAAGTAGACAACTAAGAGATTAGTGTGGTTATAGGAGATGCCAAGACACAGTGGAAATACTTTTGAATTTGGGCATAATTTTTGTTGTTTGTCATAGTCACAGACATTTGTGATTTTTGAATTCCAGGGCTTGTCCTTTTTATGGGCTCAAGTGCTAAGAATTATTTAGTTGGTTGTCTTATATCTTAAATGCCACAGTGCAGGTGACCTGTTCTTTTTGGCCTCTAGGCCAGAAAAATAATGATGAGTAATTTACATGCCAGATGTTGGGCTAAGGATGTTACCTGGATGATCACATTGAACATTCCTGACATCTTCATGATATAGGTTACATTATTGTCCCCATTGTGCAGATGAGAAGTGGAGGTTCTGAACTTAATATGCCTGGGCTCATATGGCAGCAAGTGGGGACTCCAGCTTTTGAACCCAGGTTGGTGTGACTTCAGACACTAAGCTTTTAAAGGCCTCTTGGAGAACCAAAGCTGCACGAGGGTGCAACAGTTCAATGAAGCCAGGAACTTCCCAACAGAATGTCTGAGGAAGGATTAGGATATTATGAGCTCCTATTACAGCAAGCATTAAAAAACTTTTTTAACTAAAAAGTTCTATACAGACATAAAAGTAGGGAGTATTATGGACCAACACACACCCATTACCCAGCTACTTTACTGCAGGGTTTTTTTTATTAAGGTTTAAAAATTTATTTTGAGAGAGAGAGAGCATGCACGAGCTGGGGAGGGGCAGAGAGAGAGGGAGAGAGAGAGAAACCCAAGCAGGCTCTGCACTGTCAGTGCAGAGCTGGATTCAGGGCTTGATCTCACGAACCGGGAGATCATGACCTGAGCTGAAATCAAGAGTCAGACGTTTAGCAGACTGAGCCACCCAGGCACCCCCTACTGTAGGTATTTTAAGTAGAGGATGGATGGCTACTTTGGGGGCTGTAGTTAAGGGGATTTGAACACCAGATTCACCCCTTTTTGCCTGGAGAGTCAGTGATTCCAGTTCCCCGGGGCCAAGTGAGTGGTGACCTGCTTCTCAGCAGCATGACTGGTGTCTAGTGATGCATCCTTTGATCAGTTCCCAGGAGGGGCTGGGTGGACTGTAGAAGCCAGTGCAGGACCTCTTGCTTCTTCCCTCTTCCTCATCTGCCTGTTGTCAGGCTGGCTGGGACCACAGGAGCTGCTTGGCTCCAATCAGTAGCAGGAGGAGAAGGCCGATTAGGGTGTTACAGCTGACCTCTCAGAGGGAGTCTAGGTTGTAAAAACTTTTTAAACTCCTTAATTTTGCATTAACGAGAATAAATGTCCTTTTAATACTAAAACCTGTCCCAAAGAGGACAGCAGAGATCCAATGATTGTGGTCTGGTCATCTGCCTCCCTTTCTGCCCATTTCTTGGACTCTGTAACAACCACACAAACCATTGCCCACATTGTTGGAGAGAGCTGCTTAATATTTCATTGAGTCAGCCCACATGCCTCCTTGCTTTGTTTTCTGCTTCTGGGAAGGAGGGAAACCACTATTTGACGATGGTAATACTTGCTTAGCAGAGTTGAGTGAAATCGTACTTGGGATCAAGACATTGTGTTTTTAATGGTGGCCATAAAGCAGTTTAGCTTCATTACCTACAGTGAATAAGGCTCAGTACTTGACCCCACGGGAGACGTAGAAACTAGCAGACGAAGCCCTCACCTTCCAGGGCACACTCAAGGCAGTCAACACAGACAGGCACCAGTAAGCCAAGCGGAGAGCTAATTGCTTCCATGAGGGCACAGGCCAGCCAGCTGGGAGAGGAAAAACAGTGAGAGTGTCTTCTGAGAGGCCTGTGGTTACGCCTGTAGACTCCATTTCGAGGGTCAGTAATAGCAGGAGAGAAGTGGGCATGATAAGACCAAGCTAAAAGGCAAGCGGCTGACTGGGAGAAAATGTTTGCTTGTGTGAATAATATGGGTTCATATAAAGAAATAAGGACAGAGAAAGGACAAATGGTCCTGTGGAAAATGGGCAAAGGATACCGATAGGCAGTTCCTAGAAGAGGAAATACAAGTGGCTAATAAGCATATAAAAAGAGGCTCAATGTCATTAGTAATTAGGGCCGGGCAGATGAAAACAACAATGAGAAATCATTTCCACCCACTGAATTGTAAGAAATCAAAGTTTGAAAATGTCAAGGTTGGGAAATGGGGTGGAAAATTGATATTTTTAAATATGGCCGGTGGTAGTATAAATTAGCATGGCGGTTTGGAGGGCAGTTTGGCGGGGGCCTGTTCCAAACAAGGGGGCTGCTGTGACTCAGCAGCTTTGCTACTTGGTATCAGCTCAGGAAAATTACTTTACCATGTATGTGCACAAGGAGGCGTAATCACGGTCGTTCATTACCTCGTTATGGTAGCGAAAACTGGCGTTTAAGCGCGTTTAAGCTCTGGGGAATGGATGCATAAATGGTGGTATGCCCAGGCTGTAGGAGGATGTGCAGTGTAGTCAAAAAGAATAAGGTACATTCACATACACTCACATGGAAAGGCCTCTAGAACATTTGCTGGATGTTAAAAATAACCCCTGGAAGAAGAAATATAGTACAATGCTGTTTGCTTAAAAAAAAAAAATAGACAAAAACAAAATAAAGTCAATCAAGCCAAACAAAATATGTTGTGTGAGTGTGAAAACTTGAGATAGTTCCCCACAAGTGCTAACAGGGACAGGAGTGGGGCCAGGACTCAGGTAGGGGTATAAGCGGACCTCTGGCTTTATCTGTAATAGCTGAACATCTCATACCGAGAATGCATTCACTTGTCACTTCTGTAATTAAAAAATTAAAAATATATCAATTCTTTGCCAAAAGAGAGAGAGAGAGAGAAGGAAGAAAGAAAAAAGTTAACAAATTCTGAAACAGAGTGGATTTGAATCTTTGGTTCTACCATTTGATAGCTACGTGACCTTTGGCAAATTTTTCTTAACTTCTCTCTGCTTCATTTTTCTTGTAAAAAGGGAAGAATTATCATGCCTATATTATAAGGCTGTTATATAGATTAAATGAATTATTTTTGAAGTGCTTTCAAGAATACCTGGTACATAGTAAGGATTCCATATTTGTTTTCTCATACAAACAAAATAAAACTGTTAGTAAAAAAAAATTTTTTTTAAAGGATCAAAGAGTTTTGGAAGCAGATAAAGGGGTTGAAAAAAAGCTGTAGAAATCCGGCTTTGGGCTGGAATAAGAATCCCAACTTTAGGGACACCTGGGTGGCTCAGTCAGTTGAGCATCTGACTCTTGGTTTTGGTTCAGGTCATGATCCCGGGGTTATGGGATTCCATTGCACTGAGCATGGAGCCTTCTCCCTCCTGCCACCCTCTCTCTTTGTCTCCCTCTCTCTGCCCCTCTCCCACTCACTTGCTCTCTCTTTCTCTCTCTCTCTAAAAAATACAAGAATTTTTAAAAAGTAAGAAATACATGTTTTAAAAAAAAGAATCCCGGCTTTAAGTGTAGGTACAAATACAGTATGTAGTTGTGGAGGTGCACTGCTTTGCCCCCACCCCTACCCCAAGTGAAACTTCATACACTTCAGGTGCATGATCTGTTAGGCACCTCCCTGCTCTTCTGGTTACTGGCTGGGGATACCAACCAGAGTTTGACAAGCTGTCTCAGAGCCTTTGCCCTGACCCATCTACCTGCAGCATGTATCCCCAGACATTCTTTTTAAAAAAAAATTTTTTTTATGTTTATTTATTTTTGAGAGAGACAGAGACAGAGACAGAGAGCAGGGTAGGAGCAGAGAGAGGGGGAGACACAGAATCCGAAGCAGGCTCCAGGCTCCAGGCTCCCAGCTGTCAGCACAGAGCCTGACGCGGGGCTTAAACTCACGAACCGTGAGAACATGACCTGAGGTGAAGTCAGATGCTTAACCGACTGAGCCACCCAGGCGCCCCCTCCCCAGATATTCTTAGGGCTCACTCTCTTCTTTAATCCAGGTCCCTCCTCACACGTCACTTCAGAGAAGACTTCCCTGATCACCCTTCAAAAATCTATCACTGCTGTTTATTTCTTCACAGCAATGGAAAGTATCAGATATTATATACTTGTTTGTGTATATTCTATATACCTAGCATATAAGCTTCATGACAGTAGTGACTTTTTCTTGTTGATTGCTGCATTCTCAGGGACTAGAACCCGTGCCTTATACATACTAGATACTTAATAAACATGTCATTCAATCACCCACGTATAAATGAACAAATGGATGTTTCATGGTCTGGAGCAAAGAGGGGAGAGGCAGTTAAGTTTCTTTCTTTGGTTCTTAATGAAAAAAATTTATAGGAAAATGTAATGATTTTGGCTCCCAAATCTGGGGCCTCAGATCAGACACAGCCACAAAATAGCTGCATGTGAGGCTTTGCCCTGCTTTGCTTTATGGTAGGCATTGTTCTCATCTGGAGGCCATCTCAGGACATATGGAGAACAAATTCTCATCTCTGTCCATTAGATCCGGAGTGTTCTTGTTACTGATAACCTTTCTCAACTGGCACTCAAGATTCTTTTCCCATTCTGCTACAGTGGTTGTATTTATATTCTGTGGAAGTGTGAGAAATATTCCCTATATGAGAAGAGGAGAAAACAAAACATAATGTAGGGATGTGTATTGTCTTTCTTGAAGGCTGCTGCAAATCTTAGACTCCAGACAGAGTTTAGAAGGTAAAGATTCATTTGCATCATCATTATCATCACTAACATTAATTGAGTACTGACTGTGTCAGGTACTGTTCTAAATGCTTTACATGTCTTAACTCATTTAATACTTACAACCCTACACACACAACACACACTACATACCCTAACCCTAACTCTAACCCTTCCCCTTGCCACTAGTCTAAGAGTGAAGTTGACACATGGCAGGAAGAGCTACCAGGACCCAGGAAAGAATTATAAGTGTCCTTTACCTCTGGGCTTCCAGATACAGTTGCCACCAAGATGTTGAACTAGCTTGACAGCTGGCTGTCTCTGCCAAGGTCAGTTTTAGAGGAATCATAAGAGAAAAACACCAAGGAAAGGGGAGAACATTGTGAGAGAGCCTGGGGTGATGGGGCTACTTTGATTTGGGATGTGTGGGTTGACAGTGGCTTGGGTCTGGGGCAAGAGGCAACCAGCCTTGCCTGTGAGAGGATAAATCAGGAGGGGAACAGCTGGTCCCCTGGACTGCCATGGCTTTGGGACAAGCAGCATTGTCCGCATACCCTCAGCAGCTCTGGTGTCTTCAGGAATAAAATCAAGGCAGTGGAGAAAAGCAGGAGTCTCTTTCCAAACCCCAGGGCTGGTGACATTGTAATCTAAGGATCCTCAAAACATTGTTTTTTCCTGGGAGGCAGAGTGGAAATACTGACCTGAGGAGATGTTTTGCAGGGTGGGATGGATTAGCTGCAGATTTACCCCAGGATTCATTCATCCTTTCCAGCCGCTTGGAGGCTGGCAGGGATTGAGATCTGGCCCGTTTACACTGACTGACAGAGTAGCCAATAGTCCCAGCACAAAATGAATTCATGGGCCAGGACAATAAGACATTTGAAGAGCACAGCTGTTTCACAAGAAAAACATTGTGCCAGGTGATTTGATGGAGATTCTTTGAGAAACAACTGCTAGAACGGTCAGTCTAATTTAAAATTAGCTTGACATACCTACTAAAATGTATGAAAGGAGAATATTAGCAAGAAAACATAAAAAGGACCAAGGAGAATTATTAGGTCTGAAAAAATATAATGGTTGAAATAAAGAATGTAATAGACGGGATTAATAACAAAATGGATAGAACTTCAGGACAAATTTGAAAATAAAAGATGCAAATTTAGAAAATCTCTCAGAAGGAAGAAGAAAAGGACAAAGAAGTAAAAAATATAAAAGAAAAGGCAAGAGATATTGAAAATACAAATAGAAGCACTAGCATCTGAATAATAGGAGATCTAGAAAAGGAAAAATAAAAGTGGTAGAGGAGGAAATATTTGAAGAACTAATGAAGAAAATTTACCATAACTGACAAAATAATATCTTACGCACCAGACTGAAGGGGTGCATAGAATGTCAAAGAAGGGAGAGAAGGAAAACCTCACAGCCAGATATATTATAGTGAACTTTCAAGGATTTCAGACAAAGAAAATACCAAAAGCATACACAGTGAAAGACCAAATCCCATATAAAAGAAGTGCAAGCAGATTGACTAGACATTTTTCAATAGCAACATTCTATGTAAAAATGCAATGGAATAGTAGTTTGGTTACCTACTGGCATATAGCAAACTACCTCCAAACTCAATTACTTAAAACAGCAAACATTTTATTATATCTTGTACAATTTACTTCTGCATATCAGATAGAGCTACTGTACACGGAGTTGATGGAGGTTGCTTGGGAGTATTTGTGTAGTGGACAGATGGGTCTGGAGGGTTCAAGAGTGGCTCTACTCAATGCTTGATGCCTTGGTAGGGAAGGCTGGAAGGCTGGAGTCAGCCTGGAGGATGGCCTCTAGATGCCTACATGTGACTTCTCCATGTAGTTTCTCCAGCATGGTGGCCTTAGGACTTCTTCTTTTTTTTTTTTAAGTTTATTTATTTATTTTGGTGGGGGGAGGGGCAGAGAGAGAGAATTCCAAGTAGGCTCCACATTGTCAGCATGGAGCCCAATGTGGGGCTCAATGTCATGAACGATGAGACCACGACCTGAGCCGAAATCAAGAGTCAGATGCTTAACTGACTGAGCCACCCAAGTGTCCCAGGTAGTGGGACTTCGTACATGGTGGCTGGCTTCCCCCAGAGTGAGTGCTCCAAAAGGCTCTGGTGGGAGCTGCAAGACTTCTATGACCTAGCTTTGGGGGTCCTAGGATGTCACTACCCCCACATTCTCTTGGTCAAGCAAATCATCAAGTCCAGCCTAGATTCAAGTAAAGAGGATTTAGATTCTGCCCCTTAATGGGAGGAGTAGCAAGGAATTTGTGGCAATCTATCACAAATCTACAAAGTGTTTTTAAGTATTGAAGAAAAGGAACTTAGGACCTGGAATATTACAACTGTCCTTCAAGTATGAGGATATGCAAAGATATTCGGAGCCATATAGGCCTTTAGATGCTTTGCCACAGAACGAACTATACTGAAACTAGTTTTGGGCAATTTAAATAAGAGCAGAGAAAGATCCAGAAGATTTCAAGAGATAAATGACATAAATGAAGTAAAGATGGCTAGATTCCTGAATAAAGTTTGATGCCTAAAAATCAGTTAGCTAAGACCAAAGTAAAAGAGAAAATATATCCATCATCATCCAGAATCCAGTCTAGGTAGTATCCTCATGGTAAGAGTTGGAAGGATGGAGACTAGGGGACTTGAGAGTGTGCTAAGTTTCTTTCCTTACAGGGTGAAAGGGGATATAATATCAACTGTAAAAAATGAATAAAAAGGAATATAGACGAAGTGGGATAAATGGAGGGAGTAGGTGACTTGCCCAGGGTCACACAGCCATTGGTGATGGAGCCAGGTATTAAACCCAGGTGCTCTTACATCAGAACCCAGGTGTGTGAGTGAAGCATTATCATGGGTGATAAAGTCGTGCTTTAACCTCACTAGCAGAATGGTCTCACGGACATGCTGCTACTGGTCAGTGGCTCTTTTCTCTGTGTTTGGTAATCTCCTTTGTTTCAGGCTGTGAATGGACAGAGGGAGGGGCCTCCCCTGTGTTTGAGCCCAGAGCTGTGAGCCACCTGGTCACATGGCAGGATGGCCGGTGTAGCAGCGAGTTCCTGGCTTCTTTGCCTCGGCCAGAGTCCCATCTCAGTGTGGCCTCAGGGTTTGGCTGTGCAACCATCTTCTGGCTTTCGAAGAATAGGTACGGACAACTGTTTTTGAATTGGATTCTGGGTTTCCAGGGAAATGAGAGTGGCCAGAGGGCTATACCTCCAGCTGGTCAGCATCACTCCACATGCTGGAGTGTTCCTCAGTCAGGTGGCCTGGCACAGAGTGTGGTCACAGGACCTAGACTTGGTCCAGAGCTGCTTCATTTCTCAGAAGTCTTGGTTATTTGATTCTAACCAGGGGCGGAAGGAAAGGGGCAGAGAGGACAAGGGACTTGCCAAGGGTCACGTGGTGAGTTAATGGTAGGGTCAGGGCTGCTGAGAACGGCCAATGTCGGGTTTTCCCAGGTGTTCTCCCCTGAGACCACTCCCCTAAGGCTGACTCCAGCCAGCTGTGTTTTGAGTGGCTGGGAGGTCCTCACCCCGGGAGGTTTACTTGTCAGGGAGCTGCAGCATGTGGGGTGCTGGTTGCCACCCGGCTATGCCATGTCTAGTCCACTGCCTGCAGCTAGGTGTGGTGCATGCTTTCAAGTTGTTATTAGACCATGTTGAATTGTTTTTGATATGAAAACTAGCCCAGAGTTCCTGAAGTCCTATGATGCAGTGGGCACCATCCATGACTATGTGGTTGCCATGTTGTGTGGCTTGCCAAGATCCCTGATGTGCGACCAGAATGCTGCTAGCTGGGGATATTTCAACACTCAGAGCCAAAGCTGGAACTTGGAGATGTGAGTATATCCTTGCAGGCCGGCTCCAGGCTAAAGGTCAGAATCTCTAATGTGAGAGCTTCAGTGGGACTTTCCCATTCAAGAAGAGTGGAGGATTCCAAGAGGCCAGGAATCAAGTTCCAATGTCCTTCTGCCTGTTTCAGTCACCAGGCATGGGTGGGCCTAGCTGTCAGCGAACCCTTGCAGGGGGTTACCCTGTACGCCATGCTGTCCTGCTCTTCCACAATTGCCCAGACCTAGGTTGGCTTCCCCAGTTCTCTGTGACTCAGCCCTAGCCTATAGATTTCAAAGAATAACTTTCACTATAATAAAGTTTAAAATAAGGTTAAAAAATGGAAGTAGCAGTCTTGAGAGATGTCTTTTAAAAGTTCTTTTTAAGCAATCTTTTGCCTTTTCAGATCCAGAAATCCAGTGCCCTATAAGTTCACTTCCTTCAGGGTCCAAATTCTGAGCTCTGTAATAAAACAAAAAGCACCTGGTAGTTCAGGTAAAGGACTTTCCAGCATGTTTTATAAAATTGACAGCCCGTGTTCACTAACCCCGAGTGATGAATGCGTTTGGTATTCAGGAGACTGATGGATTTGACTTTGGTTTGGCCTGTGCTAACTGATTGTGACTTTGTGTTGGAACTCTATCTCCCTTTGCAGAGTATTTGTGTTCCCTTCAAACATAGGAGGCTGAGTGGGGATGATATCTGGCTCTTGTGTAATCCTTCCTGATCACCCCTGCTTACACTGGTTGTTTTCTTTCCTGGAAGGCTAATCCTAAGCTTTTGAAAGCCAGTGTTCATTCTTTAAAAAATACAAGTCTACTTCTCATGGTTTTAAAAAAAGCCAAAGAGGCCCTCTCTGAAAACACTGGATTCTACCCTCCCTTCCCGTATGTGTTATCCTCTAGTGCTTTCCTTTGTTGAGTTTCCTGGAAACAACAAAGACCAAAAAAACCCAGCACCAGGTAAATACACTGTCCATTTTTGGATTGCAGATTGAGGACCTCAGGCTTTCCCATCCACCTGCTCCCAGACATCGCTGAGGCGGGCAGCTTGGCGGGCAGAACTTCCCGTGCCTGGTTTGGAGTCCCAAAGGGGACGCGGGTGGGCGTGGCCTTGGGTGATTTACAGGCCTCCGTCTATTCCTGTATGGCCCAAAGGACAGATGCGGGTAAGTCTTTCTTCTGTTCCTTCCTCTGACTTCTACCGGTGCCTTCTAAGCTCCAGCTCTGTGTGAGGGTACAAGGGGAACATGTACCAAAGCCTCCGCATCCTGTTGATCGTTATTCTGTAAACATGAAAAACAGCCTCATTCCTACAGGTTCTGAAGCCCCTCCCCTGGGAGCTTGCAATCCTATAGGGCAAGTTCTGTCCCTGACCACAGTCTGTGCTTTTCCTTTCCATGGCCAGGTAAGGGAAATGACTGTTTCTAGTTGGCTGATTGCTGTGTAACTCCATGACCAAGAAAATAGATTAGTAGATTAGGGTTTTTGTTATTGTGTTTCTCAATGAAAGTTCCATCCCATCTGATTAGAAGTGCAGAGTCTTTTCTGTATTCAGTGTAAGAGAGTCACAGTGAGATGGAGGCTGCAGTCTAGGGCAGAGCTTGGTCGACTTTTCCTGTAAAGGATCGGATAATAAATATATTAGGCTTTGTAGGCCATGTCGTTTCTATCATAGCTACATAACTCTGCTGTTAGAGCCTGAAAGCAGCCATAGCCAATACATAAATGAATGGGTGCCGCTGTGTTCTAACAAAACTTCATTTATAGACACTGAAATGTGAATTCCATAGAATTTTCACATGTCATGAAATTTTCTTCTCCTTTTGATTTCTTTTC
The DNA here is from genome assembly GCF_027475565.1 of Acinonyx jubatus. Taxonomy (NCBI): domain Eukaryota; kingdom Metazoa; phylum Chordata; class Mammalia; order Carnivora; family Felidae; genus Acinonyx; species Acinonyx jubatus. The sequence continues at coordinate 13,078,171 of NC_069397.1, forward strand.
AACCATTTAAAAATGTAAGAACATGCCACTACGATTGTAAAATGCTGCAGCCCCTTTGGAAAACAGCCTGGCAGTTCCTTGAAAGTTAAACATGACCCAGCAATTCCACTCCCAGGTGCACACGCCGAAGAGAACTGGAAGCACGCGTCCACACAAAGTGTCCACACTTCACCCAGATGTTCCTAGCAGCACTGTTCATAACAACTTACAATTCAAAAAGTAGAAACAATCCAAACTCCCACCAGTTGATAAGTGCATTTAGAAAGTGTGCTATATCCACACAGCTGAAATGCCACAACATGGGAGTGAAAGAAACCAGTTCCAAAAGGCCGTGTATCATATGTTTCCATTCCTGTGAAAAGTCTAGAACAGGGAAATCCATAGAGACAGACAGCAGATGAATGGTTTCCAGGGGCCGGGGGAAGCAGTGATTGCTGATGGGTACAGTTTCTTTTTGGAGTGATAAAAATGTTTTAAAATTAGATAGTGGTGATGGTTGCACAACTGTGAATATACTAAAAACCACTGAATTATACCTTTTAAAAAGTTGTTTTTTATGGTGAATTGATGTGAATTATATTTCAATAAAGCTATTATTTAAAAAAAAAGTGAAAGCCATTCTTAGCTCTCAGACCATACAAAAACACATGGCTGGGTGGGTATGGCCTGTGGGCTGTTGTTTGCCCTTCCCCGGGCTAGGGGAGAATTGGGGCCTGCCTGCCCAAGCAAGGTAGTTGCAGGATGGAGGTTTCATTTGACCCTCATGGCAGCCTGGCCAAGTGAGTCCACTCTGGGAGCCCCTCCTTGTTACCAAGGGGAATGGAGAATTCATTCATCTTACCTGAATTCTCTTTGTAGTCACGTCTTCTTTCATCCATCAGATAGAACTATAACACTTCAACCCTGACTTTAAAAAGTTTGACTGGCCTTCTCTATGTAGTTTATTCCTATTTCATTTCATTTCATTTCATTTCATTTCATTTCATTTCATTTCATTTCATTTCATTTCATTTCTTTCTTTCTTTCTTTCTTTCTTTCTTTCTTTCTTTCTTTCTCTTTCTTCTTTCCTCTTTCTTTCTTTCTTTCTTTCTCTTCTTTCCTCTTTCTTTCTTTCTTTCTTTCTTTCTTTCTTTCTTTCTTTCTTTCTAATGTTTATTTATTTTTGAGAGAGAGACAGAGCACGAGCAGGGGAGGGACAGAGAGAGAGGGGGAGACACAGAATCTGAAGCAGGCTCCGGGCTCTGAGCTGTCAGTACAGAGCCCGAGAGGCAGGGCTCAAGCCCACAAACCATGAGATCATGACTTGAGTGGAAGTCAGATGCTTAACCAACTGAGCCACCCAGGCACCCCTATTTTGTGGCATTCCTAAGAAATAACATTTCAAGGACTGTTATTGTCTTGTTTGGGGTAGCAATTCCTCATTCAAGATTAGCTGAGAGGGAAAAGTGAAATTCTGCCCATTTTGTTGGCACTTATATGTGATAAAGTCTTTTAAGGTCAGAAGTTTTTCAAAACCATTTCTCCCAAATTTTCATCTAAAATCAATGCTCTGGGAATATGTTAAGTTTGTTCTGTGGCTTTTAATTTTCCCAATACACCAGCTCTTGCCTTGTATCATTTCATCTCAAAGTGTGAATGTCAGGGAACTCACGTGGGCTTTGGAGTCAGTCCCCAGGCCTGGGTTAGAATTTAGCCCCTCTCCTCCTTCTGGTGTGGCCTTAGGCAGGTGGCTTTTCTTCCTGAGCCCTTGTCATCATCTAAAATGAGGGTGACAACACCTTTCTCATGGGGTGGTTGTGGTGACACAGTGGGCTGGTGCCTGTAAAGAGCTTGGTTCTTTCTTACTACTCTGGTGGTTTTTAAATCATAGGCTGTTCCCTCGACAGAGGGCTCTCCTGTGCCTGGATGTGAATGTGTGTCCTACATAGTAAGTGAGGGGCTAGTCAAGTGGGAAGAAGCTAAGAATTAGGCTCCCTCTTCAGTGAGCTGGCTGTAGTCTCTGGTTCCAGATTGTGGCTGCTGGCTGTAGTCAGTTGTGCTGTGTCTAAGGGCAAGGTTGGTTGGCCTCCATCCTTGACACCTCCACTCCCGGGGGACAGGTAGAGGGCATGTTGCTTCTGGTAAAGAGTCATGGGGAAAGGCTTGATGTGGCAGAAGGTAAAGGATATTGACTTTCTGTGATTTGTTTCTGGTCTCCTTGCTTCCAAACCCCCACTAGATGGGAAAGTTAAACGTTGACCTCAGTTATTTCAGACCCCAATAGACTGAGAAGCACAGGCTTTTTGACCAAGTCTTGTGAGAAGTGGAAGAGAAGAGACTCCTAGAACAGTCCACAGGCCCTGGCCTCAATCCAGAGGAGAAAATCATCCCCTCCGTGCTGGGTCTGGGACCTTTTCCCCCACTGGTAGAGGAAGGTTAAGAGAGCCATGGAAATGGGAAGGAGGTGGTGCTTGCCGAAAATGAATGAAGCCTCACCAGAGAGTTAAATACTTGGGCTGAGCTCTTTCTCCCTGCAAATATTTCTCTATTGCTGCGTAACAAATCACCCCAATATTCAGTGGCCTAAAACAGCAAACATTTATTATCTCTCAAAGTTTCTGAGAGTCAGGAGTCTGCATGTGGCTGGATGGTTTGGCTCAAGGTCTCTCATGAAACTGCGATCAAGCTGTTGGCCCCCTGGGACTGCCGTCATCCAAAGGCTTGACCAAGCTTGGTGGATCTACTTCTTAGCTCATTCATGTGGTTCTTGGCAGGAGGCCTCAGTTTTTTGCCACATGGGCTTCTGCACAGGGCTGCTCATGACATGGTGCCTGCCTTTCCCTAGAAGAAGTGATCCAACACAGAAGCTGCAGTGCCTTTTTATGACCTGGTCTCCAAAGTCACACATGGTCACTTCTGCTTTATTTTCTTCGCTAGAAGCAAGTCACCGAGTCCAGCCCACACTCAGGGGGTTGCGGGGGGGGGGGGGGTGGGCGGGGGTGCGCAGGAATTAGGCTCTACATCCTGAAAGGAGTACCAAAGAATTTGTGTACCAACACACTCTCCCCCTTGCCCTTTTGTGACTTGCGACCTCTGGGTCAGCCTGACAGGCCTAACTTCTGCTTTCTTTGGACCCTAGTTCTCAACATCAGCACCTCTGTTCAGTTGGCAACCTCCATGCCTCCAGGATTCCAGCCGGCACAGACTCCAGACCCAACAGCTCCAGTCACCTACTTCCCATACTTTGACAGGACCTACCTGGCGGTGGCAGCGTCGCTCAATGGGGGCAATGTGCTGGCCGCGTTTGTCCACATGCTGGTACAGTGGATGGCCGATCTAGGTAAGGTGTTGCCCATACAGTGATGTGTTCCTGCTTGTCCTTTCTATGTAGCAGTATCTTGGTGCTGAGTGTGTTATTTAAGCTTCTAGATTCATGTGTCAGACCCAGCCAGGCTCCAACACATTCCTTCCTTCCTTAGGGATCTGGATGTATAGCCTTCCTTCCTCTCATCTTCTGAGCTGCCATCACCTATGGTTTTTTTTTGAGGGGGCATCTTCTCCCCTAACCTTGACTATGGAATATCATCATAGTGTCTTAGCTCTCCCCTGCCCCACTTGGTCACCTTCTCTGTCAAGTAGTCTCTGGGTCCCTTGCGTTTGAAGTCTTCCTTCTAATGACTTCAGACAGCTGAAAATAAAATGATCAAATGTGGATGGTATTTGACAGTATTATAAAATCCTCATAGCACTTATTCCTGGCAAGTAGTTCCTGACTCCCTTTCTTAGAAGGATCCCTGGAAACTCTGATGCCCTCCTGCTTTCTTCAGGATAGAATCGATCAGACCTCTCTCTGCTCTTCATTTGCAGGGAAACCTGCAACCTCCTTCTTTCAGAAGAGGTTCCCTTTCCAAGCACTTAAGGTAGAAATGAAATTTCTGGTCAGCCATGCAGATCTGGGGAAATCGTGTTCATCAGGTGCACTGGTCCACCTGTAGGAGCTCTGAATCAGGTCATTCTGGGGAACTTTCAGCATAGTAACAAAGTGAGGCAGAGCAGCAGGGAGCCCATAGGAAGCTCATACTGGTTGTGTAGACAAGCGTCACTGACCCGTGTCAGTCCTCTCTCAGGCTGGCCAGGGATGTCAGGATTTCAGGGGAATTCTGCCCCCTTGGCTCGGATCCCCTCAGGAATGCTTCATTAAAAGAACAGAACTCGGATTTTGTTTTGTCTCGCATCAGAAAAGATTTTTCAAGAACCAGTCATCAGAACCTTCAGGCAAGCCCTATATTTAGATACTGGTTTAACTGGATGACTCTATCAATTATTGACTGTGTTGACTGGTATTTCTCTTTATACAGAAGTGACTGTTACTTTTACCCCTGAAAGAGATGGTAATACTTAATTTCTCTGTAAGATCCTTTCAAAAAGAAAAGTCTTTTGCATTTTCATAGTTCTTATTTTCATGAAACTGAGTACTTTGAAGGTTAGTATTATAGGTAGCTTAACCTTTTATGAAATTTCTACACTGTGCCATTTGATTAAAAAATATATAGATGCAAATACAACAAGTTTATTCAGATAAAAGACATCACATCTGTTAACCAGAAATGGAAATATTAAAACATAAGGTGTAAAAATTAAACTCTCTCTCTCTATTCAGAATACCCTAGGTTTGCATTGTTTTCCAGAAGTTGGAAAACAGACAGTTCCACCCTCATGTGGTTTAGAGCAGGGACTCTGGAGCCAGGTGGCCTGGGTTTGAATCCCAGCCCCACCACTTCCTTGTGCCCTTGGGCAGGTTCCTTATCCCGTCTGTTCTTCACTTTCCTCATCTGAAAAGAGATGCTAGTACCTACCTCAGAGGACGGCAAGGATCAAATGAGTTATACTGTAAAGCACTTAGAATGATGTCTGGCCCATAATAAGTGTGATACAAATGCTTGTGTGGTGGTGCTACCCAGGAGAGTGGCCTCAGTTCTCAGCTCTGTCCTAAGTCATTATGTGGCCTTGGCAAGTCCTTTCCCCTTCTGTGTTTTTTCAGTTCCGATGGTCTGTGTTTCTAAGCCCATGGTGTGAACATGTGGCAACTCAGTATTTAGATTCTGATGAGGTGGTAAGCCAAGAGATGCAGAAACAGGGCTAGAAGCCGGGTCTCTCCAGTCTCCAGCTGGTATAGACCTTCCTTCAGGTCCCCCTCAAGGCTGGGGTTGTGGCCCAAGTGTTTCCCAGTGAGGAAGAACACTTTATTTTAACATTTTCTTAACATTATTAAGGATATACAAACACATGGCTCATTGTTGTTTTTTTTTTTCCTTTTTAACTATAGACTTTCTTTTCTTTTGAAAGTTTTCCACTCATGTCGTTTTTCTGTTCCATGATCTACTTCAGGATACCACACTGCATTTCATCATCCCATCTCCTTAGTCTCTCTGTTTTCTTTCTTTCTTTTTTTTAAAGTTTTTATTTCTTTAAGTAATCTCTATACCCAACCTGGGGCTCAAACTCATGACCCCGAGATCAAGAGTCACATGCTCCTCTGACTGAGCCAGCTGGGTGCCCCTCTGTGCTTTCTACTTGATTGATCTGTTTTTTTTCTATTTCATTTCCCTTCCCTTTCTTCCCATCAGTTTCATGGTTTTATATTCTTCATCTCTTCTTTTAGAAGTTTCTAACACACTGTGTTTCCTAGGATATGGAGAGGTAATCCCTTCTGCACATTGCAGTGCTGGTGTAAACCAGGCCTGCTTCTAAGGGGCAAGTATGATGTACATAACTTTTGAACCAGAAGTTCTCTTCCAAGGACTCGGTCCTACAGATTTATACACTTGTACACACATGCTAGGTTACTCACCAAGCACATGATTTTTCTGAGATTTTAGTAGAATTTTTAGAGGGAGAGGAAAGACATTTATTCTGGGGTTTTTTGTTTGTTTGTTTGTTTAACGTAGGCTCCATGCCCGATGTGGTGCTTGAACTCACAACCCTGAGATCAAGAGTCGCATGTTCTACTGACCAGGACAGCCAGGTGTCCCCATTCTGACATATTTAACCAAAGTCCTGCTGATCACATTTTGGCTATAATATTTAATTATTTCTCTCTCCCTCTTTGTTTCATTCCTGAGTGTGTATGGTTGAATTTGTACAAGTTAAATGTGCTGCCAATGAGACTCCATGGCGACTCTGGGGTGGTGGCTGTCAGCACTGGCCTGCACACTGGAACCACTTGTGGAATTAAAAAAAGTTGTTTTTTTTAATTTTCTTAAAAAAAATTTTTTTTAACGTTTATTCATTTTTGAGAGAGAGACAGAGCATGAGTGGGGGAGGGGCAGAGAGAGAGAGGGAGACACAGAATCTGAAGCAGGCTGTAGGCTCTGAGGTGTCAGCACAGAGCCTGACGTGGCGCTCGAACCGATGAACTGTGAGATCATGACCTGAGCCAAAGTTGGACACTTAACTGACTGAGCCACCCAGGTTCTCTAAAAAAATTTTTTTCTAAGGTTTATTTATTTACTTAGTGCTACCCGGGGAGGGGCAGAGAGAGACAGAGAGAGAGAATCCCAAATAGGCTCCATGGGCAGTGTGGAACTGACACTGGGCTCAATTTCATGACCAGGAGATCATGATTTGAGCTGAAATCAAGAGTTGGACGCTTAACCACTGAGCCACCCAGGTGCCCATGCTTGCGGAGTTTTTAAAACAATGCTGATGTCCTCATCCTGCCTGAAGAATGCTGATGATTTGGCTGTGGGGTGGGATGGGGCAGGCATTTTATAGAAGTTCCTCAGGTGATTCTACTTCAAAAGCGTGGTCCTTGGGCCAGCAGTACTGGCTTTTAGAAGTGAATAACAAATACAGAATCTTAGGGCCTGCCCCAGCCATACTGAGTCAGAAACTGCATTTTAATAAGATCCCTAAGTGATTCATATACATATTCAAATGTGAGAAGCATTGGTCTCTACTGGTGGTTTTCAACCTCTGCTGAGGCTGGGCTGGATTGTGATCACTGTGATCCTGGGGTTTCTATGACACTGCTAATAAGTCTAGTAGCAGCTGTAATGATGCTTTTTTTTTTTTTTAAGTTTATTTTTGGAAGAGAGAGAGAAAGTGGGGGAGGGGCAGAGAGACAGGGAGAGAGAGAATCCCAAGCTGAGTCCCATGTGGGGCTTGAACTCACAAACCATGAGATCATGACCTGAGCCAAAATCAAGAGTTGGATGCTTAAACGACTGAGCCACCCAGGTGCCCCATGATGATGCTTTTTGATCAGTGTATTCATTTGTCCTCCTTGGGAGCATTGTTGTAGGATGATTAGTTGTAGGATGGTTAGCGCTTACAGCAAACTTATGAGATCTCTCCTTTAAGTCTAGGCTGGGGTCTGGGGCAGAGCACAGCTAGCCAGACTATGTGAGTCCCTGAGCCAGGAAACTTCCAGCCTCAGTGAGAAGCAGCAAGTAGATCTATCCCTGCCCTCTGGGAATTCCAAACTGTCTCGGCCTGCAGCAACAGGTGGGGTGCATGAACTCACACAGGTCTTTTCTGTTCCTGGAAGGTCTGGAGGTCGAAGAACCCACTGTATATTCGTGCATGATCCAGGCAGCTGCACAGCAGAGAGACACCTGCCTAACTATCACTCCAACGGTGTGGGGCGAGAGGCACCTGCCGGACCAGCTGGCCTCAGTGACCAGAATCTCCTCCTCTGATCTCTCCCTGGGTCATGTGACCCGGGCCCTGTGCCGAGGCATTGTTCAAAACCTGCACTCCATGCTTCCATTTCAACAGCTCAAGGAGTGGGGTGTGGAGCGGGTGATCGGCAGTGGGAGTGCGCTGTCCAGGAACGAGGTTCTGAAGCAGGAGGTGCAGAGGGCGTTCCCTTTCCCAGTGTCCTTTGGGCAGGATGTGGACGCAGCTGTGGGGGCAGCTCTGGTCATGCTCCGGAGGAACCTTAACCAGAAGGAGTCTTAATACATTCTTTGGCCAAAGGACTTGCAAATTTTATCTAATTAGCAATTCTCACATGACCTTGGGGTCATCCTTTTCCTGGACACATTTGTGGGCAGCTTTTTTTTTTTTTTTAATTTTTTTTTTTTTAACGTTTATTTATTTTTGAGACAGAGAGAGACAGAGCATGAACGGGGGAGGGTCAGAGAAAGGGAGACACAGAATCCGAAGCAGGCTCCAGGCTCTGAGCTGTCAGCACAGAGCCCGACGCGGGGCTTGAACTCATGGACCGTGAGATCATGACCTGAGCCGAAGTCGGCCGCTTAACCGACTGAGCCACCCAGGCGCCTCTGTGGGCAGCTTTTAAGCAAAGCTTGTTCTCAGGGCACCATCTTGACCAAGAACCTACGTTCAGGGCATACTCTAATAATGCAACCAGGACTCATCAACTGGATCCCAAATCAGTACTTTCCAAAAGAGACTCACCTGGGAACTGGTCCCAAATATAAATATGGTGAAGAGAGAGAGAGAGAGAGAGAGAGAGAGAAAGAAAAGGAACAGTACCCCGGCATCCCGGTCAGCAGGCTCATCTATGACTCACCTGTAGACAAAGAGAAAATAAATATGGACTTTAGGCACCAAAAAGTCTGGTGACTGTGTGCTCAAAGTAAGAAAAGAAGACCCCCCGCTCCCAATCCAGCTTTTGGATTGTTTTTAAAAGGACATGAAACCCAGGCTTGGGTCACATGCACTGTTAGAAAAGTCCTTCCCTAGTGGATTGTGCCATGTGACCCTGAGGTCCCTTTCTCACTCTTGTTCTCCCTTGGCCACAGCTGGTTATAGCTGAGGCAGGGGGTCGCCCAGGGCAGTAAAGCAGACTGGCTGAGATGAAGATGCAGGGATCCATGCTGCCTTCTCGCCATGCACTTCCCCTCCAAGGACAGCCTGCTGCACTGGAGCTGCTCTAGATCCTTAACACAACTGGTTTGAAGGCACAGAACAGGGAAGGAAAGGTGGGTGGCATGACCAGCAAGGGGATCGGATGCTATGTGGCCCCACCATTCAAGCACATTGTTCCCAATAGTCTGACCAGGCAGGACCCTTTTTCGGGGGTGTGTCTGGGCAGCAGTGTATTTTTCTCCTGCACATTCTTGGGAGGTCTTCCAAGGGAAGGGATGCAGCTGGGCATGCTCCTGTCAGAGAGGATGGTCAGTTTAATCAGAGAGAACCCCTTATCCTGCAGGCCCTAGATTTTCTTTCTCTTGGTGTCGGCCTTGCTGGCCTACCATGTGTTTCTGGCCTGCAGAAACATCCCACTGGAGTCAGCAACCATGTGGGGGTCCCAGAGCATCTTAAACCTTTCTGTAGTTGGTAGGGATGACCATGGAATGGCTCCAAGAAAAGGCTGTCATTCCTGCATCTAGTTCCAGACTCCTAAGAATGATCCCAAGGCTCAGGCAGGCCTGACTCTGAGACTCCTAGGCAACTATGAGTTTGGGAAGTGGCCATGTTGTTTCTTTGTAAAGGTCACTTTATGAATTATGTGGTTGTCTGAGCTCTTAGATTAATCTGCCTTGCCATGCTGATTGGATTTCAGGTACTAAAGCTCATTCTTTCAGAGCTTTGTCCCTGTAATAAGACACACCTCTCTGCTTTGGGAACACTGTAAATTATGGCATAGCTGTAGGGCTTGGTTTGGCAGGTTGGACATAAGGATCATTTGTAGGTTGTTCTGCAGAAAACCCCACCTGCTCCGTGATTGTACCAGGACAAGTAGCTGAAGATCACTCGGGAAAGTCATGTGAGTTTTCTCTCAGCCAAGATGAGTTGACACCATTATTCTGGAGCCCCTATGGAAGGCCTGTGAGAGAGGTCACCTTGGGATAGGCCGAAGGATAACAGATAGCCTCTCCATCAGGAGGAGTTGGCCCTCTGACTCCTGGGAGGCAGCCTGTCTTGTATTCTCAGGGTGCTATGGATGGAGCCTGTAAATGTAAGATTAGGAACTGGATGCAAGGCCAGGTAGCCCAGACCAGTGCCCAGTGCGGTGCCAGAACTCTCTGTTCCCTTTCCACATGTCCACTCTATCTCTGAGGGCTGAGCCTTGCGCAGTCCAAGCTTGCCAGCTAAAAGCTCTGTTACTGTTTTTATTGCACAGGCCAGTGGGGTTGAGCACAGCTTCCAGGGCCTCATTTCTTCAGCCTGAAATCATAAACCACTCACTGCTTTTGCCATCATTCCCTGGAGGTACCAGTAAGTGTTTGATACCAGTGTGATCCTCAGATGAGGAACTGGCCTTTAGGACAGTTTGCCCATATCCTGATCTTACGAGCAGGTGGTAGACTTGCACTTTCTCCCCAGATTTGCTTTGGCCAGCAAAATGTGACCAGAAGTGTTCTACTTCTAAGCAGAGGTCCTTAGGAGCCAGTGTGTGATTTTCCACACTCTGTTCCCTTTGCCAGGAGTGACTGGTGGTGTCCCAGAGAATGGAGGCTCTGTCAGCCTGCGTTCCATGTTAGGGCACTATGGTGTAGAACCCTCACCAACAAATGTGCAACATGAAATGTGACTGAGAAATAAACCTTTGATGTTTGAAGCCACTGAGATTTGGGGTTGTTGCCACAGCATAACTTAGTTTATCCTGACCACTACAACCACAGTAGAGACTGTGTCTAAGAAGCCTCAGCTGCACCCAGCACAGACCCAGACATTTATTGAGCACCCACTAGGAGCTGGGTGTTCTGTCAGGACAGGGCTAAATTGCCAACACTAGGACAGATTAACACATGTGTGCAGAAGAAGGAACAATTCATTCTTTATGTAAGTGACATTAAGCTAAACCTGGGAGAGTTTCAGTCCATCAATACCAACAGCAGTTAACATTTTTTGAGCTATGTAGTAGGAGCTAATCTATACTTGTTTGGACCTATTTGATCTATATGGTGACCCTAGAAGGTGGGTGCTATTATCTTCATTTCTCAGATGAAGAAACTGAGACACAAGTTAAGTAACCTACCTAAGATCAGAACTCTAAGATTCAACCCCAGAGCCCATTTTCTTTAGCATTCAGGCTGAGAGAGCAGGTCTAGTCACATGAAAGTGACCGGCATGAGCAGGGTGTGATGAACTGTCTGGTGTAACTTGGTCACAGGGCTTATGAAAGGGTGTGATAGAACTTATGGCTGGACGTGTTGACCAAACTGTGAAGGGTCCTAGATGCCAGACTGAGGGGTTTAGACTTTCTCCTGTGGGCAGCAGAGTGGAGGACAGACTTCATGAGCTTTAGGAGTGTAACTGTCCGCCATGGGGACTTTAGAGTGGAGAATGGGTGTTACGGGAGGTGGGGGCCCAATTGGAGGGGCCTAGAAAACAGCTTGTGAGAGACGGTAGGCCTGAACCAACGTGGGGGCAGAGCCTGCCACACATACCCTTCTTTTGGCCCTTGACTATGACTAGATGCATATAATGTTTATGTGGCTTTCATGTTCTTTATTCTTCTCAACTGACTGAAAGCTGCTTGAGGGCAGGCTTCCCCTTAGGTGTTCTCTGTCCTGCCCTTCTCCTTAATCTTGGGCTGATGCCCATGTTTGAATGTCCTTCTCCTGGGGAAGAACACAATACCTTGTCCAAGGCCCAGCTCAGATGCTATCTTCCTGCTGCACAGTCTCCCTGGAAGCATATCTGTGACTGGATTATAATTGCAGCTGGCATCTGGGACCCAACTCAGTGTTTGTTGTTGGCATCACCTGTTGGCTCCTGGCTTGTGCCTGTTACAGCATGCCCCACCCAGTAAAGCGTCCGAGAGAGCCTAGCAGTTTTTCCTCATGTGTCCTGGCCTTCTTGAGGTCAGAGACCATCTTATTCATCCTACTCACTTGCTGTGGTTTGCTAGTGCTTGGTGGGGCTTCAGGGTAGAGGGTGGTTTGCACTTGACCTCTCAGCCACGATTCGATGGACAGATAGCCCATCTTTGAAATGGAGAGATTCTGGGTTTAGAGATGTTCACTGTGTGACTCATGAAACATTAAGCAAATCTTGGTTTTTTTTTTTCATTAAAAAACAATTAGTCACAACCTCGAGCTAATGGCCGGAGATAGCTCAACAATCAGCAGATGCGGTTCTCTTCTGAAATAATGATGATGAGAACAATAACCCCTCATGCTTGCCTAGAGCTTTATCAGCTCACAGAGACCATTGATTCACATCCAGTATTCTTATTAATCCCCAGAAAAGCCTCATAAAGCAGGCAGGGCGGGTGCCTTCACCCGTTTTGGGGATAAGGACCCAGAGCTTCAGCTATCAGCCCAAATTTATGGAGCGGGTGTCTGCTGGGCCCGTCTGGGTCTCCTCTCCTGCCTCTATTCTCCGCCCATGCTCCTGACCCTCCAATCTCTTCTCTCTCTTGTTGCCAGTACCCGCCCTGGGTCCCAGCTCTGCAGAGAGGGGCTCAGCTGTTGGGTGCTGAGTGGATGCCTCATCCCTCCCCAGCTTAGATGGTCAGCTCCATCCACTTCTGGAGTGCGCTGTCCCCTCTCACAGAGCCCTGCCCTCCATGGGAACTGACTCAGGTGGGTACCTGGTGACACTAATGCACAGACCAAATGCAGAAAGGAAAGTAGTTTTCTTCTAAGTCTGCTGTTTGCCATTTGTATCCGGGATCCCTGAAGCCATTTAAAATCTGGGAAGCAAGACACAAAAGTCAGGAAGTTAAAAATCCACACAAGATTTAGAAATCCCAAGATAAGACCGGTAGAGTTGGCACTGTCCTCGGGTGGGTTACAGGTACTCGCGGTGGTGCTTTAACCACCTTCTCTGGGGCCAGAACTAGCTCTGCTTATTCCTACTTGGGTCCTCCCAGAAATGAGGGGCTGACGGTTCCTGATTTGGGCAATCAGGCTTTTATTAGCACACGACAGTTTGCTGGTTTCTAGCTGTACCAGAAAGTTTGGCTTCAAATCCATGAGGGACTCAGATGAATGAAGAAAATAAATGAGGATCCCATTGCCAGGGTCAAGGGCTGAGTTTAAGTCAATGTGCCCCCCTGGTGGTGACGCTAAAGAACTGCAGCCATTGATGACCTGGGGCCCAGCCCACTTGGCCCACCCACGTGCTGGTGTGGCCCCTAGCACTTTGCTGCACTGCCTCTTGTTCCCATCAGACCTGAGCTTGGAGTACGCGCCCCCTCCCATAATTCATCACTGAAATGTGATCTACTTACAAAGAGTTTTAATGGATACATCATTACATAGATTCAAGAACACCTTGTTGGCAAAATACCACCCAGAAAACCAGGCTGATGGCAGCAGTGCTCAACCCTAAGGTCTTGTGTCTGCTGCCATTTCTTGAGTTTTAGTAGAACCACTCAGTGCAGGTTTGGCTCAGATAAAACCATGCCAATAAATGTATATGTTGTGCTCCTTTGGGCAAGTTGTGGAGCTAGGTAGGCTTAGAGAAGGAGAATTGAGGGTGCAAGAGCCCTGTCACTCTGGAGCCATTAAAATCTGCCAAATAAGACACAAACCTCAGAGCAGTTAAAGCTCAATACAAGCTTTAGGAAGCTTCAGACAAGACTAGTAATGGTTGTCACTGTCCTTGGGCAGGTAACATAGCCTGTCTATACTTCATTTCCTCATCCATAAAATGGGGGACAAAATCAGACTCTCCTCATGAAACTTTGTGAGAGTCTGATGAGCTAATGCATAAAGTGCTTATCCCAGAACCTGGCACACTGCATGGTCTTAATAAACATCCACTGCTATTATCGTTGTCTTTGTGATCACATGCACTGGTTGCTGCAGGAAGGTGCGGGTCTAGATTTCTGTAGGGGTTTAGAGGTGAGCACTTTGGCTGGGCCCTTGGTGGAGAGGCTTTTTGCAAGAGGTGGAGTTGAATGATAGAGCCTCAGCATCCAAAGGTCCCACCTGCCACCTGGGCCTTAAAAGACAGGTTAAGTCGATGCATAGTGCAAGCACGTTGGGTAGAAAGAGGGCAGGGGAAGGGGGTGGAGGCAGGCACAGTTAGTATGGCTTGGGAGGAGATGTGTCCAGGTAACAGAAGGGGCTGGGCCACAGTGGGAGTGGAGACTGGGGTTGTCGGCTCAGGGTACCAAGCCGAGGGGTAGGGCCTTATTCTGTAAGGGGGTGCAGTCAGGAGGATATTCTAGGTCTGGGGATTGGGAGGTCATGAGTCAGGGTGCTGGGCACTTCTGGTGCCTCAGGTGAGAGGAAGTAGCTGCCAGCCGCAGAGAGGGATCCATATGAGCCACAGAAACGTAGCCTGGACAGAAACAGAGAAGGAGAGGCTGGAGATGACAAAGTATGTCAGACTTTGACATAAGAAAGTTGGTGCCTTAGGGGCGCCTGGGTGGCTCAGTCGGTTAAGCGTCCGAGTTCAGCTTAGGTCATGATCTTGCGGTTTGTGAGTACAAGCCCCACGATGGGCTCTGTGCTGACAGCTCGGAGCCTGGAGCCTGCTTTGGATTCTGTGTTTCCTTCTCTCTCTTCCCCTCCCCCACTTGTATGCTGTCTCTCTCTATCAAAAATAAATAAATGTAAAAAAAAATTTTTTTTAAATGTTGGTGTCTGATAGGCAGTAACGTTGAGGGGAGGGAGTGTGGAGGGCAGAGGGGTTCATCTTGGGACACGCTGATAGGAAGGGGTTTGTAGCTCAGGGGAAAGGGTGGGGCTGGACCCCTGGATGAGGGAGTCCCTGGCTTGGGCATGTCAGATGGGTCCTTGGAGGAGTGGGGGTCTCAGAAAAGGGTAGGAGGAGATAAGGGTCCTTTTCCTGTATATTGAGGAAAAGCTGTCAGGGAAGGAGGAGAAGGGCCAGGATTTCCCTGCAGCCCTCGCAGCGTGCATGGTGCCATGTAGACTCTGGGAGATGTTGTCAGTGCCCAATGGCTGTGTTACAAAGGGGACACATTTAGTGACATGTGTTGTCCTCACTGGAGGCAGAAATCACCTTGGAAGCTAAGGGGACACCTCTGGTAGAGAAGTATAACCCTCCCCTTTCTTGGACGTTGCCCTGGGCTGGCCAGTTCTCTCAGTGCCTTTCTCAGATGTCTCCCACCCATGCCCCAGGGCTGCTGTGGCTGAGATCCAGACCCGGCCCAGCCAGTGTGTGAGCCAGAGGCTGTCCCTAACACAGCATCAGCATGTCGCTCTCCACACCGAGGTGTTCTCTGCAGCACCTCTGGCCCACACACATGGTTAGAAGGAACAGTGACCCTAGAGAACTTGTAGGTTGAGGGGTCACTGCTGGTGAGTTTTTAAAATATGTGTAACAGATGGTTATGCATGATTAAGAATGAATTCCATGGTCCAGCAATCCCACTTCTGGGTATATGCCCAAAAGAATTGAAAGCTGTGACTCAAAGAGATATTTGTACACCCATGTTCAGAGCAATATTCCACAGGCAAAAGTTGGAAGTAACCCAAGTGTCCATTGACTGATGAAGGGCTAAACAAATCATGGTCTACACATGCAATGGCATATCGTACAACCTTATAAAGGGAGGAAATCCTGTAGTATGCTACAAGATGGATGAATCTTGAGGACATTATGCTAAGTGAAACAAGCCAGTCACAAAAAGATAAATACTGCACGAATCCACTTCCATGATGGTCTTAGAATAATCAAATTCATAGAGACAGAATGTAGACTGGTTGCCAGAGGCTGGGGGAAGGGAGGAATGGGGAATTGGTGTTTAATGGGTATAGGGTTTCAGTTTCACAAGATGAAAACAGTTCCGGAGATGGATGGTGGTGACATTATAAATGTACTTAATGCTCTTGAATTGTACACTGAAAACTGGTTGAAATGGTATTTTTTTCATGTTATAGGTATTTTACCAAAATTTCTCAAAAAAGGACGAATTCCAAGGTTCATTTAAACATTTTTTTTAACGTTTATTTTTATTTTTGAGACAGAGAGAGACAGAGCATGAACGGGGGAGGGGCAGAGAGAGAGAGGGAGACCCAGAATCGGAAGCAGGCTCCAGGCTCTGAGCTATCAGCCCAGAGCCCGACACGGGGCTCGAACCCACGAACTGTGAGATCATGACCTGAGCCAAAGTCAGACATTTAGCCAACTGAGCCACCCAGGCGCCCAGCACAGATTTCTCATATGTAAAATGAGTATGCCCAGGGTTGTTGTGTGGCATGGGAGAGTGGGTTTGTGCAGCTTCTCTGTAAACTGTAAAATGTCGTGCAGAGTCCACGAAGTGTCTGCACTTCAGTGTCTTGACTCAGGGGTCAACGTTGTGAGCTACTCCAAGGAGGGCTAGATGGGACTTTTCTGGCACATAGCTGCTCATTTCAGGCCATGTAGGGCCCCCGGCTTTTTGGAGTCCTATAGGGTTCCTACGGGCAGCTGCTGCCAGGATGGGTTCTGCAGGGCATTTCAGGTTGCAGACTGTATACATGCTCAGAAGGACTTTGCAGCCTTTCTCAGCCATGTTCCAGGAGGGAATTATTCCTTACAGTATTGGCTTTCCTCCTATGCTTTTACAATCATACTAAGAGAAATAAGAAAATAGACACGGAAATAATTTTCTGTGTTTTGTGGTTCCATGAGGAATCCCAGTTGAGTAAGGCTGGGACCTGGCAGACCCAGAAGCCTCCACAATCCTTCACGAGGCTTCCACAGAGAATGAGAGGCCCAAGAGAGGCAGGCATTTGTCCAAGGTTGCACAGAGTTGGCAAAGCCGTCATTCAAAACCAGGTTCCTGAATGTCAGGCCATGACTGTGTGATGGGTGATGTGACCCTTTACATTCCTTCCACATTTTCAAACTGGAGCAGTTTCATGATGCTGGGTTTTACTTCTCTGGTTGTTGAGTTTTTTCCCCAGACCACCCTATCTGTAAGAGTGATGGATTTGAGAGGCCTGAGCAGTGGCCTCCTTTTTCTTGAGAGCTGAAGTCACAGCTCTGGCTGGCTCTGGGCTGTGTGTGGCTAAGTGCACTGCGGCCCTGGCATGGTGGGAGGAGGGGCAGCAGCTAAGTGGTTTCTGAAAAAGGGAAAAAATGATGGGAAAAGCTCTGGGATCCTCTGGGAATCAGAACCACGGCAACAGCAGCTGCTGCCATTGCTGGAAACATTTTCCTTGAGTGCCAGAGTGTACCCACAGCCCATCCCTGCCAGCGCTGAGTGACCACGGCCCAGGGAGGGGCCACGGACCCTCACAGAGGCAACTCTTCTCCCCACACCAGTCCAGCTCTCCCTTCAAGTAACGAAGTCTTGGAGCTCGCCGGCACCTGCTGTGTCCGGGGTGCGCTGCATCTAGCTGGTGAGTCCTTTCTGTTGTTTGCTGGCCGGTGCCGATGCTAGCTTTTAGAATGGCACAGGGAGCTGTCAAAAACTGAGCCCTGCCTCTGTCCGCTTGGGTGACTATGAGCAGTTCAACTAGCCTCTCAGCACCTTAGTTACCCCATCTGAAAACGGGATAATAGCAGTGGCTGCCTCAAAGGTCATGGTGACGCTGAAGTGAAGCTATAGCTGTGGTGCACTTAGCCTGGTTAATCGTAAACACTTGACAAGTGACTGTGGAGGTTGCCATTGTCATTGTGTCTGAGTTGCATCAGGGTCATCCTGGACCCTCCTCCTGGAGCAAAGAGGCCAGTGGTTTGTGGCCGGAGGTTTCGCCACATAGCTCCATCCAGGCTGAAGGGTGCTGGGTGGGGTGGCAGGAGTCCTGGGTTCTCACCCAGGCTCCACTCGCTCTCTGTTTTAGATAGGGTTCCTGTGGCTCTTCATCCATAGGCGGGGTAGCCCCTGGATCTCCGTCCCTCTTTAGGAAATGCTCAGGTAGGAATTTCCCTTTAGGAATGATCAGGGGTGGATCCTGGACCAGTTCCCAAGAGCCTGTAGGGAAGCTGGAGGCAGACAGGTGCTTTGAGCAGAGAGGGAGCAGGAGAGCTGCACCCCGGGATGTGTCAGCTGGATTAGGGAGAAAAAGGGGGCTTCGCCCAGGTGGTGGGCAGTTTCCTTCCTGGCGCTGGAGTTGAGAAAGATCCAGAGGCCAAACCAAGTTTTGCTGAGCAGGGTCATTTTTTTCAGGACAGTCCTTTAGTCTCCATTGGTGGGTTTGTGAATCTTGCCTAAACCAGAACCGCCATCTCCATCAGACACCCCAAGTCATAGTTGGAAATTTCCCCCATCATCGTAGGACATTCAACTGTGATAGGTACCTTGCCACGGGGCTCATGTGCTAGACACACCCGGGCCTGGCAGTGGCAGACTATCTTGTAGTCTGCAGCCCAGAGCAAATGGCCTCTCAGTCCCTGTCCTGCCCTCTGCTCTGGAAGAAGCTTAGTTTCCAGTAGGGAATCAAGTGTGAGGCATGCAGTGCAGATTTGGGGTTTGTTGACTGACCGAATGATGGTACTGTGTGGGCTGCTTCATGTTTATTGGGTTTGGTTAGATTTGGACCAGTCAGAGGGAGAGGCAAAAGGTGACACTGTGGAATGATTTGTGGGGGCCCCTGCTAATGGGTGCTCTGGTTGGGATATTAAGAACTGTGAGTCAGGCATCAGGTTTATTCTTGGTTTTGTGGCCAGTCCTACCAAGGGGAGATGCCCTGCGAGAGTCAGGCCCTGGCAGATGGCCTGGTTCGTACTTGTACTTCATTTTGGCCTTTGAGCTTCCTGGGATGCTTGTTTGAGCAGGAAGGTGCTACAGGTTGGGGCTTCTGAGCAGAAGGGGGTTGTCCCTGCCTGCCTGGCCCCAGGGCTAGGGGACTTTGGGCTGATCAGTTCCTCACCCTGGTGTGAGGTCCGGGGCTGAGTTTAATGGCTGAGAAGACCCCTGTGGTGGAGTGCTAGAGATACTCTGCAGTCAGGCTTCTGGGTATCAAATCCAGGTTCCACCTCGTCCTAACTGTGGCCTCCAGCAACCACTGTGCCTGAGTTTCCTCATCTGTCAAATATTTACCTCTTGGAGATGTGAGAATGAAGTGAGCACATGTGAAGTGTTAGAATGGTACCCATCCTTGCACAGTACATGCTCAAGCACGTCAGTTACTTTCGTTCTTACTAGCCTCCTGTGCCTTTTAATGGTAGCAGGCTCCACATAGTATGAACATAATAAGACATTCTCTTCCGAAAGCGCAGATGAGTGTTGGTGTTTATGCTTCTGAAGCTTCTCATGGCTTCCTACCATCCACACAATAAAGTCCAAATCCTGTTCCTTGACGTTCAAGGACAACAGCCATCTGGTTCTGCCCTGCTGCCTGTCCTCCAGGCCCACTGGCTTCCTCTTCACCAGCTACTTTGGGATCCCCATCCTCTCCCCTGGCCCCAGATCAACCCTCCTCTCCTTCTAGGCCCAGATCCTCTGTCACCTTCTCCATGAAGCCTTCTTCAGGACCCTGGCCCCTCCTGTGATACCCTGCCCCAGCCAGTGCCTGGTTACTGTCTCAGATGGGGCCGAGTCCTCTCTGTGCCCCCAGCACAGGCCTGGGTACCCAGTAGGATTCAGTAGGTGGCTGTTGAGTGATGGGATGAACAAATGGGTGAGTGGTTGGAAGGAAGATTCCCTGTGGCCAGGAACACTTCCTGCTGCAGGGTTTCCATCTGAGGGATAACCCAGAGAAAGACTCGAGCCCCCCTGAGAGCAACAGCAGGCAGGATGGAAAACGGGCCGGCAGTCAGCTGTCTGTCTTCTTCGCAGGGTGCAGAGTGGTGAGGCTGCCTCATTTATTTTTCCCCCAAGGACCTGGGCATCAGATAATAGCTGGTCTATTGCCGAGGCCCAGCTGTGTGCTCTGAGTGTTCACTGCCTAACTTGCACTTGAAAATGCAGGTTGTGAGCAGCTTCCCATTTCTTGACTGGCTATTTTTTGGAATCCAACCACTGCTGGAACATGAATCTCACTAACTTTCTTTGGAAATGGGAACAAGAAGGGTCTATATCTGATCTCTTTCATGTCCCCGACAGTGACCACAGCTTTATTTCATAGAGAGGGGGATCAGGCAAGTGCCCTGCTCAGGAAGAGGTCATAGGATGTGGGGGAGATAAAGCAGTGCCAGATAGAAATTGCTAGACTACATAATGGATGGTGCTAACAGGGCCATGAAGGATGATGGACAACCAACTGGGCCACTCTGGATGGGGAGGGAGCATGGCCAGTGCAGAGCCTGGGGGTGTGGAGGAGGCAGCATTAGTGTTGGACCCCAAAGGGAGGTGGCCTCTGAAAAGTGATAGGATTTGGGCATGAAGAGGAGAAGGAAAATGCCCCCCAAGTGGAGACACTGCAGAGGCAAAGGCCTCTGAGATGTGGAACAGCCCTGGGTACCAGGGAGTGGGGATGGCCTGCTGGATGGAGGGAGGAGTGGGACAGAAGGTTAGGAAGGGGGTGGAAGACACTATCAAAACAAGTTCACGGCCATATATGCTAGTGCTAGCTGCCAGCTGAACACCACATGTTCAGGCCTGGAAGGCCTGCACCAGCCTCTAATCTCTTAAAGTTTAAAAATTCAGGGATGCTTGAAATTTCACAAAAATGACAAAAAAGTGCAAGAAGTCCCCACCAACTCAATAGTTGCAGCTGCCAGGTCGAAGAGCAAAAGCAGGCAAGCACGTGGCTGGTGACGGGGACACGTGGCACAAGAAGGCCTGTGCAGCATGGGGTGTGAGCATGTCAGTCTCTGCCGCTCACCCTGTTCACAGAGACACAGCCTGTTCTGCTCTTTGAGGCTGAGCCATTCTCATCACCGAGTCCCTCCCTCAATGCCCAGCCATTGACAGCCACTCCCATTGTTTCCTTTATTCTGATCTTGGAGGGAGGCAGAGCAGTAGTTATGATCCCACTTTGCAGATGAGGCAACTGAGGCCCAGAGAGAGCAATCCATTCATGTCTTTCAGAGCCTTATGGCTTCAAGCTGGGGGACACATCCACTCTTGAGCCCAATGCCCATGGGGTTGCTAGGCCTGCTCACCCCTGGGGCCTCTGAGGTAGGAGGTATAGCACCCCTAGAAGCTTTAGTTCTGGGGCGCTAGGGCCAGCAGCTGTTGGATCTCTGGGGTGTCCTGCTTCACAGGGGCTTTTGCAAGGAGGGCAGATGGGGGCTAGAGTTGTGGAGTCCTCAAGCTGGGCACACACCTGATCTTGGTGGCTGCCTGCAGGCTGCCTCTCAGGCCACAACGGATCTGACAAGGATGAAGAAATGGGGGAGCTCAGACTCAGGGGAGTCTGAGGAGCCACCCCAAGAGGACTCCTGCTCAGACCCCCTGGATGGAGACCCTAACTCCAGGCCAGCTCCAGCCAAACCCCACATCTTCCCCACGGCCAAGAGCCGCAGTCGGCTTTTTGGGAAATGCGACTCGGAGGAAGCTTCTCCAATGGACTGCTCTTACGAGGAAGGCCAGCTAGCCTCCTGCCCAGCCATCACCGTCAGCCCTGTTGTCATCATCCAGAAGCATGAGGATGGCCTCACCTGTGACAGGTAAGCTGCATCTGGAGCCTGAGCCCCTCCCCACCAGGAGCCCAACTGGCTCTGCCAGCTGAGGCCCCAGCTATGGAGATACCATGTGTTCCTCTAGCTTATGGGCTGAAGGTCATAGAGCCAGGGAACTGGAGAGGCTTCACAAATCATCTGGTCCAGCATCTGCACTCCTAGGAGCCTCAGGACACATGGTCATGGATGCTGGCCTATCTGCTGATCTTAGCTGCAGGCCGATCTCTAGGTTTCCAGGCCTCAAATGCTCACCAGCCCCAAACACTTAGACTCTAAGTTGAAAACCTCAGGACCAGGATGCTTTTTAGAGAGTGCAGAACAGTTCCAGTGACAAGCCCAAGGGCCCTCTCGCTTCCTCCAAGGCAGGTGAGGGAGGTACATGGGCCGGCTGACCTCCAGGCCAGTGTGAAGACACTTTTTCACTTAACAGGAACCGTCCAAACTGCTGCAACTCCCCGCCTCCAGCCCCCTCCGGGCTACTGCCCCCAGAGCCCCAGCTCCTGAGTAGGCAGAGAAGTGAGTGGCTTGGGTGTTGGAGGAAGCAGTGGCAGCAAAGACTTTCTAGATGGTGCCTACAGGCAGGGTGGGGACAGAGTGTGGACACATGCACCCCATCGTTCCCTGTTACATCAGTTTCCTGGACGGTCATCTAGACTGAGGGATGGGTTTTATATCATGTTTTTTCACCTTTTGGTTTACCCTGGGATTTAGTCATGCTCCCTGACAAGCTCTGGAGGCCCCAGGGCTGAAGGGAAATCAGAGCAGGAGATGAAGGTGTTTTCTGGCCTGCAGGCAGTCTTCCCAGGACTCTGCTCCTGCTGGGTCTGAGAAGAACCTCAAGCTGTATGATCGCAGGAAGATCTTTGAAGCCGTCGCTCAGAATAACTGTGAGGAGCTGCAGAGTCTGCTGCTCTTCCTGCAGAAGAGCCAGAAGCACCTCATGGACAGCGAGTTCAAAGGTGGCCCCTGCAGGTCCAGGCTCCTGGGTCGGGCCCCAGCTGTCATGCGCTGCTCTGACCCTCACTTTGTCTTGCAGACCCAGAGACCGGGAAGACCTGTCTGCTGAAAGCCATGCTCAACCTGCACGATGGGCAGAATGATACTATTCCCCTGCTCCTGGAGATTGCCCGGCAGACGGACAGCCTGAAGGAGTTTGTCAACGCCAGTTACACAGACAGCTACTACAAGGGTGAGGAGGGGGACGGGGTTTGGCATGACTCTGTGCACAAGCACAGCTGGAGCCAGGTGGCATGCCTGGGCAAGCCTCTGAGCTTCGTACTCCCTGTACCAGCCAGTGCGTTGGCATCTCTTGGTCCTGGGGGGGTCCTTGCCTCCCCCACCTGCTGGACTTGTTTTCTCCTGGTGCTGAGAGTCCCATCCTCCCCTCTGTGGACTCGGT
Organism: Acinonyx jubatus; assembly: GCF_027475565.1. NCBI lineage: Eukaryota > Metazoa > Chordata > Mammalia > Carnivora > Felidae > Acinonyx > Acinonyx jubatus. The sequence goes on from NC_069397.1 coordinate 13,100,945, forward strand.
GTTCTTTGCTTCCAGAAGCCATGGCTACTCTCCCTGCTACTGTTCCTTGACCTTGGGCAGTTTTGACTATTCCAGGTCATGGTCTGGTGTTCCCTGGGGGTCTCTACTTCTGCCTCAGGGACTCTCTAGGCCCCCTTTGGGCATTCTGGCCTGCTCCCCTCTTGTATGGGGGAGTCATCTGGCATTTTCTGCCCAGATCTTCCCCCTGCACCTATCTAAGCACCCCCACAGGACTGTGAGTACAAAGCCAACAGCACACACCCTCCACAGGCCAGACAGCCCTGCACATTGCCATTGAGAGGCGGAACATGGCACTAGTGACCCTCCTAGTGGAGAACGGGGCAGACGTCCAGGCTGCAGCCAACGGGGACTTCTTTAAGAAAACCAAAGGGCGGCCCGGCTTCTACTTTGGTAGGGAGACCATGGGGTAGACCCCTGGATTTTTGACAATTGCCAAGGGGAGGTTTCGGGTGGAGAGAGAGGGATTTGGAGGCCGGGTGGTCCAGGGACCAAGCCAATCTATTCCTGAGGCCCATCATATGCCTGTGTTGGCCACAGGTGAGCTGCCCCTCTCCTTGGCTGCATGTACCAACCAGCTGGGCATCGTGAAGTTCCTGCTGCAGAACTCTTGGCAGCCAGCAGACATCAGTGCCCGGGACTCGGTGGGCAACACAGTGCTGCATGCGCTGGTGGAGGTGGCCGACAACACAGCCGACAACACTAAGTTTGTGACGAGCATGTACAATGAGATTCTGATCCTGGGGGCCAAGCTCCACCCTACACTGAAGCTGGAGGAGCTCACCAACAAGAAGGGGCTGACGCCACTGGCTCTGGCTGCCAGGAGTGGGAAGATTGGGGTAGGGGGAAGGCTTCGGGCCTGGGCAGGGAGTGTGACTTTAGATGGTGGTGTTGGGGGGACGGTCTGCCTTGCTGCATGCCTGGCATCACCATCACGCAGAGCCCTGCTACTGTGACACTAGCCTGTAGGGGTAGGGCAGGGGGCTGTTAGAGGAAGCCAGAGGAATTGTAAGATGCTGGGCAGAAGCCAGCATCGCACCTGACTGTTTCTCATTTCTACCTGTGAGCATCACTAGCCAGACACAGAGTAGGGGGGACGGGGGGTGCTAGGGCCTGGGGATAGGAGTGTGTTGAGCCAAGGGTGAAACTGATGTGATCAAGTGTGATCAGCCAGGTGTGATCAGGCAATGGGTCTGATGTGGCCGCAGCTGGGGTCTGAGGCAGTGGGCGGGTTGATCTTGATGGTGGTTGGGAGGCTGCTGGATGGAGGCGAGGACTCTCCTAGGGCTTGGGTAGAGTCTCCAACTGAGCTAGGAAGCAGACTTATTCCTGAGGCAGAGTTGGTAGCCTGGTGGAGATGCATCTTGTGGTTGGGGCTCCAGGATGGTCTCTAACAGGCTCTCGTATCCCCATGGCAGGTCTTGGCCTATATTCTTCAGAGGGAGATCCAGGAGCCCGAGTGCAGGCACCTGTCCAGGAAGTTCACCGAGTGGGCCTACGGGCCTGTGCACTCCTCACTCTACGACCTGTCCTGCGTCGACACTTGCGAGAAGAACTCGGTGCTAGAAGTGATCGCCTACAGCAGCAGTGACACCCCCGTGAGTGGGCCGGGGTGGGACTCAGCCAGGGTGGGCTTCTTGTCTCACTGCACCCCCCAGCCTCCACCCCAGCCCCTCGATCCAGCTCTGCCTGTCTTCTCATCACTGAAAACCTGCTGTGTGGGGTCTAGGCCCAGAAGCTTTATCTCCCCATTTGTTCCCACTGAATGTTTTCCTTCATCATACAATGTACAATGATATTCCCATAAAAGCGTAAATATTTCAGATATACACAGACAAAAACAACCTTCTTTTTATACCATATAAAAACATGTAGCTTTATTTTGTTTATATAAATGGGATCAAACTATGCAAAATGTAAAACAACCAGTTTTTTTACTTACTGGTGTGTCTTGTAGACAGTTTTATATCAGCGTAGGTATGGATCTGCTTCATTAAAAAAAACCCACGCAGTGTTCTGTAGGAGGTCTGGGGATAAATGTCCATTGGAGGACATTTGAGTTATATCCAGTTTTCCGCTCTTTCAGTACTGCGAGCCACTTAGCATGGGTTTGAGAATGTTTCTAGGATGCCTGGAAATGGAATTGCTAAATCAAAAAGTATGTATGTTTTAGCATTTTAATAGCTACAGCCAAGTTGTCCTCCACAGACTCCATCAGTGCATTTGCCCCCACCAGTGGGAAAATCTGCCCATGCCCTTGCCACCCTGGATATTATCAGTCTTTTCTCAAAAACCGGTTTAAGTTCTTGGGGCCTGAAATGCTATCTTATTGATGTCTTAATTCTCATTTTCTTGGCTAATATGAGGTGAATAATTTTCTCATGTATTTACCTGGCCATTCATATTTCCTTGGTAGATTTCCTATTCATTGTCCTTGGCCATCTCTTCCACTGAACTGTTTGCCCCATTCCTCTTTGTTTCTAGGTTCTCTTAGTATGGAGTGAATCCATCCTTTGTCTATTGCATATATTGCAAATATTTTATTTTTTCGTCTCCCTCTTGTCTTCTAACTTCAGTCAATGCATCGTTTGCTTATGAAAGGTTTTTAGTTTGAGAGCCAAATTAGTCTTTTTTTTTTATAACTTCTGTGACTTTTATCTTGCTTTGTAAGTCCTTTTCCACTATAAGGTTATACAATATCCTTCAATATTTTTGTTTAGCTCCTTTGTAGGTATTTTACGTTTGTCTCTTTAATTTGTCTAGAATTTATTTTTGTGTAGGGGTGAGGTAGGCATCTTACTTAATTATTTTGTTTCCACATGAGGGTCCCAGGGCCACTAAATGAAAAGCCTGTCCTACCCCCACTGCTTTGAAAGGCTGCTTTCCCTGTCTGTTCTTTCTAAGGTATACCTGCCCCCGAGGCAGCCCCAGGGGCTAGGCTGGAGTTTGTGCTGGTGAGGAGGCTACCATAGTATCTTACAGGGCAGAGGCTGCGTTTACAGGGGCAAAGTCCAGGGGGGGGAGAGAAGTCTAGACTGCTTTGCTGTGCCCTGCCAGCCTTCACCTGGGTTGCCATGCTGGATCAGGGCGTTGGATTCCAGAATCCTGAATGGAGTGTCCCCAGAGGGCTGGCCCATGTAGGAAACGGCTTCAAAAAGGCTGAGGTGTTTGGCCTAGAGAGGAGAGGGCTCTGGGGCCACGCTGCCATTTTCATGTCTTGGAAGGCTCTCTCAGGCAGAAATGCAATACTGGGGTCCCTGAGTGCAGAACTGGGACAACTGGTGGAAAGCAGAGAAGTAAGACCAACTTTACTCCAGAGAATTGATCTTCCTGACAGTTAGAATTTCTCCCCAGGCTGCTCGAGGCAGCGAGGAGCTTCCCATCCCAAAGGCACTGAAGAAAACATTGAACCGGGACCTTACTGGGGGAGCTAGAGCTTGGGCTGGGGGTTGGGTTGATGACCTGCAAAAGAGGATGATTTTGGCTTGTCCATCTTAGGAATATACTGGAACTTCAACAGAGATCTCTTGGATATGAGATTTTGTCATTCCTGGCTGGGGAGTGAGCCTCACCTCTCTCTGCTCCCCTTAGAATCGCCACGACATGCTTTTGGTGGAACCGCTGAACCGACTCCTGCAGGACAAGTGGGACAGATTTGTCAAGCGCATCTTCTACTTCAACTTCTTCGTCTACTGCTTGTATATGATCATCTTCACCACAGCAGCCTACTACAGGCCTGTGGATGGCTTGGTGCGGCCTGAGGCTCGGGGACTGGGGAGAGGGATGGGCATTTCTAGAAGACCCCCAAGACCCAGGCCCAGGCCAGGCCCTGGACTCCTTCCCAGCTCACTGGAGACATGGAAGGATCACCCAGAGCTCCTCATGTCCCTGTACACAGCCCTCCATGTCTCAGGTTGTCCTGGCAACACTCCCTCCCCCTTCTCAGTCCCTCCTGTGGTCTCCTGTTCTGTGAGGCTGAGTGTGTGGTCTACGAGGTCCCTGATGGCTGAGGAGGGGCAACAGGTTAGAAAAGATGCAGGAACTAGGGCTCTAGAAGCAGCTCTTCCCTCGGTTGGCTGTCTGTAGGGTCATGAGCTGGCGTGAGCCCTGAGCCTATTGCCATCCCACTGGCCTGCCCACTTTTGTTCATTCACTCGCTCATTGTTTGTTCCCTGGACATCTACTTTTGATCATTTCTTCTGTGCTAGGCCCTGGGCCATCCATCAAATCGGCTTGAGACCAGACTTCTTCCTCTACCAAGACCCATGGACTCCTTTGAGTTACTAAACTGAATCCTTTCCATTCAATACCCAAGCACTTAATTTGCTGCCTTTGTTTCCAGGGCGTCTTGCTTATTAAATGTGATTTAAAACCCCACTTCCTAGTTAGGTGAAACCTGACTTCTATCCACCTAGTAAGGCCATTTAACGATTTCATTTTATGAGAAAAGAGAAATGTGCTAATAAGACAAGCTAGTGAGACAGTGTTTATCAAACATCAATGGCAAGCAGAAAGGAAACCCACCCCAGGAATGTATCTGAGACACAAGGATGACACACATGTGTGTGGGACATCTCACCTCCCACCATCCAGGGGAAACCTCAACAGTCATGGGACACCAGGGGTTCACCATGGGCTGTGGGAGCAGCAGGAAACATATGGCATTAGCGTCTGTAAGAGTGTCTCCACCTATGCCATCTACCTCCTCCCATAGGTGCTCCTGGCTGGACAGTGTCTGGGAAGGAGCACAGCACTGTAAGGATGCTCTGCTTGGCACCTAAAAGATGCCACTTTGGGAATCAGCTCCCACAGAAGGGCCTCCTTGCAGGTGTCCCCAGTAATGCACTGTCTTTAATGATGCCTCTCTCCTGATGGAGGCTGGGCCTCTTGGGCAGCCCAGCTCTTTTTTTTTTTAATGTTTATTTATTTTTGACATAAAGTGAGCGTGTGAGTGGGGAAGGGGCAGAGAGAGAAGGAGACAGAGGATCTGAAGCAGACTCTGTGCTGACAGCAGAGAGCTGGATGTGGGGCTTGAACTCATGAACCGTGATGTCATGACCTGAGCCAAAGTCGGACACTTAACCAACTGAGCCACCCACACGCCCCCAGGGGTGGGCTCTTGATCACAGGGCTTGGTAAATGCTTGTTGAGTGAATGAATGAGTGAATCGAGTCACTAACTTCTCTGCACCTTACAGCCTCCCTATAAGCTGAAACACACTGTTGGGGACTATTTCCGAGTCACTGGCGAGATTCTTTCTGTATCAGGAGGAGTCTACTTTTTTTTCCGAGGGGTAAGCATTCCTTCCCACACTGTGAGTTTCCATTATCACCAAAACAAAAAGCCAAGAGACTCACTCATTGCTCACTCACTCTTTACTTCAGGGGAGAGATGCCCAGGTGAAGATGAGGCATTCGTGCCCAGTGGGTTTCTGCAGACTCAGGACAGTTCGAAGTGTTCGGAGACAGATAGGACTTTCCACCGGACGTGCAGTTGACCCTTGAACACTGCAGGGGTTCGGAGCACCAACTTCTCACACAATCGAAAGTCTGTTTATAACATTTGACTGCCCCCAAATTTAACTACCAGTAGCCTACTATTGATTGGAAGCCTTACTGATAACATAAACAGTCAATTAACACATATTTTGTATGATACGTGTATTGCACACTATATTCTTACCATAAAGTAAGAGAAAATAAGAAAATCATAAGGAAGAGAAAATACATTTACAGTACTGTACTGTATTTATATAAAAAACTGCATATAAGTGGACCCTCACAGTTCAAAGCTATGTTGTTCAAGGGTCAACTGTAATGTTTAATTATGAAGTAGAGTGGAAGTCTCTTAAGTGACAAGATCATGACTGGTGGTTATTTAATTAAAACCATCTGTTAAAGCTCAAAACAATGAAAGAAATCTACACATATACTGGAATCATTTTATTTTACCTGAAAACTCATACATGTACATTCCTTGGCCATTTTTCTAATATATGAACAGTCTTTTCTTTGAAATTGGAACCACTGTTACATATACAAATAATTGGAGATTATGGTGATTTTCCCCCTTAACATTTTTTTTATTAAAAATTTTTTTTAATGTTTTATTTTCTGAGAGAGAGAGATAGAGAGACAGAAAGTGAGCAGGGGAGGGACAGAGAACAGGGGAGACACAGAATTCAAAGCAGTCTCCTGTCAGCACAGAGCCTGATGCAGGGCTTGAACCCATGAACTGTGAGATCATGACCTGAGCTGCAGTTGGATGCTCAACCGACTGAGCCACCCTCCCTTAATCTTTTTGATCTAAGCTACACCTGATTTTTTTTTTTTTTTTTTTTAGTGACTTACCTTTAAGGAATCTTGCCAAATCATTGGATGCTGTCTTCACAGAAACAACTGTCTTTTTATTTTTGTACTCATATTTTATATTATAATAAGATACAAAGCCGCAGTAACAAGTGCAGTCTTGATGACAAGGATTAACTGCGGGAGGGAGAGTGTGTGGGTGTCCTGGAGAGGGGCTCCTAGCCACCAGCCCTCACTGTGGGCGTCAGTCAGAATGTTTTCAGGGAGTGGAGAACACTGGCTAATCTGGTGACTTAGTTCAGTGGAGGCTGCTTAAAGAATTTTTACTATAATGCATAGTTCTTGAAGAAAACTAGGGGAAAATGCACAAATTAGAAAGAAGAAAAGAAATTGCTCAATCTCATCATTCAAACACAGCAATTAATAATATTTTGGTGCTTTTCCTTCCTGTCTTTATTTCTACCTAGAGTCGTAATTCCACTCTCTATTTTTAACAGTCTCTCCTGACTGAGTCACATAATGTTACCCTGTGAACCTGACCCTCGCTGTTCTACCCTTTTCAGAACCTCTGCTTTGATGCATTTGTTCCATCGTCGGCCATTTAGGAGCATTGCAAGTACACTCATCATTTCACCTTTCCTGGCTTCTTACTCTGCCCATTTGTTTGCAGATTCAATATTTCCTGCAGAGGCGGCCATCTCTGAAGACCTTGTTTGTGGACAGCTACAGTGAGATGCTTTTGTAAGTGATGCTTTGACTCTTATGACTTGATAGCAGATGGTATCTTTTGGCCCAGTCCTAAAGTTATAGCCATCAGTTCTCACCCATCCTCTCACCTATGCTAAGCCTGGAACATAGTAGGACCTCACAAATGTGTTGAATGAATGGCAGAAGGCCCTCAATACATGTGTGGATGAATACTGAAGCTCTACTCTGTGTCATATACGCACCAGGTGTTAGGAAATGACATACATGGGCTCATGTGGCTTATAGTCTGAGTTACAGTCTGAATACCCTTGGTCATTTTTTTTCATGCGTTTGTCCAACCATCTGGTAGTCACTGAGTTGGCATTGGAATACTGAGATGAAATAGATATGATTCTTGTCTTCAAGGAGTTTCCGATCCTTGGGGTAGCGTTTCTCAACCTTGGCACCATGGACATTTTGGACTGGATGATTCTTTGCTATGAGGGCTGTCCTATGCATTGTAGAATGTTTAGCAGCATCCCGGGCCTCTACCTGCTAGCTGCCACTAGCACTCTCTCTGTCCCCCATTCTTGATGACCAAAAATGTATCTAGATATTGCCAAATGTCCCCGACTTGGGGAGGCACAAAGTCACCCAAGACTGAGAATCATTGCTTTAGGGGGAGACAGATAAGCAAAAACCATAGTTATAGAACAAGATGGATGTCACCAGGACCCTCCTTCCTTCACAAAATAAGCTGGAACCTTACGAAATTTCCTTGGAGGACCCAGGATACACAAAGGGGGTTTTCAGATGGGGATGGGTTCTCCTGGGATTTATACTAAGGACTTAACTCTGATCCCCAAGTTTCCTTCATTCCTGAGGCCTCTCTATTCCTGGCAAATGAAAGGAGTTGATTTCTTATCCTGTTGTAGCTAGCTTGTCCCCATGTGTTTACCATAATCTTCAGATACTTGCACTTTAACTCCAAAGGGCTGGGTCTATAGGGTTAGTGCAATGCTGGTTTGCTTTACTAAGAGAAACAATGTTCTCCTACATAGCATTGTGCCAATAAACTTGATTCTATTCCTAGGAGGACTTACTGCAGGCAGGTTAGAAATGGATTTTATTTTACTTTTTCAAAGCTACTCATGCCCATGGGTAAACATTGAAGAGTACTAAAACGATTACAGCCAGTATATGAATTCCTCATCTTAAACCTTCCCATCTTGTAATTCTCCTTCCCAGGGACAATCACTTTTCATTCTTGCAGCTCTTTCTTCTGATGTTTTCTCACCTGGTGGATGAGGATTTAGCATCCTTTTACTTCCTTCCCCTCTGCTTCTGCTCCTCTAGCCTCCCAATATAGTTTGAAGTAATTTTTGTTTTAGTTGGTATTGAGTAATTTATGTTATGTCTCTACAAGTAGTATTCACAGTTGAGCTTCATAATATACTTCTTTTTTGTTTGTTTCTCCTAAAATTTGTAATTATCTTGTTGTTACTTGTTTAGTTTTCTTTGTACCCATTGTTAACTTGTCCCACACATCTCAAAGCCTCTCAGTAAAAATTTTCTCAAAGTCAATCACATAAATTATATGATTGGAATCCCTGCTCCTAGTTTTTTCCTTGAGAGATCTCCTCCTGGAGTGCTGTCCTCTGTTTCTTACTGGGCTGGTTGCTCTCTGGGCCTGCTGCTTAGCCATCATCCTGGGACTCCTCTTTGTTGCCATCTTTGGGATGCTCACTGCTTTCATTCTGGGTTAGACTTCCTGTCTCTTTCTTGGTTTTCCTCCTTCAGTATTGTCATTTGGTGAAAAGGATTGTCTCCTGGTGAAGGGCACAGTGATGACAACTTTTATTGTGTCTGGTTCTTGAGTCTCATTCTCCCACATGTACATCCGAGGTGTCATCCCTTCACTAGCACCTTAGAGATCCCTTTCACTTCTCTCCTGATTTGGATCTCTTATTTTCTGAACCCAAGTCTTCCTTTTTACTGATTCACTCCCTTTTTGAGGGAAAAACATCCTCAGCTAAAGAAAAAAGGCCCATTGTAGGGAAGGGGGGAGTAAAATTTATTTGAAATCTGGCATGCCTGAGAACATTTCTACTATACCTTCACATTTTATTGATGTCTTGATTGGGTATAAAAATATTTTTAAAAATTGAAGATATTTTTCCATTGTTTCCCTGCTTCCAGTATTATAGATGACAAGTCCAAAACTATTCTGATTCTGGATCCTCTTTTAATACCTGGTTTGGTTTTTCTCTTTGTAAATCTGTGGTATCTTCTGTTTGTTTCTGGTGTTCTGAAACTTAATGATATGTCTTGATTGCATTTGTTTTTATCCAATGTTCTGGGCACTTGGTAGGCTCTTTCAATCTGGAAATTTATGTCCTTTATTTTGGGGATATTTTCTTGAATTATTTCTTATGATATGTATATTGAACCTCCTGACTTAGTCCTGAACCAGTTCTTATGTCTTCTCACTTGTGTTCTCTTTATCTTTGGCTATTCTTTCTGGGAAGTTCAAATCAACTTTAATTTCTACCCCTTCTATTGAGTTTATTACTTTTGATACCACGTTTTAATTTCTGGTGTTCCTTATCTATAGCACTCTATTCTTGTTTCATTGATGCAATATCTTCTTTTGTCTCTCTAAGACTATTGAAATAAAATTTTAAAATAAAATAAATTTTCTTCTTTTTGCATAGGATTTATTTTCTCTAAGTTGTTGTTTCCCATTTTCTTGTTTTGCTCTATCTTTCATATTAGAAGATACCTGGAAAATTTTTTTTTTCTGGAAATTTTTTATATCTGCTCATGAGTAAGAGTGGAGGACTGAAAAGCTTGCTGGGAGCTCTTAATGTATGAATGGGGCTTATCAATTTTGAGCTTCACTATAAACTAGTCTAGGTTAAGCTATTTATTGGCAAACATCCAAAGTTAGTCGATTGCATCTTTTCAGTCTTCTGCCTGGAGGAAAGAAGTCTGGCTGCTAGATTTCTGAGAACTGAGTGAAGAAGAGGGCTTTCTATAATCTGTATTATATAAAAATCACATAATCTGCTTTTGGTAAAATACCAATGCTTTCACTGTTGTTTGATGAAAGTGGGTCCAAAGATCCTCTCCTTTGTCTTCTTCAGAGACAAAACCTCCACTCTTCCTTATTTTAGGTCTCTTCATCTCCTTTCTGGAGGTCTCTAACCCTTTTGAGGCTCCTTGGTTAAAAGAGCTGATTCTCAGCTTTCCCCACTACAGATTTGGATTTGGGTCTGCTAAGTCAGTTTCTGTTTGTCTGCTGCTTCCCAAATGCATATGTGGGGGCTCCATTTGCCACCCAACGTAACTCTTTACCTATTTCAACTGGTGTCAGTTCTTATTTTGGCCAAGGTTCTGAAAATACAGAGGAATAGTTTTCCTTTGCAGCAGAATTCCAATTGATGAGCCAGTTTATTGACATGAGTTTTCAGTAGACTCACATCATCACAGTGGTGTTTTTTTGCTTGGTTCTTTCACAGAAATGGGAAGTGAGGTTGTCAGCTTGGTCGACAGTATAAATGTAACTGGGGGTACTTTCGAGAGGAGGCTATGATGAACAAGGAGACCTGGGGTGAATATGTAAAGAAAGGACCACTGGGCAGACTCTGTCATAGGATCATCAGATTTACTACACCTTATCCATAGATCCTACTTGGGCAGCCCCCACCAGACCTAGTTGCCGAGGAACATCTTTCCTGGCTCTCCTCCTGAGTTTGATGGTATGGCCAGCAGACTCCACCTGTGATTTTTCAGGAGAGCATGGCCTGTACCTCCTCACTGCTAAAGCAATGTTTCCCAGACTTTTTTCATTATTGCCTTTTTAGACATTTTTTCCTAATTGCCCCTCCCATGAAATCTAATACCACAAATATACTGTAGAGTTGTCCATGCAATGTATTTCTATTTGTGCTTTCTACAAAAAGAGAGTAAGATTTTGTACTCCCATAACCAACTTTTCCCCCCTTGGGGATGCTATTACTCCTACTGAGAATCACGGGCTAAAGGAGACAGGACAGTCAACCCTAGCTCCCGCAACAGCCTGTTGTCTGTGCTTCTGAGGGGGTGCCAGGCCTCCTGGGTGCTCTTAGACAGAGCTTCCTATCCCTCCACCCTCAGCTTTGTGCAGTCACTGTTCATGCTGGGGACCGTGGTGCTGTACTTCTGCCACCACAAGGAGTACGTGGCCTCCATGGTGTTCTCCCTGGCCATGGGCTGGACCAACATGCTCTACTACACCCGCGGCTTCCAGCAGATGGGCATCTATGCTGTTATGATTGAGAAGGTGGGTGCCAGCATCCAAGCAGGTTCTCCGTAGAACCTGTTTACCTCATGGGTATGTGGGACATGGTCTACAAACTCTGTCCATCCTCTGTAATGTCTGGAGAGGTGCTGGTTTAGTTCAGCACCCACTTTCCCAGATAATTCCTCAAGATTCAGGCCATCTGGTCTTGACCTGGGTTTGGGGGCTCCCCTGAAACTTGACCCCCTACATACCAGGCCCTGCTCTCCCACCAGAACAAAGGCCATGGTGGGAGAAGCTGTGGATGACTTCCTTATGACACTGGAGCTGAAAACCACCAAACCAGACCCTCCTGCATGTTCTCCAGTTCTACTTAGGCTCAAGATTAATCCCAGGCTGACATGGTCGTGACATTTCCCTTGGCCGGCCTGGGGACTGCACTTGGTTCTGACAAGCCTGCTCTCTCCTGCAGATGATCCTGAGAGACCTGTGTCGCTTCATGTTTGTCTACCTTGTTTTCTTGTTCGGGTTTTCCACAGGTAATGGGCTTGGTCAGGGCTGGTGGCGGGCAGAGCTCCAGCTACCCTCAGCTTCCTGAGGTCTCTGCAGGGGCTGGGTGGGGAGAGGCCCACTGGGGTGTGTATCTGCAGGTGACAGAGTGGATGGATAAAGAACGCACAGAAATGAGCAGGAGAACCTGGAAATGTGATTCATAAAATATTGTAAACAATTTTAGAGGTATGAAGTGCTGCTTGCCTCCAGTATAGCTGCATTTTGGCTTAGTTTTTATTTTATTTTTATTTAATTAATTTGTTTATTTAGGTTTTTTTTAGTTTTTTTAAACTTTTTATTTTGATATTATTTCAGATTTTCAGAAAAATTGCAAGAATAGTACAAATAACTTTTCTGTACATATTACCCACAATCCCCAAATTTTATCACATTTTAAAATCACTTTCCCTTCTACACACACACGCACACACACACACACACACACACACCACACTTAAAAAAAAGAGTAAGCTACAGACATGATCAACCTTTTACCACTGGATAAAGCCTGCATTTCCTAAAAACAGGGATATTTTCTTACATAAACAATGTATAATGATCAGAATAAGGAAATAAACATCAATACAGTACTATTAACTAATCTACCAGCCTTATTCAGATTTCACCAATTGTCCTAATAATGTCTTTTGTAGAAATAAAAATCCCAGATCATGCATTATATTCAGTTGTCATGCCTCTTTAGTTTCCTTTAATCTGGAGTGCTTCCTCAATCTTTCCTTGTTTTTTTGACCTTAGCATTTTTAATGAGTAAAGGCTAGTTTTTACAATGTCTCTCAATTTGGGTTTGTCTGATGTTTCTTCAAAATTAGATCCAGGTGTGCATTTTTGGTCAGACTATGGAGGAAGTAACGTGTCTTCCTCAGTGCATTGTATCAGGGCTTCCGTAACGTTTGTTTAGCCCTTGTCTGGTGGTGTTAACTTTAATTACTTGGTTTTGATGGGTGTGATAAGTAATTTGTGAGGAGATGTTTTGAGACTAGGTAAATATCCTGTTTCTCATCACACTTTCAACCGGTAATTTTAGCATCCACTGATGATTCTCACCTGAATCACTTAATCCTAATGGTTGCCAAATGACGATTTTCTAACCCTGTCATTCCTTCTACATTTATTCACTGGCATTCTATTATAGGGAAGAGTTTTCCATTCTCTTACACTCATTTATTATTTATGTCAGTGTGGCCTCACAGATTCTTTTCTGTTTTTGTTTCATTTTTCATGGAATCTCACTTTGTTAAATGGGTTATAATCTTACTGTCACCATCTCGATGCTGAGATTGTCTGAGAAATCATCTTTGGGAGCCTCTTCAAGCTGGCTCCTGTGCCCTTCTGACACATCCACAGAATTTCTGGGCACCTGGCTCTGCTTTGATCCTCGTCTGAGTTCTGCAATTACTTGGTTCACATGTATACCCTCTCCTTTCCCCTCCCCACAGCCTGTTTTGGAATCTCTGTCTTGGAGTTATGGACAGCTTTGACCAGGAGCTTTGATTGATAGGGATGCGTGTGGGCTCTGGCACCCTGTGTGAAGGTCCTGGTCTATCAGTACCCACAGGAAGGGACTTGGCCAAATGGGTTAATGGATACTGGATGTGCAGTAACCATGGGCACAACAACTACAGAAGCTCTCAGGCTCCAGACTACATTTTGCAAAGAAAAGTGTAGAATGCAGCAAGAGACCATTATGCTCTGAGCTGCTTAGTCTCCATCATTCTGGAACGTGCTGGCTTTGGGGCACCCTCTAAGGGGGACAGGAAGACAAGGGTGACTGAGAAGCTGGGTGTGGATCCAGGACTGATACGTAAAGTTAGACAGGTTGTGCACTGTACAAAGGCAGCTAGATTCACATTGTATATGTACATTTGCATATTTTTTAAAACATTTTTTCCCCTAGCAGATGATGATAAAGTTCTTATTGTAACAAAACAGTATACAGTTGACCCCTGAACAAAATGGGAGCTAGGGGCACCAATTCCCTGCATAGTCAAACATCTGCAAATAACTTTTGACTCCCCCAAAACTTAACTACTAATAGCCTACTGTTGACCAGAAGCCTTACCACATATTTTGTATGTTATATGTATTATATACTGTATTCTTATAATAAAGTAAGCTAGAGAAAAAATGTTATTAAGGAAATCATACAGAAAATACATATACAACTATGCTGAATTTATCAGAAAAAAACCTGTGTATAAGTGGACTCTTGCAATTCAAACCTATGTTGTTCAACGGTCAACTGTACTATGACGGTTTGCTGATAGTTCTGAAGAAGAGGGTTTTTTTTTTTTTTCTTTTTTAAATTCACACAAAATTGCCATATGGCGAGCAGCATTCTTACTGCAGACACATCCTGGGAGATGGGGCGCATCTGTTGGGGGGGTTCTGTCTTGGCTTCCATCCAGTTGCACCTGTCCCCGCCCCTGCCCTGTAGCGGTGGTGACACTGATTGAGGATGGGAAGAATAATTCTGTGCCGGCTGAGTCCACATTGCACAGGTGGCGAGGGCCTGGCTGCCGGCCACCCGACAGCTCCTACAACAGCCTGTACTCCACGTGTCTGGAGCTCTTCAAGTTCACCATTGGTATGGGAGACCTGGAGTTCACCGAGAACTATGACTTCAAGGCTGTCTTCATCATCTTGCTGCTGGCCTACGTGATTCTCACCTATATCCTCCTGCTCAACATGCTCATCGCCCTCATGGGTGAGACCGTTAACAAGATCGCGCAGGAGAGCAAAAACATCTGGAAGCTACAGGTGGGTCGGTGGGTGGGGTGTGCACAGCGGGAGGGCACTGGCTGTTCTGTCGCTGCTTAACACAGCGGGGGTGTATGAGCCCTTGCAGGGTTTGAAGAAGGGCAGAGAGCCCAGCCAGGCCTGGGGAATCAAGCAGAAGCATCTCTCCCAGTTGACTCCTTTCTGGCCCCTCTTTCGGGGTTTCCCTGCTACGCATCACCAGCTGGTATTCACAGACACTGTGTTTACTGTGACTGGGCAGTGCCCAGGAGAAGGAAACGGAAGGCTCAGCCCCATGGGATGCCCACCTCACAAGAGCTTGGTCTAGGGTGGGCCCCAGAGACCAGACTTGGGGGGAGCAGCTAAAATGGGGTTGATCCTGACAGCTACGTTTTTGAGCCACCTGGTTCTTAATCTGCCTTCCCACCTAATAATAAAAGCATCGTTCTAATTATTAAGTAGCAGTGACTCTATACCAGGTACTGTTCTAAGTGTTTTATATGCTCTTAGTTAATCCTCACAGCAATGCCGTCAAGTGGCTACAATTACTATCTCCATTTTTGTGTAAAGGCACCGAGGCATTGAGCACTTAGGCATCTGTGTCCAAGGTAACTGCGATCTTCCTCAACTTACAGAGGAATGACGTCCCAATAAACCCACTGTAATTTGAAAATGCATTTATTACACCTAACCTACTGAATGTCACAGCTTAGCCCAGCCTACCTTAAATGTGCTTAGAACACTTAACATTAGCTTACCGTCGGGCAAACTCATCTAACACAAAACCTATTTTATAATAAAGTGTTGGCTATCTCATGAAATTTGTTGACTACTATAATAAAAGTGAGAAACAGAATGGTTGTATGGGTACAGAGTGATTGTAAGTGTACTGGTTGTTAGCCCCTGTGATCCCATTGCTGACCAGGAACTCCTGGCATCATGAGAAAGGATTGTATCATTTATTGCTAGCCTGGGAAAAGATGCACGTTCAAAACTCCAAGTATGGCTTCTACTGAATGCACACTGCTTTTGCACCATTATAAAGTTGAAGATCATTAAGTTGAACCATCATAAGTTGGGGACTGTCTGTAGTAAGTAGCAGTTAGGATTCAAGTCAAGCTGTCTCATCATGAGGCCCTGTTCTTTACTACACTATCTGCCCCTCTGTGAGTAGGGAAGTCTGGGGTGAGACACTCTACATCACTCATGGGAGGCCCTGCCCTAACCCTAACCTGGCAGGCACCTCAGTGCCTGGGCAGTTCTGGGCTGGATGCGCTGAGCTTGGAGTGTGCACCTGTTGGGCTATGGAAACAAGCCTGGTATGGAAGGCACTAGAGGTCCAGCTTGGGGGCACTGGGGCTGGGAGAAACTCTGGAGAGGTTGGTCTTGGAAGCTAGCCCCTGGACAAGCCTCTGCCCCTCAGCCCTTTTTGTCTTCCCACAGAGAGCCATCACCATCCTGGACACAGAGAAGAGCTTCCTTAAGTGTATGAGGAAGGCCTTCCGCTCAGGCAAGCTGTTGCAAGTGGGGTACACACCTGATGGCAAGGATGACTACAGGTGGTGTTTCAGGTAATGTTCAGGCAGGAATCAAACTGAGGGAGCTCAAGGGCTTAGCTAGATATCAGGGATCCACCCAGAGCCAGCTATGGGCACAGAGGCCATTCTAGGGCTTTGTGGGCATAGGGGACTCCCCCACAGCCAGCTGTGGATACAGAAGCCTTCCTCAGGGCCTCTTGGGACCAGTCATGTGCATAGGGGACTCTCCCAAGGCCAGCTGTAGTTAGGTAAAGGGCTATCCCAAGGCTGAGCTGTGGGCATAGGAGACCTACTGGAAAATGAGGTGTCCAAAAAGGGTCATCCAATGATCAGAGTCAGAACCAGGAATCCAATATTTAAAGTCCTTGGGCCCCATGATATGGTCAGAGAATACAGCTTTGGGGGTGGTGTCCAAAACGCAGGCCCTTTGCAGCCTTCCCCTTACCGGCTATGTCTCCCCATCCTGCTCTATGTGCTTCTTGGGATTGGCCTGTGGCACCAAGCCCTCAACTGGGAAGATAGGCATGGCTTTTAGGCCATCAGCTCCCAGCTCCCTTGTCTCCTTGCCCTGCAGGGTGGATGAGGTCAACTGGACCACCTGGAACACCAATGTGGGCATCATCAATGAAGACCCGGGTAACTGTGAGGGCATCAAGCGCACCCTGAGCTTCTCTCTGCGCTCAGGCAGAGGTGAGGTGTGAGGGAAGGGTGCTGTAGCACAGAGGTGGCCTGATGATGGGCAGGTGAAGCCTTGGGGTTCCTTGTTCCTTGGAGGCCTTCTTCGCCCCGCAACCTGAGCCCCTTCGGCTCAGGTCTGATCTCACTGTTTGTGAGTTTGAGCTCAGAGCCTGGAGCCCACTTCAGATTCTGTGTCTCCCTCCTCTCTCTGTCACCCTCTCCTGTTCACACCGTCTCTCTCTCTCTCTCTCTCTCTCAAAAGTAAATAAACATTAAAAAAAAAAAGAATGAAGCAAACCTAGTTTTTATTGAACACATTTTGAGTTATAACTACAATTTTGCACTAATTCTTTGTTTTTAGATTTTAGAAAATTGTGGTAAAATATACGTAACACAAAAGTTACCATTTTTAAGTGTTCAATTCATTGGTGTTAATTACATCCACAATGTTGTGCAGACTTCACCACTATTTCCAAAACCTTTTCATTATTTCAAACAGAAACTCTTTACCTATTGAACAATTACTATTTTTCCCTCTGTCTCTATTCTACTTTCTGTCTCAGTAATATTCCATTGTATGTATATACCATGTTTTATTTATCCACTCATCTGTTGATTGACATTAGGATCGTTTCCACTTTTTTGGCTATTGTGAATAATGCTGTGAACATTGGTGTCCAAGATTCTGTTCGACTCCCTGCCTTCAATTCTTTTGGAATTAAACTGCTGGGTCATATGGTAATTCTGTGTTTAGCTTTTTAAGGAATGCCAAACTATGTTCTATAGCAGCTGCATTATTGTACATTCCCACCAGCAATACATGAGGGTTCCACATCCTCACCAACACTTGATATTTTCTGGGTTTTTGTGGTAGTGTATTGGTTGTCCTCGCCACCTTACTGGATGTGAAGTAGTCAAAATGTCCATTTCATTCTCATGTTTGAAGACTATCTTCATTGAATAAAGAATTCTGGGTTAACAGATATTTTTCCTCTTTTTTTAAAAAAGTTTTTTCCAACGCTATTTTTCTCCACTGGTCTCCATTGTTTCTGATGGAAAGTAGCTCATTATTTGCATTACTATATGTAATATGTCTTTTTTTCTCTGGCTGTTTTCAAAATATTCTCTTCATCTTTGGTTTTCAGCAGTTTGACTAAGACGTGCTCAGGTTTGGTTTCCTTTGGTTTTATCCTGTTTGGCGTTTGCCTGAGATTCTTCAATCTGTATGTCAGTGTTTCATCAAATTGGGAAACCATATATATTTTGCTTCATTCTCCCTATCTTCTTTTTTGGGGACCCCAGTTGCATGTATTTTTGATTACTTGATATTACCCCATAGGTTTCTGAGATTTTGGTCATGTTTCCTTAATTTTTTCTGTTTCTCAAATTTGATAAGTTTTATTGCTCTGTCTTCAAGTTTACTGATACTATACTCAGCCATCTCCAAACTGCTATTAAGCTCATCCAGTGACTATTACATTTCAAGTATTGTGCTGTTGGTTTTTAAATTTCTATTTGGTTATTTTTTTTTTTTTGTAGTTTTCATTTCTTTTCTGAGATTCTCTAGTGTCCTCTCATCAAGACCATATTTTCCTTTGTGTTTTTTTTTTTTTTTGAACATACTCATAATAGCTGATTTAAGTTATCTGCCTGCTAAATCCAACATCTGGGCCATCTTGGAGTCAGTTTCTATTGACTGCTTTTTCTTCCCCCTTACTGTGAGTCACATTTCCTTGTTTCTTTGCATGTCTAGTGACTTTTAATTGTATACTGGGAATTATGGATAATATGTTGTAGAGACTCTGGGTTGAATTTTTTTTTAACAATTTTTTTTAATGTTTATTTTTCACAGAGAGAGAGAGAGACAGAGCATGAGTGGGGGAGGGGCAGAGAGAGAGGGAGACACAGAATCCGAAGCAGGCTCCAGGCTCTGAGCTATCAGCACAGAGCCTGACGTGGGGCTTGAACTCACAAACCGTGAGATCACGACCTGGGCTGAAGTCGGACGCTCAACCGACTGAGCCATACAGGTGCCCCGAATTTTTGTTTTAATTGGCAGTTCAATTATTGATGATGAATCACCCTGAACTTGTGTACACTTAGTTTTAAACTTTATTATGGTAGATATGTGAAATGCCAAGTTATTTGCCAATCCCATAAAACTTGTGGGACTGAACCTCCCAACTGTTTCCGCTGAGGATCTTGTCAGGGCTTAGTTTTAGGCTTTGTTAGGGTGGGTGGGTCTTGAGTAGACCTTACTCTAGGGCATGTAGAGTAAATAGGGTATTTCTGGTATTTTAGCTTGATCCTCATAGTAGGAAAAAAAGAGTGTTAATGTGGTGGTCTCTCCACTCAGTACTGCTCAGCTTCTAGTGTTTCTGTCCCACTTTCAGCCCCATAGTGGCCACTGCCTAGTGAGCCTTATGTGATCTCACACTGTGCAGGTATGATCCAGCAACCCATCCCAGAGACTTCTGGACCTCCACCCCTACAGCTCCCTTCTTCCTCTTCTCCTGTACCCTGTCCCACAGATTCTAGCTGCTTTGGCTACTCCAAACCCTGATCTCTTCTTCCTTAGCTCAGAGGCACTGCCATACTCTGTTTGGACTCCCGTGTGCTGCACCATGGTCAGAGAAATTGTCCCTAAGCAAAGTATCAGTGCAATCATGGGGCTCACTTTGTCAGTTTCACTTCTCTCAGCAATCACAGTTTCCAGTCTGTGTCCTATGTCTGGAAACATTTATTGCAAGTATTTTATCCTGTTTTATGGTTGTTTACAGCAGGGTGGCTAGCCTAGTACTAGACACTCCGTCAGAGCTGGAAGTAGAAATCTATTTTAACAAGAGGCTTACTTTGGAAAACTACTTAAGGGTGTAATCAGTTTTCCCAAGAGCCTCCTGCAATCCCGTAATTTTCCCACGAGTTTCACTGGAAGCACTTCCTGTGTCATGCCATAATACTTATTGATTATCTCTTCAATTGTTACCTGGTCTAACTTTTCAAAGATGGCTTTGTCTGTAATTTGAGCAGGTGTCTGACATCACTCCTATTGATTTTGTGAAACCCCACATCTTTAAGAGACTTGGTGTTTCACTTTGCAGTTGATTTGCGTTGTGTTTGCATGACATTGTTGGCTGCTTCTAACATTACACATTCACTGTAATATTATATTGGCTAAGTGGCAGGGATACACATATTCATTCATGTTACTTGGGGTTGGGGCCAGAGATGGTTAGAGGTTCCCTGATTTTACATTTATAATTAATTAGTGAATATTTCCTGAGGATTTTGCTTTCCTGTACAACCTTGTAACAGTGGACACTTTAGTAATGAATAGTCATATAATTCAGATAACAAGGAACTCTCCCACCCACAAAGTGTGTTGTGATTGGGAAGGGGTAAAGGAATGTATAAGAGAAAGGCCAGGAAAGAAAAGTGGTTAGTAGCTGAGCACTAAGGAGGGCACTAGGGAGGGCATGTGTGGGAGTCTTGGCATTAGGACTGTGGGAAGTGGGCACTGGGAGCCCCATCCCTCCTTTGAGAGCCTTTGAGCTGGAGCTGGGCCAAGCAGTCTCTGAGGCCAACCAGAAGATTATGTCTCAATGAGACCTGGCCTGTATCCCCATGAAGCCCAGCTTCTATGCCTGGGTTCCCCAAGGGATCATCCTTCAGGAGTTGATGATTGGTATTAGATTGTGTTTGGGGGCAGGCCAGTGTCAGCCTGCAGGCCCGGGGTAAATACTGAGACCTGGAGACTTCACCTGGAGTGGTCATGATGGACCAGCCTCCCATATTCCTGACGCCTTTGACATTAGCAAAGGGGCCTGAATTGTGACCTAAGAGTGGGAGGTATAAATTTAGGCTGATTTTCCAGAGAGATTAGACCCAGGGTGGCCAACCAGAGGCCTTGGCTGACCAGGGCTCTGGCAGTGGGAGGAGAACATGTACAGCTTTCCCTCTTCACTGTCATTTTGCCTAGGTGGCTGGGAACCTGGAGATGGCTATGGGGGAAACAACTGGGCCCCCTTCGGGAGCTTCCTGCCCATATATGAGAGCCCCATTTAAGGCCTGGTATCATCATGGTTTCCTGGGCACTATTCCCAATTTGCTGTGCCCTGGTGGGGCCCGGTCCCCAAATCCTGATTCTTTGGCTGGTGTCCATCACCCTATAGCTGATGTGATGTGGAGCCACCATGGGGCAGGTCCCAGTGTTGCTCTGTGGAGACATGGTCTCCCTCCCATGTGGGCAGGGGGGAAATGGAAGCTGGGAAAGGCAAGCAATGGGCTCTCATGAGGCCCCTGCAAGTCAGGTTAATGTGAAGGAAGAGAATTTAGGAAGTGCCAGAGAAGATGAGGCTCCTTAAGCAGGTAAGGAAAGAGGCAATGGCATGTATCCATGTGTCTCAGGAAGCACCGAAATGTCTGGGTCTCCTTTCATCTGGAGATTGGTAAGGCCAACAAATAAGTGTTTATTGCTGCTTGCAGCATCCAAGACAGTAATGATGTTTTACCCTTCAGTTTCAGGAAGAAACTGGAAGAATTTTGCCCTGGTTCCCCTCTTAAGAGACACAAGTACAAGAGAAAGGCACCCTGGCCAGCCGGAGGAGGTTCATCTGAGGCACTTTGCAGGTTCCCTCAAGCCAGAAGATGCTGAGGTCTTCAAGGATCCTGCTGCTTTAGGGGAGAAATGAGCGACCCCTACAGGGTTCTCTTAACACTATTGGGCCTCAGGATATGCCACTGCTGCCATACGGCACTCTCAGCAGCCTGGCCTGGTCTGTGCCTGCCTCGGCACTTTCCTCGCCTGCCCTGGACAAGCTGTGTGAAGCATTGTTGGATGCCTGGGAAGAGATAGCCATCCAACCCTCACTGTCCCCAAGTGAGTCTCCTAAAAGGAAAGGATTTTGCTCGCTCTCTCTCTCTCTTTTTTTTTTTTTTTACAGACTTTGTTAAGTATCATGAATGATGTATCTTTATGTGGACGTATGTGATGCCCCTATTTTATTTTATTTTCTATCACTAGGACTAAAAGTGAATGAGGCCCAGGAAAACACCTCTTAGAACAAAAGGTTAGAACCCCTCTTAGAACATGTCCTTCAATGTAAAATGCCAAAGCTGTTCTCTGTATTGGGTTTAATACCTTCCTTGAAGAAAGCGGTCTGGGGGTGATGTCGTTTATTCCTCAGAGAAGGTGGGGGAGGCTGGCCCTATTCCCAGCTCTGGTGGAATCAGGTTTTTCCAGAGTGACTTCCTCCTTCTGTGTGATCCATCACAGTTCCAAAAATTTTAGCTCTATTGCTGTTCAGATGAAAGTACGGAACCCTGTCTCAAAAGCATGTGGCAAGAGTTTTTTAATGATCTTCTATTTGTTGTGACCATAGTCCTGCTCCCCTGCAGTGGTATGTATCTCCACCTCCATCCATCCTGTTGTCCATCAAATACATAAGTAAGTAAGCAAGTAAATAAATAAATAGGTAAATATCATATCAAGTGTGAACTTTGTGCCAGTCACTGGGCTAGCATAGCGAGTTGGCTCTGTGGTCTGTGTGTGTGTGTGTGTGTGTGTGTGTGTGTGTGTGCATACTACCGAGGCTGGGACAGTTAGTAAGGTTACACAGTCAGCAAAGAGCATTGCCTGGGTCTGACCCCAGGCAGTGTGACTCCAAAGCCTGGAACTTACCTGCAGTGCCAGGCAACCTGGCAGAGAAGGTGCTGGGGCATGCCAGTCCATCCCTAGGGAAGGGAGACGTGCTTCCTCTTGTGGGCCTGAGACCCCTCGCTTTATCTGTAAGCCTTTCTCTGAAGGTGTCACGTAGATGTCAGATATTTGCAACTTTCAGACTTACTCAGAGCTGGAAGGAAGCTTGTGGGTGTCCTTTTGTAAAATGAATGATCATAACCTTTTGTGTAAACCTGCGTTGTTTAAAGAAGGACACATGCAACTAGCCCATTCTTTCCCCTTTGTAGCAGTCACTGTCTCCTTATTTCTCTCTGTCCCTGTGTCCCTCCCTCCATCACCTGGAGGCAGGATGAGCCACAAGCCAGAATCCCCAATGGGGAGGCTGCTGAGCTCTCCTAGCCTGGAGATATCTGTGGCCTGCTAGGATGCAGACAGGGCTTCTCCTGACCACTGTCAGGGTGGATCTGTTCAGGCCTGAGGCAGTTGATGGAGCTCTGCCTGGCTCTCAGTCCTTCCTCCTTCTTCACTGCACCAAATGGGGTATTTCCTAGAGCAGGTCAAGGCTTTGGCCCATCCCTGTGTGCACTCACCCCTTCTCTTCCACCTCTTTCTTCAGGGGAGAGCTTGTGTGCCTGCCACCAGAGCCTGATGTCTGCAGGGCTTGGGGGGTGTAGGGAGGAGGTGAGGTTGTGCTTGATTCCTGCCCAGTATGTCCTTTGTGGTCGTTTTACAGTTCAGGGCAGACAGACACTGACCCCAGTCTCGTGAGATGGGGCCCCACGTAGGGCAAATGTCCAGGGGCTGCCTAAAATTCAGGCCTCTAGGGAGCGAGATTAGGGCGGGAATATCTAACGGCTGCCTTTTTCCCTCTTGCTGCCCCATCCTATCCGGGCCACGGCTGCATTTCCCCTTTGTGTTTTGTTCCGCACGCACAGCGCATCTGGGAGGTTCCTTTGGTCACTGTTTTCTTTTTTTTAGGCTCTGCTTGTTTCATGCACCGTCACAGAAGGAGCTGAAGTCACTGATAAAGGGTGGGCACAGCATGGCTCATGGCTGCTACAAGAAACGAGGAGCTGGATTGCAGAGGGCAGTTTATTGGTCCTTCCAGGTTCCCAGGCCCCGGTGCTGCTGTGACTGAGTGCTAAAAGTCACCCATGTGGTGTCCAAGGCTGAGTGCGCAATACTGGGTTCTGCGGGGCTCCAGGCTTGGCAGAAGAAGGCTGGACTCCTGGCTCCACTGTTCTATGAGGGCCCCAAACACGGGTGGGAATCCGTCTCACCTGCAGCCCCAGGAAGTGCAGCCCGGGGTTCCACTGGCAGAGGTGTTGTCTTTGGTCTGGGGTGCTGACTCAGCTGAGCTGGGTCAGTTCCCTGCCTGACCGCACTGGTGACAGCATCCCCAACAGGGCCCCTTCCCCCTTGAGGCTGGACCAGCGCAGCCTTCTGTGATTAAGGGGTCAGGGCTAACTCAGCAGCTTGGGGCCTGACTTGCAGCTCCTGTCTGCTACCCCACCGAGCTTGTGTGTCACCCAAGCTCATCACCACTCCTTGAAAGTGCCTGGATCTCTTGCCTCCCAGTCCTGCTCCTGTTGTTGTTCCTGTGTAGGCTGTCCTCCCTCCTTCCAAGTTCAGCCCAAATGCTCTCGCTTCCCTGAGCCCATCCCTGACTTCCCCATGGGAGGGATTTCCTTCCCCCTCAGTGACCTCAGCCCTTTTTGTCCTTATGACCTGCCTAGTGGGGCCATGGTTCCTGCCTGAGCCTGTCTCCTGTGTGGCCCACAGTTTCTTGAGGGTGGAGACTGCTTTCTCCAGTTCTGAATCCTACACTGGCCCCTGTTTCCCTGCCTTATCTCCTACTGTGGGCTCTCACAATGTGTTGGTTTAAACGGGATTGAATGCAAACCAGCTCAAATGGCAGGAGCTGCTGTTTCCTTGTATCTGGGGTAGGAGGGTGGGGGGTAGTGGCTCTGACTCTGTCGTTGACCTGCTCCCTGCTCCATGCACAGCAGAGGAGGCTCCCCTTACTCCTTGCTGGGCACAGTGAGTGTATTTGGGTGGAGGACAGGGGCCTTTTAGAGCAGCTCTAGCCTGGTATTTGAGAAAAAGTGCTAACACCAGGCAAAATGTAAACATTGAAATTTGGCAACAGCTTCACCCCTAGGGTTCTGAGGCAGTGAGAAGCAAGCTAAAAGGGACAAGGGGCTGAGTCAGAGGGGCAATTAATTGAATCTTAGAGGGAAGATGATGATTGATCCAAGATCAGGCTTTCATGAAGGAGTTTCAGGCAATGTTTGTGGGAACCGGGCCCCCCTTGATGTCAAACTGCAAGAGCGGGGACCCTACTTCACCCACACTAAAGCCTCTTGGCCCCAAAGCCAGATTTCCTGCCCCTTACCGGCCACAGGTCCTGCTGCCCCGTGGTCAGAAGCCTGAGCCTGCTTCCTGCCTCTTTCCAGGCCTGGCCGGTTGTGGTGATGAGAGCCAGAGGGCCTTGCCCCATATGACAGTTGGGGAAATCCCTGCTGCATCAGTCACGGGTGCCACATCCCTGTCAGCAACATTTCCTGCTCCCTCCCAGTCCTGTCTTGCCAGCGGGAACAGGTATGCAATTCCTGAGTGACAAGAGACAGGCATGGCTGCCCCAGCCTTGCTCCACCCCCTTCACAGCTGCAGCCTGGGTGAGGAGGGGGGCAGAGTCTTCCCCATGGTCTGGCCTGTTGGCAGGTGGCCCAGGTGGTCCAGGAGAATCAACTGGGATGATAAAGCCAATATGAATTAATAGCTGTTACTGTTTCTTGAGTCCTTTCTGTGCTCTCGGCCTTGTTCAAGTCCTTTCTGTGTGTTTTCTCAAGTAATTCTGCAAGGTGGATTTATTATGCACATTTCACAGGTAGGAAACGGGAGGAATGACTGGCTCAAGGTCATATAGCCAGAAAGGGGTGAGGCTGTCTGGCCCCAAGGTCTGAAGTGCATAATATCTGGTTGTAAGCTTTGAGTGGGGGACTTCCTTTGTCTTTGGAAAGGTCTGATCCCAGACTTTGACGGACAGATACCAAGTCTCGGGCTGGCCACCTTTGGATCAACCAGGCCATTGCTTGGCTGTGGCCTTTCCTCCCAGAGCTCAGGGCAGAGCACTTGACCATTCATTAGGCTCTCTCACCAGCATGATCTCTTTGACTCTTCACAGCATCCATGGGAAGTAGGTATTATAATTCCCATTTCTCAGCTGGGGAAACCGAGGCTCATGATACATCAAATACAAGAGAGAAAAGAGTTGGGTCCAGAACTTCAGCCTTGGCACCTGCTGCCTCCCCTGCCTTCTTCCAGGTTGGGCTGCTGTGTGGGTGTGGGGGTGACTCAGGCAGGGCATGTGGGTGGGCGGGCGCTGCAGCTATGGCTGGTGGGTGTGGCCTGCTTGGCGCCTAGGGCAGGTGGCCCAGCCAGTTCTGCCTCCGACGCCTCATTTCAGCCATCTCCCTGCCTATGATGAGAGCCTCCCGCCGCCTCAGCCATAGTCCCTCTGGGGGTCCTTGGGCCTGGGACATGCGGTGATCTCAGAGCAAGGGCAGCCACCACCACCCGGACCTTACCAGGTGAGTCCTCACCACACATGGCAACCAGTGCCCTCCAAGGTCCTAGGGGACCCTAGGGCAGAGACCTAAGGGGTCCTTTAGGTCACATCCACCCTTTGCTGATAGGCCTTGGGGGAGGGGGTGGGAAGCAGCTTGGATCTCTAGCAGGAGAAACAAAGTTAGACATGAGCTCTTGGCCCAGGGCACAGGTTCTGTGCCAGAGCACAGGTTCTGATGGACCCAGGAAACTTCCCTGAGGTTTGGAGATCTTGAAGAGGGGGAAAGGCTCACACCCTCCAAGGGGCAGAAGTGAGGTTCTTGTCCCCACCAGCAGGCCCCAGGGATGTGGCTTTCCGGGGCAGGAGTGTAAGGGGGTAAGGATGAGATGAGGTAGCCCAGAGCTTGAGAGAGACAAGGCTCAGGCAACTCACAGGTGCTGAGCCAGCAGCTGCAGGGGCTCCCCGTGGCCCCCAGGCCTGGTCTGTCTTCCAGGGAAGGCCATTCCAGTCAGTATCAGGACTTGGGAGGCACTTCCCAGGTGAGGAAGCCCAATCCCAGAGACAGGGAGGGCAAGGCAGCGAGAGAGTCCCACAGGTGAGAATGCAGGGTTTGTGGGGTGACTCAGGGAGCTAATTATCACTGCTAATTATAGCTTCAGACCAGAGTTTTCTTGACCCTCTCCTGCCCAGCTTCCCAGAACTGCCTCAACTCGTGGGCCCACGGCAGGGAGGAGGGAGCAGCCAGCTGTCATAGGTGAGAGCCATAGGGTCCTTGGGGTCCAATCAGCCCATTTATCAGAAGAGAAAACAGAGGCCCAGAGAGGGGTAAGAGACATGCCCTCCATCCCTCTCCTTCACTCTTGGTTTAGCTCAACCTTTTAGCCGTATCTGGCCATAGGCCACTGTGGGCTGAGGAAGGTGGTAAAGGCCACCCAGCCTCATCCTGTAACTGTGGATACAGTCAGGGACCCACATGATCATGATTCTCTCTCAGTAGGATACTCCACCCACCTGGCCTTAAGGCCCCTCTTCAAAGGTCCTTGCCCCAAGGTACCTGCATTCCAACACCAAAGCCCTCCCCTGGATAACTCCTCCTTTCCCAGGGCTGCTAATTTTGAGGGAGGATGCCTGTCCCGTTTCCCAACCTCACTGCGGTCTGATGGCGAACTGCTCTGGACACTTTTTCCAGGAACTTTTCCTATTTGGACCAAGGTTACCAGTGGCCCCGGCTCCATCTCACCCACCTGGACTCTTCCTATAGAAATTTGTCCTCTGCCCCCACCTCCATGACTCTGAGGGAGTTCTCTGAGGGCTGTTCAAGTTGAGAATGCCCCCCCCCCCTCCATTTACTGTAGAGTCACCTCCTGTCCACACAACCCTTTGCCCTGTCCATCTCATCCTACATGGCCAGCCTATGCTTACCCATGCCAATGGCCTCCATGGCAGCCTCCTCCCAGCCCATGGCCTGGTCTCCTCCATCCTCCACTCCACCTTCCTCTAACATGGCTGTCTCCTATGTAACCCAGGGCCCTCCTATGCCCCACTGCCCTTGGGACCAGCCGCAGCTCCTGACTGATGTTCCAGGCCCATACAACATGGCCCCACCTACTTCTGAGCCTCTTCCTGCCAGTGGTCCCCATGAGCGCCCCAGGTTCTGCAACCACACCAGCTTCTTGCCACTTGCTAACTTTCTTGAGCCCTGGTCTTTATTCAGGCTTTCCTATACACAGAAACCTCTAAGGTCCCCTTAGTGTCCTCAAAAGACACGTCAGTCCCTCTCTTTAGCATATCCCTCAGAGGGATGCCAACATGGCATCCAGCTCCATCAGTATGAACATCAGTAAAACAGTTCAAGACTGAGGGGCTGCCTCCTCTGCATTGGGGAGGGGGCTCCACTGCTCCCTTCAGGTGAGAAGGGAGTCCAATGGACAGATAGCTACAAGGCCGGTTGCACTCAGCTCTGGGTGGATGACACAAAGATAATCAGTGTGTTAGCTGCAGAGACCACCAGGGTGCTAAGAAATCCAAAACACCAGAGAGGCTGGAGGCTGTATTACTATGAGCATAGTGTCTAGAGTAAAGGACGCGATAGTCTTATTCTGTTGAGGATAGCTCTGAACACAAAATCTGATAAGGACATTAGAAAAAGCAGAGCTAATTCTTGGGAGTCCACCTGAATATTGGTGGCTGGAGATGATGTCTTGAGAGAAGCTAAGGGCATGGTGGTCTCTACCTAGAAGCTCTGTTGGGCTCTCCTAGGATGCACAGGAGCAGGGATGCTGGAGTAGGGAGCAGGAGAAATTGCGGGGACAATCTCCCTGTCCCTGGGAAGAGTTGGCAGTCTGGGAAGGTGGAGAGTGAGATCCTTATCCTGGGGTATGATCAGGGGCCACATGGTGACACATGGGGGTCTGAAGCCCCCTGAAGCTCCTCCATGCCTACTCAACCTAAGCATCTGTGCTGTGATTGTGTTCCAGTCATGAATGTCCACACTAAGGAGATGGTGCCCCTCATGGGCAGAAGAGCTGCTGTCCCCAGTGGGAACCCTGCCATCCTGCAGGAGAAGAGGTCAGCAGAGATTACGCCAACCAAGAAGAGGTAGGGCTGGAGGGCTTGGTCACTGTGGTGTAAAGGCACAGGAAGGATCCTGGTGTCCATCCTCAGGGATCACTTGCCTGGGGTAGACCTAAGACTCTCAGTTCATCTGGGGTGACTTGGTGTCCAACTAGGTATAAATGGGGGGGAGGGTGGGGAAATAGCACTGCATACTCAGGGGGCTGAGCTGGGGAAGTCAGTACAACCAGAATAATCAGGGAGGTCTCCCTGGAGGTATCAGAGGCACTGATGCAGAAATATTCAGGAAGGCTTCTGGGTGAAGCAAGGGATTTCTGGAGCCATCCTTGAAACAAGGAGCAAGAAAGCACATGGAAATTTCAGGTAGTCTGGATCCCCAAGTGGGTACTTTTTTTTTTTACCTACACCAACTACTTTCCTGTCCACTGGGTGCTGAGCCACAGCTTATTCAAGCCCTTTAATACCACCTGTGTAATGGGGACACCAGCAAAGGCACCAACTCATAGGATGATGGTTAATTGAGGTTGTTGGCATAATGCTCTGTGCCTGGCACATAGTCAGTGCCCTGCACATGCCAGTGTTGATAGTGCTTTTGTTACTTGGAGATTCATCTTCACCATTGTCATTGTTATTATTATTCCAAAGAACCCCTGGGAACCGGATGGGGCTGGGATGGCTATGACTACTTCCCAGATGGGGATGTGGAAGAAGCAGGAGCAAGGAAAGTACTTCTTCAGGGTCATCCCTGGCCCCTGAGATGCCTCCATGGCAGTCCCCCACACCCTCAGCTGATTTGGTGCCCCTCAAGCCCAAATGGCCCTCCTCCCCACAAGCTGTGCTTTCACTAGACCCCAGTGAACTCCAGGTCTAGTTCAGCTCATTTGTCCTGCCTCCTCTGTGTCCATTCCAGGCCCCCTCTTGGGCCAGATGTGAAGTTGGTGCTTTCCTTTCTGTCTGTTGTTTTGAGTAATAATCACTGAAGTTTTTTATGCACCAGGGCCCAGGCTGGGGAGACAGAAAGAATGCCCATCCCTGCTCATAGTCTGGTGAGAAAGGCACCCAGAAGAATGTGGGAAGTGTCCTGACAACCAGGCAGGATGGGGTCTGAGAAGGGGTGGGTCGTTCTGATCCTGTGGAAAGTCTCAGGGCACTTCCTGGATGAAGTGGTTTGAAATGGGTGATGGCAGGTGGAAAAGAAGGGAAAGAGCATCCCAGAAAGAGGCTAGGGGTGGAGACCAGCGAGGGACTGTATAGCTGAAGTGCTTGGTGGGTGGAGGAATTTTGGGGAACATGAGTCTCATTGGAGCTGGGTCTTGGGGATTGGTTAAGAAATTTAGACAAACCTGAGGGCGGTGGGGAGCCTAAAGGGATTTTGTGTGAGATTTTCATTTTGGAAACGATACTCTGGGTGATCTGTGTGGATGATGGTTTGGAGGGGAGGCTGGGAGCAGGGGGATGACAAAGCTCTTGGGAAGCCTGAATGACAGGTGGTGAGGTCTGAACCTGGGTGATCAGGGATGGAGAAGAGGGGGTCGGGTCAGGAAGGTATCAGGATCGTGGGGTCTGCAGGATCAGCTATAAGAAGTTGGGGACAAGGAGGACCAAGAGACATCCCTTTCATCTGGTGGGGGGACCTGCAGGGATGATGGGGCCATCTCTGACATGCTCATGTCAGGAGAAAGAGCAAGATGAGGAGAGACAAGCCAAATTCAGATGTAAATTTTGGCTGAGAAGTGTCCAAGGGACATCCAGGTGGAGGCTCCATCCTGGACTGTAGGAGAGAAAACTGAGTGGACACTGAGTTCAGACAGGTATTGGCAGGACTGTGGGGACAGCCTGGACCTGGGTGGGCTTGCTTGTCTAGGTAAGGGCGGAGGTATCCCTGAGCTAAGCCACCAAATACCACCCTCCTGCCTCTTTCCCTTTCCCCTCTCACATTCCTAGGGGAGGTTTGGACCTCAGGGAAGGATTTCAGACAGGGTTTCAGGAAAATCCCAGGATCTTTCCACAGCCAAACTGCCTTTTCTGAGCCTATCCCTGTTCATGACTTAGCTGTAGACCCAGCTCTACCTATGGCCTCAAAAGCCAAAGGCCTGGGTGTGAGGTGTGGCTGTTGTCTCCTGAAATGGTAGCCCCTTCTTCCCAAGAGCTCTTTGAGGGCCCTCACGTGCCTATTTCTCCCCATACCCCGAAGGTTTGAGCATCTCCCTCAAAACTGAGTATAAGGCTCAGCCTAGAAAGAAAAATAAAAATTCTATGTAAATAAAGAAGGCCAGTTTGATCAGTAAGTGAATCTGTACTAATGGTGGGATTGAAGACACCAAGAGGTCTAGGTGGGGAGAAATTTTTTTGGACCTGGAGCTTTTCCTCAACCATCATGCTATTTCTCATGAACAGCTACCACTATGGCCTCCTTACTGAATCCTGGGCAAGGTGACACCCTGGGATAGAGGCCCAGGCTGATGAAGGGTATGGAGGAATGGGTCTTTTGGAGACCAGGGCCCTTGGGCATTTCTTGGGACAAAGTGGTTGGCCACACAGGCTCCTTCCCAGCTCAAGGGCAGTTCATTATCTTCAAAAGGGACAGAAATGCAGGAGACATGGTGCAAAGCTGTATGCTCACCTGAGTTAACAACACACTTGTGGTGCCCTCTGGTCTGGATCAAAGGTAGGAACAAACAAACAGCATATGTTGCATATTAGGAGCTAGGATGACACATGGCCAAGACTTCACCATCTGTCATGATGGCAGGTGAGATGTGACATGTGCAGTGGCAAATAGGGCAGGTGTGGGATGGCCCTCATGATCTAGCAGCTCCCCATCCCAGGAATTGGGTCCTTGCTCACAGTCATCTCTCCAGCCCAGCTCTCAACACTCTTGTTCCCTGCCACCAAAGACTTCCTTCCTCAGACATAGTCCTTGCCTTCCTGCCATGGAAGCTTTTCTCATGTTGTGCTCTCTGCTTCTGGGGATTTTTCCAAGCCACAGATCTGCTCCAAGATCCAGAGCAAGTCGCACAGTGACAGAGCACAAAGCCTATTCTTGTCCCTGCCCTCAACTGAAGAACCTTCTCTTCCCCTGAGATCCCATAGCCCAGCTCCTCCCTAGAGAGACTGAGGTGCCTATTGGGATGATGTCCTAGCTTTGGTTGAAATCTCTGAGGACAGGATCCATAGAAGGGTCATCTCTTCCTTCCCTGCTCCCCAGGTTTCCTACACTGAGCATATTAGTAGTTTTTTTTTAATTTTTTTTTAATTTTTATTTATTTTTGAGAGAGAGAGAGAGAGAGACAGAGACAGAGACAGAGCTCCAGAGGCAGAGGGGCAGAGAGAGAAGGAGACACAGAATCAAAGCAGCTCCAGGTTCTGAGCTGTCAGCACAGAGCCCGACACGGGGCTCGAACTCACGAACTGTGAGATCATGACCTGAGCCAAAGATGGCCACGTAACCGACTGAGCCACCCAGGCGCCCCTAGTAGTTTTTAAGTAAGTGGGTGAGTCAGTGAAGGAGCAGATGAGACAACAAGAGACAGAGGGGGTAAGTTGATGATTAAGTGTCCTGGTGGCTTAGCACAGTTCCTCGGCATGAGGGAGGACACTTCACAGTAAGATAAGGAAATATTTCTTCCCCTCCCTGGGGGCCTTGTTTTCCAGGCCTGGAGTAGATAGATGCTGTCATGATCTGATTTTCTGCTCCATCCTTGAGGCCCCTTTGGACTCTGGGAGGAGGCCCTGAGAAGGAGGAGAGGTAGAGGAGAGGCAGGGGACCCTTCCTTAGTTTCATGTGCAAGACCGAGAAAAAGAGAAGAAAGCTTTGGGCAATGAGAGCCCAACAGGAGTCACTTGATGGATGCAACCTCCCAACATTTAAAGTTTAAGGTTTAATCCTACCTGCTTATTGGGCCAGTCTACCAGTCTCTGCATCTACCCACTGATCTGCCCACCCAAGTACTCATTCCTCAGCCATCCATGCATCCATTCATCTAGCCTTCCATGTATTCATGCATTCGTGCACCATCTACTCATCTATCCACCTTATTCACCCATCCAACTAATCTGTCCATCTATCTGACCAGCCATTTTTCCTTTCTCGCATTTATCTTTCATACGTTACCTGTCCATGTTCTGCTCCTCTGTTAAGTCTTCTGAGTGTCAGAGCTAGTGCTGGGTTCTGGAGAATCAAGGACATTGCAGTTGTAGTTCCTCCCACTGAGGATCTTACAGCTGAAGGTCAGTGTGTTGTCTGGAGCAGGAAAAGAAATGGCCTCATTGTGCTATGCCCTGGTCCGATCCGTGGGGCCAGTTCTGACCAATTCACTAGAACAGTAGCTCTTCAGAGCGATCTTTGCCCATTTGTGCACCATTTAATCTCCAGCTCCTATAACAGTGCCTGATACACTGTGGGTGCTCAATAAACGTTTATCGAGTAGATGCACTACTGAGGAGCCCAGGCAAGCAGGGACAGCTTTAGGGTGGCATTTCTGGGGCACTCCAGGGATGCCAAGAGTGGTGATCAGACTGGATGACCTCTGATGCCCACTTCAGCTGCACAGTCCATTCGTGGATGATTTTAGAGCTGTCCTGGCTCCAGAGTCCAGGCCTTAGGGATTATCTGGCCCAACTATTCTCCATCCTGGGGGCATACAGGAGGTAGAGGCAGAGACCAAGGCAGACTAGAACCCAGATTTTGGGCTCCCCATCAGGGGTTTACTTCTCTTTTGGAAGAAGGATTTGATTTCAGGTCAGATCAGAATGTTCCTCTGATGGGCAGAAGATAGGAGGGTGAGGCCCAATGTGCTAGCCAGCCCTGTCTCCCACCGCATTTCTGTCCCCACCCAAGTACTGGATTTGTTCTGAGACTTCCAGGTTTATGTGTCCCTGGAGAGGAGAGGAATTCTCCAGGCAAGACCCAAGTCTCCCTCCTGTCTGCCCCATCCTGGGAAGTGCCTATGTTGGGCAGTTTCCACCTGCAGCTAATCCCTAGAGCTGCTTTGGCTGGAAGATCCAGAGGGCTGAGGGGAGAGCAGTGTGGATAGTGGTATAAACTTTGAGGCTAGAATCAGGAGTCAGGTTCTCTGACCAACTTGGCTTCTAGCCTGGTGGGGCGACTATGGATGAGCTGCTGCTCCAGCCTGAGCCTCAGTTCCCTCATCTGTAGAATGGGGCCATGATCCCTTCCCTGATGTCCTTCCTTCTGAACTTGATATGGCTGGAATTATACCTTGGGAGCTCTTCTGTGGTCTTGTGAGAAAAGGAGGGAGTGTGTTGATCCTTCTGGGCCTGAAAGAGGCAGGCAGCAAAGGCACTGAGGAAAGAGGCCAGGTGGCAAAAGGCCATCGTTCCCAGGTGAGGTCACCGAGCCAGCAGGTGTGCTGCAGCAGCCACGGCATGGGGAGTATTGCTACAACTGACCGCCAGCCTGATCCTCACTACTCTGGATGTCATGAGAAGGCTTGTCCCTGAGTGTGTGACTGTAGGTTCCAAGAGTGGGCGTGTCTGCGTTTGTGGGCGTGTCTAAAGGTGAGGCCGGGCTATGTCTGGTTAGGGAGTCCTATCTTGGGTCTGTGTCTTGCCTCTCATGGGGCAGTAAGTCTGTCCCTTTCCTTGGGGCTTATCCAGGTCACAGACCCTGCACCCAAGTCTCTCTTCCAGCCCTGGGAGAAAGCATGCCCTTCACTTGCCCCTCTACTGCTCCTTGCCTCCACTGTCCAAAGTGCTTTCCTGAGTTTTCCCTCTCCACAAGGGGTTCTTAGCCCTATACCTGGAACTTTTATATCCACTCACTGCTCTAGATCTATTTTCTGTGCCAACAAAACAATATGAGAGGTGGTCAAAGGGGATTGAATGTGGGGGTGGGGACTGTGCCCTGGCAGCCAGGAAAGGCCCTTGTAGATGTCAGCATCTAGGGACCTCTCCCTGGTAGGGCTCTTCAGATCTGAGGCCAGAGGGGCAGTTGGGGGGCATGATGGGAAATTGTGGTTCTTGTTGCCATGTTCACCAACGCTGGTGGGTCCTTTGCACCTGCAGACAGGCAAGTCCCCTAAGATGTTAGGCCACCCCGGTAGAGACCCCTGTGTTCATCTACTCAGTATTTTTAGTGACAAGAGTCACCCAAACCCAGCTTTGAATCTTGGCTCTGCCGCCTGCCTGCTGTGTGAGCTTGGGCAAGTCGCTTGACCTCAGAGCCTCCTCAGGCCCCCCTGTGGAATGTGGATGATTGGGATGGTACCCATCCTCAAGGGCTGCTGTGAGGGAAGAGTGAGGCCACGAGGGATGGGGTCCAGCACAGAGCTGGCCGAGAGTGAGTGCTCTGTGTGGCTGGGCACTCTTGGAAGCAGGGTTGCAGAACACACAGGTGAGCAATCTCTGCCCCAGCTCTGATGGCCTTGCTTGGGTGTCCCCACAGTGCACACTTCTTCCTGGAGATAGAAGGGTTTGATCCCAACCCCACAGTCTCCAAGACCTCTCCCCCCGTCTTCTCCAAGCCTATGGACTCCAACATCCGGCAGTGGTGAGTCCCGGCCCCCTGCCCGGCCATCCCCACCCCCTGCCAACCCAGCCCTCAGTTCCAGGGCGTGGGGGCAGTGACTCATTCTGGGCCACGTGGCCAGGCCCGGTTGCGGCATGCTACCATTGTCCAGTTTTAAACTCCTGTGTCCCTCTTCCTTTCCCCCACCCTCCAGCCTCTCTGGCAACTGTGATGACATGGACTCTCCGCAGTCCCCTCAGGACGACGTGACAGAGACGCCGTCCAATCCTAACAGTCCCAGGTGAGCTTGGCCCTTCCTCTCATCCCACGGTGTTCACCAGGTGGGTGTCAGGGGCACGGGCAGCAGGACCCAGGAGAGAGAAAGAAGCCTCCCTTCCTGGGGGCTGGGATGAATGTCTGGGCCTGTGGCTGCGGCATGTAGGCATTTTTGTGGGGGGAGGGGAGTACTACATTTTATAAACTATAAAAAGTATTACCCATTCATTGTGAAGCATTCAAGCCACAGTATGAAGCAGAATGAGAACTTTAACACAATCCCATCTACGTAACTTAAAAATATATGCATATAAACCATGAAACATCATATGCATTTCTGCAAGAACACACACAAACAAAAGAATGTGCGTTACTATGGTTGCCTATTCGGAGTGTGGGGGCCCAGAGAGATAGATTTAAACAATTCAGACACCACAAAAGATGAAAGTGGGATTTTCCTTCCTCTACTCTCATACTTTTTTAGGTAATCACCATTAATAGTTCTTCCTAATCACCTTTACTATGTGTATCTAAATATATGAGTGTGTGTGTGTGTGTGTGTGTGCGTGTGTGTGTATATATGTATATATGCGTATATATATATGCATATATATATATATGTATATATATATATATAAGCTTACTTATTTTGAGAGAGAAAGAGAAATAGAGAGTGTGCGGGGGAGGGGCAGAGAGAGAGGGAGACACAGAATCTGAAGCAGGTACCACACCGTCAGTGCAGAGCTGGATGCAGGGCTCCATCCCATGAACCGTGAGATCATGACTGAGCCAAAATCAAGTGTCAGATATTTAACCGACTGAGCCACCCGGGAGCCCCCAAGCGTATATTCTGAAAAAATGTGATTGCATTTGGATTAGGAGGGAAGCCTGCATAGGGCGACACGGATCCCAGGGGCCCGGAGCACTAATGGAGGGGGTTCTGGGCTTTGCAGCACCCTGCAGGCATCGTGGCTCTGGTCGGGGAAGGGGAGTGAGTGGGGGTGGGGGTGCATGTGTGGTGAGTTGGAAACACTTTCTGGCCTCAGTGCAAACCTGGCCAAGGAAGAGCAGAGGCGAAAAAAGAGGCGGCTGAAGAAGCGCATCTTTGCAGCCGTGTCAGAGGGCAGCGTGGAGGAGCTGCTGGAGCTGCTGGTGGAGTTGCAGGAGCTTTGCAAGCGACGTCGTGGCCTGGAAGTGGCTGGTCAGTGCCTGGCTCCGGCAGAGACGGTCCAGGGCTGGGGGCCCTGCGTGCCTCCTGCTGTCAACCTTCCCCCATGACAGCCTGTGAGGAGGGCGTGTGAGGAGCCCAGAATGCTGGGCTGGGGACTTTGAACCTGACTCTGAGGGCAATGGGGAGCCATGAAAGGGCTTAAACAGGTAAACGTCGTGGTCTGGCTCCTGCATGGCGGATGGGAAGGAAGCTATTCAGGCGAGGTGGGGACCGCAGCATCTGAGTGGGGGAAGGTGACCAGCTCTTCGGCAGTGGAATTGGCTGGACTCAAGGACAAGGAGGGCGAGAGAAAGGGAGGAGTCTAGGGTGGTGCCATTGGTGACTTGGTGGATGGTGGGGCCCAAGCTGTTAGCTTGGGGAGTAGCTTGTTAGGGGGAGGTGATGAGCTTTATTTGTAGGCTACCAGGAGGAGGCAGGCTGGAGATTTCAGGGTGTCAGCACTGAAGTGGACAGTGGAAAGCCACGCAGTGGGTGAGGTTGTCCCCTATAAGGGAGAGGGTACAGAAAGCAAAGAGCAAAAGGCCTCAGATAAGCCTCTCCGGGGACTTGGGGGAGGAGTAGCTGGAGAGGGAGGAGGGGAGTGTGCAGCAGGGGAGGGCCTGGAACAGGGTCTAGAGGTTTGAGCCTGCAGCCCCCACACCCTGCCCCCCCAAACCCTGCCAGGAGCAGACAGGCCCCTCCTGCAGCTCATTCTGTTTCCCTCCCTGCAGACTTCCTTATGCACAAGCTGACGGCCTCTGACACGGGGAAGACCTGCCTGATGAAGGCCTTGTTAAACATCAACCCCAACACCAAGGAGATCGTGCGGATCCTGCTGGCTTTTGCTGAAGAGAACGACATCCTGGACAGGTTCATCAACGCTGCATACACAGAGGAGGCCTACGAAGGTATGCTGCCGTGCAGACAGGGATTGCAGAGGGTCCGGTGGGAGCCAGGCCACGCAGGGACACTGCTATCACCGCAGAAAGCACTTAGCATTAGCACCACATAGCAAGCACGCCTCTCTTCCTTTGTTCTGCAGATAGCTTTGAGCACTGACCACATGCCAGGCATTGTCTTTGGCACCAGGGTCCAGTGGTGAACAAGACAGATGTAGGCCAATGCTCCAAATAAGGTAATTTTAGATGGAAAATGCTATGAAAATAAAATAGAAGAAGGTAATTGGATCAAAAGTGACTGGGGACAGGCAACTTCAGAATGGATAAGCAGGGAGGTAATCTTTGACCTGCGGCCTACGTGGTGACAAAAGATTTGGAGCAGGGCAAGGGCAAAAGCCTGAGATGGGAATGAGTTTGACACACTGGAGCAATGGAAAGAAGGCCAGAGAATCTGTCAGACAGCTGGGTGAGGCCAACACATGGCAACTGTCGTCATCGCTACCATGAACCACCCCATTTGGGTCTCAGTGTTGTGGTTTCTCTCTTAAATGGGCTGGAGAGGGGCAGGGAGATCAAATCTGAGATGGTGTTTCGCTGCCCAGCAAATCTGTTGTGAATAATCTGTAAGATGTGTCCTCCCTGGAGTTTTTGGACTCAGTACACATCCCATTAGGGTCTAATGAGGTACAGAAATGATGGGCTCAGGAATTACTGGATGCCATCCTGCTGATATGCCATGGGACGCTAAACATTGCTCTTTGCAGGTGATGGTCTAGCTCGGGCCCTCAACTTTTCTCATGGGAGAAAGTCATTTTAATTTTTATTCATTTATTTATTTAAACTACAGACTCTCTAAAGGGTTTTCGTTACATGCAGGAAAAAGTCAAAGATTGTGAAAACTCCACACTGTTGATCAGAAGAGAGGAAACCCAGGGAAGACTGCTGCCACTGAGTGCTGAGCTGTACACTGAGCTCCCTGGTGGCCAAAGCAAAGAGAGAAACTGGATGAGCTATAAAATGTTCTCAGCCTGCCACCAGGGAGTTGATAGTAGTCTTGTAGCCAGGGAGGTTTAGGCCAGTGCCTCAGGCTTATCTGTCCTGATTCTTCTCCCTTTCAGTCCCCTTCTGTTCCCGTTTTTTCCTGTCAGCATTACAGGGACTTACATACTCCCTTTTCTAGTAGCATGTTCCCCTTGAGGGTGGGGATGGAGTCTATCTTGCCCATAGTGGATTCCCTGGGATGCTTGGCGTCTCACATAAGATGTCCTTAATAAATGCTTTTCGAATGGGTGAATAAATGAAGATTAGTGTATTAAGGCTTTGCTGTCCCAGCTGCAACCCCTGACTTCTGCCCTTTCTCAGCCTCCCCTCACCCCTTCCTTCTTTGCTGGTGGGCTTGTTGGGGGCTGTGAGCACCCACTCTCTCTCCGCATGGTGGGAAGAGCCGTTTATTTCTGTCTTCCCAGAAACCAACCCCACCCCATTTTTTCCCTCTGATGGTATCTTCTGGCACCTTTCCTTCAGTCCTGGGTGCTGCCTGCCGCCTGGGGCTAAGGGGCTCCAGCACCACCAGTGTCCTCTTTTTCCTCACTCTGGGCATGTTACTTTGCTTTTCTTTCTGAGTCTCAGTTCCCCCGGCAGGCAGAGGCTAATGTTTCCTCCATATGCTGCCAAGAGGATCCAAAGATAACTAATATTTCCTCCATATGCTGCTAAGACGATCTAAAGACCACTTTTAAAATATTATAATTTTTAGCATTTTATTAGAGGCCTTCAGAAACGTGCCTTTTCCAAGGCAATTTATGTAGTTAAAACATTTATTATTAAAAGTTTTAAACATATATTTGAGATATTAGCTTAATGAACCATTATATATCCATTGTTGAGATTCAACATAACTATTTTTAATTACATAAATAACACATGAAGAGAGTTTCATTGTCAAACATTTAAATATTTAAATTAAGTTAAAAAATTCCTTTGCCTATTTCCTACGGTCCAATCCAGAACTGATTATTATGGTGTGTAGACTTGGAAGACTTTCCTAGGCTTTCTACACATGTGCCTATGCGCACATAGAAGTAGATGGTTTTATTTATTCACTTACCTCCTTAACATAGAATAGTATGGTGCTGTTTGCATTGTTCTACGACTTGCTTTTTTTTTTTTTTTTAACTATATGCCTCAGACACCTTCCCATCTCAGAATATGAGTCTGTTTGAAAGTCTGTCTACTTAAAAAAATTTTTTTTTTAATATCTACTTTTGAGAGAGAAAGAGGCGAGTGGGGCAGAGAGAAATGGAGACACAGAATCCGAAGCATCTGCCTCCTTTTACCTGCTTAGTCTGAGGATGGCTATCCTGTGGCTAATTTCACTATTCCCCTGTTGATGGCTATCTGAATGTTTTCTAATTTTTCACGATGACAATAGCACAGTGCTCATTCTTTTTTTTTTTTAATTCAAGTTAGTTAACATATAGTGTAATAATGATTTCAGGAGAGAATTCAGTGAGTAATCACTTACATATAACACCC
The DNA here is from genome assembly GCF_027475565.1 of Acinonyx jubatus. NCBI lineage: Eukaryota > Metazoa > Chordata > Mammalia > Carnivora > Felidae > Acinonyx > Acinonyx jubatus. The sequence goes on from NC_069397.1 coordinate 13,140,979, forward strand.
AGTGCTCAGCCCAACAAGTGCCCTCCTTAATGCCCATCACCCATTCAACCCATCCCCCACCCCCACCCAACACCCGTCCAGCAACCCTTAGTTTGTTTTGTGTATTTACGGTTTGCCTCCTTCTCTGTTTTTATCTTATTTTTCCTTCCCTTCCCCTATGTTCATCTGCTGTGTTTCTTAAATTCCACATATGAGTGAAATCAAATGATATTTATCTTTCTCTGACTGACTTATTTTGCTTGGCATAATACACTCTAGTTCCATCCACATTGTTGCGAATGGCAAGGTTTCATTCTTCTGATAGCCTAGTAATATTCTATTGTATATATGTACCCCATCTTCTTGATCCATTCATCAGTCAATAGACATTTGGGCTCTTTCCATAATTTGGCTATTGTTGATAGCACTGCTATAAATATTGGAATATATGTGCCCCTTCGAATCAGCATTTTTGTATCCTTTGGATAAATACCTAGTAATGCAATTGCTGGGTCATAGGGTTAGCTCTATTTATAATTTTTTGAGGAACCTCCATACTGTTTTCCAGAGTGGCTGCCCCAGTTTGCATTCCCACCAGCAGTGCAAAAGTGTTCCCCTTTTTCCGCATCCTCGCCAATATCTCACAGTGCACATTCTTGTCTATGACCCTGGGCTCAGTGTGCACATTTCTAGGAAAATACTTTGATTTGGATTTTCTGGGTTCAAGGAAATGTATAATGATAATTGCCAAATTTGCCTTCAAAAAGTACTGCTTTATTCTCCCCCAAATACTCATCTTCTCACCCTTCACTAATATTGGAAATTATCCTTTTGTTTGGTTTTGGTTTTTGCCAATCTGGCTGGTGAAAAGTGGAAAAGTGTTAACTTGTTAGATTCTAACTTTCATTTTCTTGATTATCAATGATTCCAAACAGGTTTCACTTTCTTCATTGGCCTTGTGAATTTTCTTCTCTGTGAGGTGCTTGTTAATAATTCTTTTCTCAGTTTTCTATCAGGTTGTTTGTCTACTGGCTAATATATCAGGAACTTTTAAAAACATACTGTCTCTATATCTCAGATATTTTCCCCAGCCTATCAGTTGCCTTTTAACCTTCTTTAAGATGTCTTTTGAAATACAGAAAGCTTTAGTTTTTACCTTATCAAACATGTTTGTTTTTCTTTTGTGGTTGTTTCTGCATTTTATAACTTAAGAAGGTCTTCCCTGCCAAAAGGTTAGTTATAAATGAACTTTCCATTTTTTTTAAACGCCAAGTTCTTTAATCCACCAGGACTTTATTTTGTGTATGGCACGGCACGGTGGCCTCTCTCTGGAAAATGCTGTTTCTGGTGGGGCATTCCGAGACCCTTCCCCACCCCCAGCCTTCCAGTCCCTTCCATCTGGAGGCTCTACAGCCTCCACCAACAGGGTTAAGGTCCCTCCAGCCCCTTCCTGCTACTGCTCCCCTGTTCTGTTCCTCAGTCCCTGGGGCACCATTCTCCCAGCTCCTGGGCTAGTCACCCCTTCTCTCCCAATCACTCCCTCAGGCCATGCTGAGGACTCTTTCTCCTAAGGGTCTTTCGGCCTCAGCATTTCTTTCTCCTCTGGAGCGACAGTTCCTCACAAATCTGGGCTGATTCTAATGCATCCTCCAATTCTGCACCCAGAGTGATGGGAAAATACACAGGTAGAAAACCCCAAACTCCGGTCATGTCACTTGCCTGCTTCAATGCCTTATGACTTCCCACAGTGCTCAGGATAAAGTTCCAACCCCTTAACCTGGCCTACGAAGTCTTGAGCCAGCCCACCCAGCCCTGATAAACTTAAGCCGTCTCAGCATAGAGGTCACTTCTGGGAACTGTGGCCCTGCCCACCTCCGGCTATGTTGAGTTCCTGCTCTAGGTACCACAGCCCTTGCCCCTCCCAGTATCATAGCACTTAATTCCCAGTGAGACCATGAGCTTCTCGAGGAAAACAATCAAAACCACACCCCATGTACTTCCCTGTCCCCAGCGCCTGGCACGGGAGCACAGAGCAGTCACTCCATCAATATTCCTTGCGTCCATGCGAATGAATGGAGCAAAGAATGAAGCTGGGATTCTTGACAGCTGGGCGACACAGACCAGACAGGCAGCTAGTGTTTAGCTGTGGCTCTGTGGAGGGTGTGGAGGCCCCAGAGGAGGCGTCACCCAGGGCTCAGCCACTGAGCGACCCTCCCCCGTCCCCACCCTGTCCGCAGGGCAGACGGCACTGAACATCGCCATTGAGCGGAGGCAGGGAGACGTCACTGCGTTGCTCATCGCTGCTGGCGCCGACGTCAATGCCCACGCCAGCGGGGTCTTCTTCAACCCCAAGTACCAGCACGAGGGCTTCTACTTTGGTGGGTACCACCCCCGCCCGGCACGGGCTGCCCCAACCGGCGCTGGGGGACAGGGCCTGGAGCCCCCACTGCTGATCCCTGCCTGCTCAACATGTCCAAGGCCCAGCAGTACAGAGCCCGGACCGGGGCGGCCGCAAGGGGCAAACCCTTCTGAACCGGACATCCAGGGTGGACCAGAGAGGGAGGAGCTGGAGAGGTGGGGAGAGAATGGGAAAGCTGCATTCTGGGGGCGTCAGCTGTGATCTTAGAGGGCACTTGGGCATCCAGTTGAGCAGCCCTGTGTAGGGAACCGAGACTTGGGGGACAAAGCCCTATTTTATAGGCGCAAAGACAGGTCCCCAGAAGGGGAATGATTTGCCAGTGTAGTAAGGAGCTGATGCAGGCACTGGGCCCAGTGCCTTCCAGGAATGCACCTAGGAAGTCAAAAGTAAGAGGGGAAAATTTCCTGACTCACAAGTTAGAGAATCCAAAAGCAATTGGGGTCAAGACACTCTGGGTGAAGAAAAGATCATTACATATACTTTAGATACAGTGAAATTCACAGTTTTAACGGGCCGTTCTGTTCAGCTCCACAAATGCATACAGTTGTGTAACCACCACCACGATTAGGACAGGACATAAATAGTTCCATCACACCAGAAAATTTCCCACACAACTTTGTCAACCTGTCTTCCCACTCCAGCCCTTGATTGACAACCTCTGGCCTATTTTCTCTTCTGAGTGGTTTTTCAGTCAGGACAGCCTGGGTCTGAGCAGCCAGGAGGACAGGGTCTTGTCCAGTCCATTGCCCAGCGTCAGACCCCGTTGGAGACAGTGTTGGGAAATGTCTGTAAGGAGGGATGAAGAGAGGGAACAGGAGGGAGATTGGAAAGAAAACAGCAGGAGACCTGTTGTCCGGTCCTGGTTCTATCCCAGGCTTGCTGTGTGACCATGTGTGAGTCACCTGCCTTCTCTTTTTTTAACAAGCATTTATTGATCACTTACTATATATACCAGGCAGTGTTCTAGGTGTCGGAAATGTATCAGTGAACAAAACAAGGATCCCTACCCTCATGGAACTTACATTCTACACTGGAGGAAAACCATCAACAATAAACATAATAAATAAGAACACCATAAAATATGTTAGAAAATGCTAAGTGCTATTGAAAAAATAAAAAGTAAGGCAGGGGAAAGGGAATCGGGAGTTCCAGAGCAGGAAGGAGGTGGATTCCAATTTTAAATAGTGTGGTTAGGGTAATAATTGAAAAGATGACGTTTGCACAAAAGATTTGGAGGGGGTGAGGGAATGAACAATGTAGATACTGAGAAACAGCACTACCAGCAGAGGGAATGGCCTGTGCAGAGGCCCTGAGGTAGGAAAATGCCTGGTATGTTCTAGGAAAAGGAAGAAGGTCGTTGTGCCTGGAGGGAAATTATGAGGGTAAGAGAGAAGATGATGTCAGAACATGTAGGGCCTTGTGGGCTCTTGTTCTAACTTGAGCTTTTATTTTGGGTGAGGTGAGTCTCATGTGTTAGTACGGTCAATCTGGCTGCTGTACTGAAGGCTGAAGGTAGTGTTAGAGGGCCAGAGTGGTAGAAGAGAGACCAGTTAGGTTATAGAAGTGATGTCGCTTTAGCCTCCCCCATACAGGGCGGGTGTGGGGAGAAGTCACAGGGAATCTGAGGGATCAGTCCTGCTAAGGATATGGGCTTCAGTCCTAGGGTTGGGGAACACTCTTCTGGTCTAAGAGGGAACTGAGCTCTGGCGTTCCCCTACCACCCTCCAGGCGAGACACCGCTGGCCCTGGCAGCATGTACCAACCAGCCCGAGATTGTGCAGTTGCTGATGGGGAACGAGCAGACAGACATCACCTCGCAGGACTCGCGGGGAAATAACATCCTACACGCGCTGGTGACAGTGGCTGAGGACTTCAAGACGCAGAATGACTTTGTGAAGCGCATGTATGACATGATCCTGCTGAGGAGCGGCACCTGGGAGCTGGAGACCATGTGCAACAATGATGGCCTCACGCCGCTGCAGCTGGCTGCCAAGATGGGCAAGGCCGAGGTGGGGCCTGCTGAGGGGGCAGGAAGGAGAGCGGGGAGGCTCACTGCCAGTCTGCCAGCTCATGGGGCCTTTCTGGGGACTCCACAGATTACACCTTGGCCTGGGGAAGATCTTGGCCTTAGGTCTTGAAGTGCATTTTGGCCTGAGTTGGGTTTGTTCTGAGTGAGTGACCACACAGGACCACTGAGGTGCAGCGTGTGGGGCCCCCGGTCTGGACTTCAGTCCCTAACACTCTGTTTCTATCCCCTGCTCTGGAACCCTTTGTCTGGGGTCAGAGTGAGGGAGCTTTAAGACCACAGTGACACAATACCTCATGTGCTTTGTGGCTGAGGATTCCTAGGTGGCGAGGCACCCAAGCGGAGGCTGGGCCTGACCCTCTGGGCCTTCAGCGTCTCATGAGGACAGGAGTACCGGAATGGCTGCTCTGGATCTGGAGAGACCTCAGTCTCTCATGTTGAACCTCTGAGCTGAGTCCCCAGCAGAGAGTGTGACTGCTTGCGGCCCTTTGTGCCCTGGTGGTGTGGCTGAGGAACTCAAGGCTTAGCCTTGGTGAAGACTCGGGCTGGGGTGGGCTCCCATCTCTGTGGCTGGCTGGAGTCACAACCTGGTCTGAGATCAAGGTCAGGATTCTGGTGGGGGGCAAGGCTCAGAGAAGCTTGCTCCTCAGCCTCCATGGTGTCTGATCCTTGGGAGGGGACTGAGGCTCCCGGGAGGCTGTGGGAGGACTGGGTGGGTGCAGGGGCTGTTGAACAATCACAGCTGTGCCAGCCTCGGGGCAGCTGACAAGGGAGGTGGGTGCCCCGAGGGCCTTGGGTCTAGACCCAGTGGTCAGGCCTGGGGCTCACAAGGGACCTTTTCATTCTCTTGTGGGGGAAGGAGGTGTTGGAGATTGGCTTCGACAGAGGAGGAATTGTGTGTGTCCCCACTCTCCCCACTGTCTCCTACCCATAGCTGGGACACAGTTTGTGGGAGGCTTTGAGGAGAGTCAGATTAGGGCTGCAAGTGGAGCTTCCTCTGAGGCCCCCTCCCTGCCAGCCTCTGAGGCAAGTGCTGTGTCCGCATGGAGCATGGCCCCATGTCCCCTTGATTCTCTAGAGGACAATGTGCTCCCCTGTGGCCAGTCCTGAGGATGGGGCCGCCTCATTCCTGGTCCCTTTTCTTCTTCATTCAGTGTTCTTTGGAAAACTTTTCTGGACGATGCCCAAGGTGGCCACCATGCTAGGAGTGGAGGGTGCAGAGACGCTTAAGACACACCCTGTTCCTTGAGGCTTTTCAAGGCTGGGGGCTCAGGATGGGGAGACCTGCCTGTCCTTGGGAGCTCTCTGTCTGGGCTGTGGGGACAAGGCTCCCATATGAGATGACATGGGAATATGTGAGATCACGGCTCTGATGCTGTTCTCCCCAGCAGGACCCTCTTCCTGGGCCTTGGGTTGGTGCCTCAGGAAGCCCTGGCCCCTGTCTTGGGAAGCAGTGAGCTGGAGAGCAGTGGCTCTCCACTTTGCCTGCGCTTTGGAACTGCCCATGGAGCTTTACAAAACACAGATCTCTGCATCCCCCCTCCAGAGATTCGGACCGAATTAGCTGGTGGTAAGGGATTGTTGAGTGTTCCTCATGACTCTACCATGCAGTGGGGTTTGAGGATCACTACCTGGAGAGTGGGTTTCCGAGGCCTCTCTGCCAGGCTGGCACTCTTGTATCACCCCTTGTCTGGCCCACAGTCAGTAGGCGAGTGAGCCTCAATGGGCATGGTCTTGACTGAGGGATGGGGAAGCCAGAAAAACTTCTAGTATCTTCTCACATCCAGGTCAAACAGAAACTAGTTCTCAGAATTGTCGATTCCCAGATTCTTCACTAAATGGGGTCCCCAACTGGTACAAGGATTTACGAGCTGATTGTGCAGCTTTCTGCATCATGCAAAGGGCCTCCACACCTTTCGTCCCTGGTATTCACAGTCCCTGGAAGCAGACTGAGCAGCAAGTTTCATACCCATTCCACAGATAAAGCTGAGCCCAGGGGTCTTGGTGGCAGACGCACGGGCAGGCTTCAATCCATCCAGGTGGGAGCATCTTCCCAGCCCTCCTCTACAGCTGTTTCTCTTCCTGTCCCCAGATCTTGAAGTACATCCTCAGCCGTGAGATCAAGGAGAAGCCACTCCGGAGCCTGTCCAGGAAGTTTACTGACTGGGCGTATGGGCCTGTGTCATCCTCCCTCTATGACCTCACCAACGTGGACACTACAACAGACAACTCAGTGCTGGAAATCATCGTCTACAACACCAACATTGATGTGGGTCTCCTGGGAGGGCTGGGGAAGAGTAGGGGTGGGAGGCTGGCTTCTGGCCAGGGGCTCAGGGGGCACTGGGAAGACCCATGCCACTAGCTGGACATGTCTGTAGTCTTTTGCCTTAGTAGGCAGAGTTGACACAGAAAGGGGAGGGGTAGGGCAGGTGCTGTATTTGCCTGTTCCCAGCTGACCTTGGGTTGTAAACTTTTGTGGTGGGGGTCTCGTGGGCCCAGAATCCTGGCCTGGGCAGTGTGAGAGTGGGGGTGCGAGGGTGGGATGACTGGTGTTGATCTTATCTATCCTGTTTCTCCCCCTCTTCCCTAATGGTTCCAAAAACCCCCTTACCCTCTGGGAAGGCATAGCTGGAGCAATCAGGGAGGACTTCCTGGAGTAGGCAAGAGGGGGGAGATCTGTAAAGCTGGAGGGGAAGAGAGAGGATCAGCAGTGAGAGGTTTTTGGCTTTTGGGGGAAGTGAGGCAGCAGGCTGGATCTTCATCCTCCATGTGTTACCAAAAGTCATGCTTCCCAGAGCCTGCTTTGTCTGGGGTCTCCCTGGAATCCTCACGGCAGCCTGACAGGTAGGGCAGTTTGATTGCTATCAACTTTATGGATGAGGAAGCTGAGGCCCTGGGAGGGTCAGGGATTTTCCTAAGGTCGCACAGTGAAGGGGGCCAAGTTGGGGCCATAACCCCAGTCATGGCCCTTCCCCCTTGTAGCCCTCGCTCCCCACTGAGCAGCAGGTTCTCCTGCTGGAAGCCTGGCTCCTGTGGGGTTCGGCCGCTGCCTGGGGGCGCTGGGAAGGAGCCTACAGAGTCGGAAATTACCTTCCCAACATTCCCAGACCAACCAGTCATGGGACACAATGACTGGCCCTTCTGCCAGGGGTGGTGCTGACTCAGAGCTCCCTCTGGAATGAAGGCCCTTTGAAAATGGTAGTGTTGTTCCACCCCCAGAACCGGCATGAGATGCTGACCCTGGAGCCCCTGCACACGCTGCTGCATATGAAGTGGAAGAAGTTTGCCAAGTACATGTTCTTCTTGTCCTTCTGCTTTTATTTCTTCTACAACATCACCTTGACTCTCGTTTCCTACTACCGCCCCCGGGAGGAGGAGGTACGTGTGCGCCTGGAGGGAGGGTGGTGCGACGGTCAGAGCTTCAGGACCTGGGAGCAGTCCCACGTGCAGATGGGGAAACTGAGGCCCAGAATGACCAAGACATTTGCATGGCATTCCCCAAGTGTCATCCTTCACAGTTTCTAGGAAACTGAATATGTCTCCAGTGCTTAGCTATTGTGGGGAGATCTGGAGGGCTGGGAGACGCAGACCCTGCCCAGGCTCCATCTCAATCTAGAGCTGATTGGGTGTTTCTGCTGTGAGGGCCACAGGAAATGGGAGGAGGGGGAGGTCACTTTGAACAAGCTTTCCCATCACTCTGGGGCTCAGTTTCCCATTCATTACACAGGGCACAGAATTTCAGCTGTGAGTGTCCTGTGAGTATCGGGATACGGATGGGTTCTGAAACGAACGAATGCCATGAGGTGTGAGGGGCTGTTAACATGGACTGGATTGTGTCCTCACCGTAGAGTTCCGGGCTCCCACTGTGAGTGGGGCAGGGGTAGGGAGCTGCCCTTCTTTCTCTCACACCCTACAGAGATCAGGCTTCGTGCTGGCCTCTGGCTCAACTTGAGGGTTTGGCATGTGTATGTGCATGGTCCCTCCAGAGTTGGCATGACCCCTGCCTTCCTCATTCCCCATTCTGCACCCATCCATTCCTTCCCTTCCTGCCAGGCCCTCCCACACCCCTTGGCCCTGACACACAAGATGGGGTGGCTACAGCTCTTGGGAAGGATGTTCGTGCTCATCTGGGCCACGTGCATTTCTGTGAAAGAGGTGAGTGGGCCGCAGAGCCCGTTTGGACTTGCCTGAAAGGCAGGCAGAGTGACAGCAGGCCTGCCTTTGATCCAGCCTGCTCTGCCTTACTACTGAGCGGCTTTGGGGAGGCGTTTCCTTTCTAAGCTTTGGATTTCTTAGTTACAAAATGAGAATAAATAGATCAGCAGGTCTGTCCTACCTACTTTCCACCTCTCCACCCCCCTGCCCATCTATAAGCCATTTATCTACCCTCCCAGCCACTCAGTGACCCATCTTCCTGTCCCTCCATCCACACATTCAGTCACCTGTCACTGACCCTGTCATTCATCTGAATTCACATCATTTCTCCCCACTGTCCTTCTATCCTTCATCCATTTTCCATCTTTCCATCTGTTTATCAATTGATCACTTATCAATCCATCCCTCTAACTAGTGAATCAACAGATACATGCTGAACACCTTCTGTTTGTGGGGCCCCGGGGGAGGTGATAGGGAGGGAGGGAATTTGTCCTCTTTGAGCTCACAGTCTTGTAGGGGATTTCAGATAGACATAAATATCTGCACTTTAAAATAGGCTACGAAAAGGGCCCTGTGTGGGGTCCAGACAAGTGCTCAGAGGAAAAGAGATGACTTTTATCTGGGGATAGGAGAGGGAGGGAAGGCTTGAAAGCAGAGATGGCCTTTAGTGTGCGAGGGTGGGATTGGGCATGAGGACACTGGGGAGGAGGCCATTACAGGGTGGGCATGGGGAACAGCATAAAAAAAAGGCTCAGAGGCGGCAAAGCAAGGCCGTATAATTTTTTTGTCTTTTTTTTTAATTAAATTTTTAATTTTGATTTCAGTGCAGTTAACATAGTGTTCTATTAGTTTTAGGTGTACAATATAGCGATTCAACAATTCTGTACATTACTCAGTGCTCATCAGTATAAGTATACTCCTTAATCTTCATCACCTATTTCACCCATTCTCCCACTCACCTCCCCTCTAGTAACCATCAGTATGTTTTCTGTAGTTAAGAGTCTGTTTCTTGGTTTGTCTCTTTGTGTGTCTCTCTTTTTTTTTTCTCCTTGCTTGTTTGTTTTGTTTCTTAAATTCCACATGTGAGTGAAATCGTATGGTATTTGTCTTTCTCTGACTGACTTCTTTTGCTTAGTCTTATACTCTCTAGCTCCATCCATGTCATTTCAAATGGCAAGATTTCATTCTTTTTTATGGCTGAATAATATTCCATTATATATATATATATATATATATATATATATATATATATATATATATCGTGATATATAGCTATATATCTTGCATTTTCTTTATCCACTCACCTATCATGGGACACTTGGGCTGCTTCCATAGTTTCGTGATTGTAAATAATCCTGCAGTAAACTTCGAGGTGCATGTATCCCTTTGAATTAGCGTTTTTGTATTTTTTGGGTAAATACCCAGCAGCGCAATTACTGGATGGTAGGATAGTTCTATTTTTAACTTTTTGAGGAGCCTCCATGCTGTCTTCCACAGTGGCTGCACCAGCTTGTATTTCCACCAACAGTGCACAAGGGTTCCTTTTTGTCCACATCCTCGCCAGTACCCGTTGTTTCTTGTGTTGTTGATTTTAGAAGCTGGGCCACATTTGCAGAATGGCAGGGAGCTGTGTGGCTGTACTGCTTTGCAGAGTCTGGGTGGGGATAAGGGGGTAGTGAGAGGTGTGAGAAGTTTGGGGGTACACAGCCATGCTTACCCTGGGGCTGCCTCTGCGTGCCAGCACAGATCCCCTTCCGTATCCCTCACTTGGGCTCCGGCTTGGCCTTCACACCCTCCCCCTCACTGAGCCTCAGTCCTGGGGAGACACTGCCTTCCTCAGATCCTCCAGTGAGAGGCATGGAGAGGGTACAGCTTTTCTTTCCTTTCTGGCCTCAGGGCATGGCGATCTTCCTGCTGAGACCCTCAGATCTGCAGTCCATTCTCTCTGATGCCTGGTTTCACTTTGTCTTGTAAGTAAGTCTATCCCATTGGTCAGCACCGCACAGGCAGGGCTCAAGTCCTGTGTCGTGGGTGCTGTGTCCTCTGGAATGACCATCCTCCCACGTCACCATGTCTCAGTCATCCTGCCATAGTCTCGTGGCCAGGGACCTCCTTTCTCCCCTCTAGTAAGAGAGGCCCATGGATGCCCATGGAGAGGACCAGAAGACCCTACCATAGTGCCCACCATCAGGCTGCAGTGATGACTGACTTCACCCTGACATAGAGTCCTGGGCAGCAGATGGGGCAGAGAAGGCAGGAGGAGGCTTAGTAGTGTTGTTTACTTCTTTATGAAGGGATGGATGGTCTGGGCCAGTTCCTTCTAGTTGTGTGGGGGTCCAAGGTTACCATCTCGGACTCTGGCAGATCAGGGCTGGAAAGCACTGGAGAAATCATAGAGTCGCATCTGTAGCATGAAAAACCAAAGCCCAGAGCATGGAAGTGAGTCATGCAGAGCCTTAACCCCAGCCTCCCAGTCATCTTCATCTTATGCTAGAGGAGGGCTGACCACCTTAGGGCCCTAGCCAGAAAACCCAGCCCAGCAGCCTTTCTGAACGAGGTCACGTGCAGATGACATCAGAGGCTTATGTGACCCTTGTCTCTAAATGAACAGAGGCTGATTCGGCATTGCTGCCTGTGAATGGAGCAGGATTTGCAGCATGGGACGAAGAATGTTTGGCTCTATAGCTCTGTAGGTCCCCTCTTTTGAGCATTTGGGAAGCTGGGTCTCTATAGGACCTTGAATCTTGGCCCAATGTTTCCAAATACCTAGGTGTTTTGTTACCTATGTACCTGCCTTCTAGAGGCACGAACGGAATTCTTCATCCCTGCGGGCAGGTGGGGTGCCCAGATACTTCAGTGAGTGGTAGGCCAGGTGCAGGACTGCCCCATGATGTGAGCCACATGGGAGTCTTTTTCCCTTTGAGAAAATAAGATAATTCCAGAGAAGAATTCATTTATACAGCCACTGGCTTTAGTGCAGACAAAAGGCACCGATGCACTGTCCTTCTCTTCTGCTTCCTAGGTGCTTTGGCAGTGATGAGGAGGGTGTATACACGCTTCCTCACTTCAGTCCAAAATGTATCGATCACCCAAACATTTGCTTTTCACTGCATGAGAAAAACAAGGATGCCTGTGTCCTAATTTAGCTACTTAGATATTTTATAACCGTGGAGACTGTGATGTTATAAGCAAGAGAGCTTTTTATCCAGATGTCTGCATAGCTGATGGTTAGCGATGTTTAGGAGTAATTTTGATCCGGTGTGTTTGTTATATGTTGTACCCTAATAATTTTAATTGTGGTAAAATACACGTAACATGAAAGTTACCATCTTAACCATTTTAAGTGTACAGTTCAACAGCATTAAGTATATTCATTTTGTTGTGCAACCAATCTCTGTTTAGCGTATCTATCGTTTAGCGTATGTTATAGCTTTTAAAAAGATTTTATTTATTTTTAATATTTATTTATTTTTGAGAGAGAGAGTGTGTGTGAGCAGGGGAGGGTCAGAGAGAGACAGGGAGACACAGAACCCGAAGCAGGCTCCAGGCTCTGAGCTGTCAGCACAGAGCCTGACGCAGGGCTTGAACCCACAAACGGTGAGATCACGACCTGAGCCGAAGTCAGACACTTAACCGACTGAGCCACCCAGGCACCCCAAAAAAGATTTTAAAAAGTAGGTCATGGGAGACTTTTGTTATGAATGGCTTTTAAGTATAGACATGGTCAGTTTTTGTCATTTTTGTTAAAAATGCAATTATTCACTGTATCCTGTCTACCCCAGTGGTTTCCTGACCTATGTGGGGCTCAGAAATCACGTGGAATCACGTGGGTGATTTAAAAAACATCCAACTGCCTGGGCTGCTCTGCAGGGCTTTTGAAACAGAATCTCCTTGAGTCCTGGGGATCTGTATTTTTAACAAGTCCCTGTCAGCTGCAGCCAGCCCACTGTTGGCCCTGACTCGCATCTGCTGATGGCTCCTGCAAGGCTGGATTTCAGACATGGTTGAGTGGGGCCAGGGCAGCCTCGCCTGTCTCTTTGGCATTAGCCCGCAGGGTGCGGGAGGTTGGGGATTTGAGTATCTACCCGTATGCTGAGGAGGAGTAAGTAAGGCCCTTGTCTCCTGTGTCTCCTGAACAGTTTTGTCCAAGCTGTGCTTGTGATACTGTCTGTCTTCTTGTACTTGTTTGCCTACAAAGAGTACCTCGCCTGCCTTGTGCTGGCCATGGCCCTGGGCTGGGCCAACATGCTCTACTACACGCGGGGATTCCAGTCCATGGGCATGTACAGCGTCATGATCCAGAAGGTGCGTTGGAGCTTTTGAGCATCGCAGACAGGCAGGCTCTGCAGCAGGGGAGCCCTCAGAGATTGTCCATTTTCAGGTGGGGAGACAGGTCTGGAGAACAAAAGGCCCTTGTTTCATGGGCTAGCCTCTGCTCTTTCTCCCAAACCCCACCGTCTCTCTTTGCCTTTGGTCAGGCTTTAAGTGTCCAGACCCGAAAACACCTGGCTTGTTGGACACAGGGAAGGAATAACGCTTTATGAAGAAGTATGCTCACACCCAGGCAGTGGTGTGCTGGTAAATATTTAACGACCAGCTCTCTGGGAAACACACACACACACACACACACGCGCGCGCGCACGCACACACATACACACTCATTATGTTTATTATAAATTTTACTATGCAAAGGATGAGTAGTACACCATTTACAAATAATAAAATAAATTATGCTCTTTGTTGTAAATTCCACATAGCGAGGTGAATCCAGCAGAATGATTTGTTGATTTTGTTGAGCTCTTCCATCTGTTGCCAACCTGTGGTTGCAACTGACAAAAGTATTGTTGCAAGCATAAATGCTGGTTGGTATTTTTCTTGACTTGAAGGTGTGAGATGAAGCCTTATGTGGGAACTTCCCTTGTTTGTCAATGATGTGAGCCACTTATTTGCTGAATTGGATGATAATTTTCAAATGCTGGAAGACTGTTTCATTAACGTTATTGTGTAATTCACCATACAGCAGCTACAGATAGGATACATTTGGAAGTTTAATCTGCCTTAACATTTTCTCTATCATTGTCTTAATTCCAGACCTAGACAATCAGCAGAATAATGTCTCTGATTTGTACCATTTACCAATTTCCATGGTGCAAATCCTACCATGGCTGATTTCCAGCTACCAGTACCGACATCATCAAACACAGAGTCGGGAAGAGATGTGCAGTAACACATTATGTAGTACACGCACACCGTATGGCTGCTGTAGATGTAAATAACCTTAAGAGCATAGGTAATTGTAAAATAACTAAGTGATGAGTGTTGAATATTATCTTTGTTTTGAACATAATTTACTTAATTATAAGCTTATGCGATTTAATTTTTAATAATGGTTGTGTTTAAACACCAGCTTACAAAATTCATGAAAACGTAACCGTCAGCTCTTACGAGCGCGTATGTGCTGGCTCCAGCACACCACTGCCCCCAGGAAGTGTGAGGATTTCAGATGTGAGTCTGTGAAGAAAGGTGCTCCCATACAGGCTGAATCATCAGGGACTGAGACAGACTGTGTTCCAGGAGGGAGGAGGGAGGTGAGCGGGAAGGGAAGGGAAGGGAAGGGAAGGGAAGGGAAGGGAAGGAAGGCTTCTTGGAGGAGGTCGGCCTAGAGCTGAACTTTGGAGCATCAGGGGGATTTGTCTAGGGGAAGGGAGGACAGCCTGAGGGAAGGCATGGTTAGGGTGAGGGGCCTGGTGAGGGGAAGCAGTAAGGAGATCAGGGTCTAGTGAATATGTGCTCAAACCTTACCCTTGAATCATGTTTCTTTCTTTATAGGTCATTTTGCATGATGTTCTGAAGTTCTTGTTTGTATATATTGTGTTCTTACTTGGATTTGGAGTAGGTAATTGATTTATAAATAATAGGAACTCCCACATTTGTAAAGCACCTTCTATAGATGTCAAAATGATAAGGCACAGGAGCAGCCTCAGCAACACTTATGTCACCTACCAGTGGAGCACTTGCCATGCTAAGCATTTTCCAAGCATTGTCTTTTTACTTCTCCCAGTATCTCGACTAAGGGGGCGTCATCATCCCTGATCATAAGGTAACTGAGGCTTAGAAGCAGACCCGTCACTCTTGTCCATCCACACTGTGGGGTATGCCACCCACATTCACATCCAGCATGTTATGTGGCCCCACAACCTGAGGTAGGCTGGGCAGGTGGTTTTGGCCCCATTTTACAAATAGGAAAACTAAAGTTTGCAGAAATTTGACTCATCAATGGTCTTTGAAAAATAGGAGTAAATTAATGCATGGGGATAACCTCCTTTGGCCCCACGCATCGTGTTACTTGTAGTTTACTTCGGATATATCTATGAGAGCCTCTGGTCTGCTGGGGACTGGAGATAGGGAGGCCCCACTTAAAATCTCTTCATTTGTACAACCTGATTTTATTTTTATTTTATTTACAACTCCTGCAGAGAAAGATATCATTGTATTTTCCCATGCCAGTTCTCCTCCTCCCATCCACCAGCCCCCCAGGGATCATTGGCATTTGAAATTAGGCAGCCATTCCCATCTTCTGGTATCTTTGCTGGACCACAATGTGCTTATTTATTTACTCCTTCACTTGTTTATTTATTCATCCATCCATTTACTCATTAATTTGACCATCCATCCATCCATCCATCCAACAATGAGCCACTAGTATGGTGTGTTGGAGAGAAGAGAAGAAAGAAGCCAGGTCTTGGCCAGGGAGTCTCCCTACAGAGCATTAGAAAGAGACTCAGGACCTTACAGTCTTGGAGGATGGCCCAGGCTATAGGAAGTTGGGAGTCCAAAGCCTGGTTGGGGAACCAGGGATACATGTGGATTATAATTCACAACTCTGCAAGTCTGTGAGTGATCAAGGGCCAAATGGCAGGGTAGAGGAGCCTGTTTTGTTGGGCAGGAAGAGCTTTCTGCAGGAGGTCAGGGCAAAGAACCAGCCTGATGAAGCTTCCGGGAGCTGAGGCTGGAGGTGGAATCTAAATGGCCAGAGAGAATGAGGCAGTAGGGCTGCAGCGTGTATGTGGCGGGGGAGGGCGGGGGGGGGGGGCAGGAAGGGGGGGCATGTGTCTACGTGCAAGTATGCATGAGCTTGTTGGGTAATTAGCCAGGCACAGAGCCAGAGGAGAACACCCTGTTATGTCCTCCCAGCCCTGGCTTCATTGATCGAGAAGTGTTCCAGTGACAACAAGGACTGTAGCTCCTATGGCAGCTTCAGCGATTCGGTGCTGGAACTCTTTAAGCTCACTATAGGCCTGGGCGACCTGAACATACAACAGAACTCCAAGTACCCCATCCTCTTTCTGTTCCTGCTCATCACCTACGTCATCCTCACCTTCGTCCTCCTCCTCAACATGCTCATCGCCCTGATGGGAGAGACCGTGGAGAACGTCTCCAAGGAGAGTGAGCGCATCTGGCGTCTACAGGTGAGCCTGGCAGAGGCCCTGGCACGGGGGCCTTCACGGGGACCAAGTTCAGCACACGGTATTGACAACTGTCTGCACCAGTGGATCTGGGGTGGGGGCCTGGGAATCTGCATAAGCGCTCTGCGGTCGGCCAGGTTTGAGGAAGTCTTAGTCCAGGTTCCCTGGGTAGAGGGTCTAGGCAGTGTGACTGGACAACGGCACATGTGATGCAAACCCAGGCTTATGGACATGTACTGCTCAGAGTTAATGGCGTGATACGTGGATGTTGAACTGTGACCTTAGATTGCATTGAGAGGAGCAGCATAGGGCCTAGGACAATTCTGCTGTCCTCGACCCTGGCTGCCACCTCTTACACGCTGTGGGCCTTATACACTGAGGACAGTACCCCATAGGATGGTCCAGAACCAGTTACCAGGCCTGAGAGAGGACTGGATCCTGTGCCTCACAAGAGAAGGTGTTGGAACTAGAGTTCAAGAAGGTGAGGGTTCCCTCAGATATCTGCAGAGCTACTTGTGGGAGGATAGTTTCCTTCTGTGGCCCCAGAAGGCAGAACTGAGGTGTTGGGGGCAATGACCAGGAAGTTTCTAATTATTACGGCCTTCTTAATTAGTTCGTTGATTATATTCAGGATAGATTTGACAAATTATTGACAGGAAAACTGCTGAGGGGTAGTCCAAGGCTAGCATGGAGGTGGGACTACGTGATGTCTGCCCCTCTCTTCCCTGTGGGATCCCAGGATCCTAACATTTTCACTTAGGAAGCTGCTGGACTTCCAGAAACATTGTTTATGTTATGTTTAAAGCAATTTGAACACTTTTCCCAAACTTACTGGCTTTTCATTTTTGAAATCTGTGGATTAGCCGAACCCTCAGGATCTATGCATTAAGCGCCCAGTGGAGGGAGAGCTGGCTGTTTGGTGGTGTGTGTGCATGTACTTGTGTGCACGTGTGCACGTGCGCACGTGCGCACAACCCTGTGGAGATGTCTTCCTGGGCTGGCTCCTCACTGATGTGCTTAGTCTCATTTATGTCCCCAGAGAGCCAGGACGATTCTGGAGTTTGAGAAAATGTTACCAGAATGGCTGAGAAGCAGGTTCCGGATGGGAGAGCTGTGTAAGGTAGCGGAGGAAGATTTCCGGCTGTGTCTGCGGTAACAAAGGGAGAGGGGCCCCCGGGTGGTGGTGGTCTTTGGGTGGGGAGAGAGAGATGAGGCGGTGAACGTTGGAGAAACGGTGCCACCGCTTGCTTCCCAAACCACAGCTACAGTCGGTTCTGACCTCCTCGGAACAGGGAATTTGCTCTCATGGGGTTGCTAGCCCTGGGATGAGGTTTCTCGAGCTTCCGAAGGGAGAGGAAAGGAGACTGCTGGTTGCAGTTCCCCTCTCTGCCCCCTGCAGGGCCTCCATGGCCTCTCCCTGACACTGTCTGGTTTAGGAAACATTTGCTGGCCTGGCGCTCTTTGTCCTCCTCTCTATCCTGTGTGGGTTCATGTGACCCGGGGGACCCGAGGCACATTTCGTCACTGGCAAGTGGAAAGTGAGACAGCTACTTTCGACAGATATCAGGCTGTCTGGTTTTTAGAAAGTGCTTGTTCATGCCGTGACCAGCTTTTCTGACGATCCTACCCCCGTCTGACTGCCTGACCTTACACACTGCCCTCTGTGTATCACCTTACCGGAAACAGCTTCTCTGACTGAGAATCCCACACCGCGGAAACCACCGTTTCTGGCTGTCATCCTTAGCCTAACAAGTGTCTCTAATTTTGACACCCTCATTCTAGAGATGTTCTCTGAATGTGAACTTCAGCCAAACCACTGCCTCCATTTATAATCTAGCACCTTAGACTCTGCCCACTCTTATTGGGGTTTGAACCCTAACCACCTTCACCTAGTGAGACCTTAACCCTAGTTTAACCCTAAACTTCTAAACTTCCACAAGTTTACTCCTCACACTGTCATATCTCAGCCTGGGCCCTCCTCCCCTCCTTCCCCATAGACCAGTAAGGAGCAGCTGTAGCTGTCTAAAGATGTCCCCTTGACACCTCTCTGAGTTTTGGGGCCCCACACACTGGGAGGAGACCAATCCCTTGAGGCCTGGGAAAATGGGGACTTGGGTAGATTTCAAACCCTAAAAATGCTGACATGACCATGTGAGGTAGGAGTCCCAGATCCCTGGGGTGGACAGAGGAGGGCCGTCTAGGACACCGCAAAAGCCATGCTATTTGTTTGCATCTAATGAGGTGCAGTTGAGAAATAGGATGATTATTACACTTGCAGGATCAATGAGGTGAAGTGGACTGAATGGAAAACGCATGTCTCCTTCCTCAATGAAGATCCAGGGCCTGTAAGACGGACAGGTACTGTTGCTGTCAGAAAGCGTGGCCACCACACCTGTCTGACCATGTGATCTTAGGCAAATCATGTGTGAGGGCCCCGATTTTCCCCATCTGCAAAATGGGAGGGTTGAAGCAAATTGGTTCTCAGGTCCCCTTCAGCTGTGACAGTAAATTTTTTTTTAATGTTTATTTATTTTTGAGAGACACAGAGTGAGAGTGGGGGAGGGGCAGAGAGAGAGGGAGACAGAATCCGAAGCAGGCTCCAGGCTCCAAGCTGTCAGCACAGAGCCCGATGTGGGGCTCAAACTCACAAACCATGAGATCATGACCTGAGCTGAAGTCAAATGCTTAACTGACTGAGCCACCCAGATGCCCCTCAGCTGTGACATTTTATAACCCTACCTGGAATAACTTTTAAAAATCAGGTGGTGAAAAAAGAATTAGGTGGTGCATTGGGACATGGAAGCCTATGTTACAGAGCGCTGCCTTTCTAAAATAGGGATTTTGGGGTTCTTTTGAAAGCAGATTTCAACAAAATCCAAGATTCTTCCAGGAGCAACAGCAAAACCACCCTGAATGCCTTTGATGAAATAGATGAATTTCCGGAAACTTCGGTGTAGGAGCAGAATGCAGAGCTGGTGTGGGCATGGGCCGTCTGAGGCTGCTGGCTGGCCCTGGACTTGGTGCTGAGGGCTTTGCAGAGTGGAGGAGGCTGGCTCTGTGTGCCTACAAGCAGAAAGCACCCTCACGCTGAGCTGCTGACTGAACTGAGAGAGGCTGCTGTCAGTCTGAGTGGGAAACACCCTGGATTTTTTTTTCACTTAGCAAAGAGTTTGTGTAAATCCATGGTGGGCGGTCCTGAGCCTGGGAGTGAAATCCAGGGTGAAGTCTCTGGGCTCACCAACTGGAGGTCATCTTGGCTGGGAGAGAAGCATGGCAGGGAAGGGACAGAGGCCTGAGGAGCAGAACTTTCTTCCTGCCAACATCTCCTTGACGCCCCCCCCACCCGCCTCCCCCTCCCCCTCCCCCGGCCCCAATCCCAGCCCACACATTCCACCGGCTCCCTTACTGTGACTGGGCTCCAGAATTGAAGGGATTCTTGATCCCATCCCAGCACAAACAGGGGACTGAACTCAGTGGGACATCCTGGGGGAGGAGGGGACTGAGCTCTGGAAACGCCTTTTTGGACCCTTCAGGGAACAGGAAACTACTCTTGGAATGAGAGCCTTGGCACGTCAAGGCTTGAACTGTCTCACACTGAGAGACACTTTTAGTAATTAACACAGGGTTTTTATTTTCAACAGAGAAAAGACATTTCAGTTTTGAAAATTACTTCAGATGAAGTATGTGGTTTTAAAATAGATTTTGGGATTTGGGGCAGATATAAGTATTATATACTTGGCCTCAGGGTGGCCAGAGCAGGGACAAAAGGCTTTTCTTCACACACACAAAAGTCCACATGAGACATGCCAGGCAGGGCCCGTGTGGGCTGCTGCGACCTGGGGGAAGAGTTGGCCCTTGTCCTTGTCCTGGCCCTGCAGTCACGCATGCCTCCCAGCTGGGATCGTGGCTTCATCTGAAACAGAAATAGCAGCTGTTCTGTTTATACGGTCTTAAATCTCAGAGGTTACTATTATACAACAGTAGTTCTCGTTGGAGGAATTTAACAAAATACCTGAAATGCTCTGGCATTTAATATGTTTGTTAACTGTGAATTTTGAGGCTGAGGAGAAGGAGGGTGAGAAAGGAGTGTTTGCCAAGGCACAGGGCTTGTATTTAGAGCCTCGTCCTCCAATTTCCTCCCCCAGAAATTACACACAGTCAGTCTGGGGCAGAGGTGCAGTGGAGACAGAAGACTTGTTCCCGATCCCTGGAGCCTAGACAGCCAGAAAATCTACTCTGCCTTATGTGTCTGGTAAAAGGATTCATGTGGGAATCTTGGAGGGTGGACTTACAATGATATTCATCATGAATTTTTAATTTTAAAGGGCCTAAAAATAAATTTGGCTTTTAGACAACTTAGCAGTTGGCTAGTGGATCTGAGCTGAGGTAAACCGAGGAGTGCAGGCCGAGCAGTCCACTCTGGGTACGTTTCTCCACTTGGGGCTGCTCTGCGTGGCAACTACCCTGGGTGAGTGGACACTTGGCCTTTGTGTCCCTGATGGGCCAGGGCTGAGAGAGGAGGTCAAGGGCGAGCCTGAGACCTGCAAAGTCTGCGGCAGCCCCTGTATTCCCAGCAGATGCCAACCAGGGCTCTAAGCCACGCTCGGGTCAAGTTCCTGTGTGGGCAGGGGTAGCAGGCACTTGACATGTCCTCTGGAAAGGGGAGACTGGGGGAGGAGGGTTGTCACAGAGGTAGGTGGAGCACATGTGTTCCAGATGGGCAGAACCAGTGCCAAAGGTTGGAAATTTCAAGGACAAAGATTTTGGTTCCATTCATCCAGCAACCACTCCAGGTATTTGAGATGTTTACGCAGAACTTTTTAGAGATGTTGTTAAAGATCACGGTCAGATGGACTTCGAGGTCCTTTTAGCCTGGAGATCAGCATCCTATATCTGGAGTTCCCTACTTGCATACATCCAGAACAGGTGCCCTGATCTGAAGTACAGCCATTTGGATCCATGGTGCCATGGTCTGGTCATTCCAAAATTGTTTTTGTTTGGATATGAATGGACAGAGCCACATGGCTCTCCATTTCCCACTTGAACAAAACCTGGGAAGTGAGGCAAATGGAAATCAGTAATGGGATCTTGGTCTTCTCACACATATGGAGAGCTGTTTTCTGTGGGTCTGAATGGAATTTGTTGGCAGGACCATTTTCTGTCCTGGATATTCATCCCTTAAAAAGCTTTCAGCCTAGATCATCTGAGCCTCGGTAGGTTTACCAAAGCAAAAGGAAGCAATGAGTCAGAGATCATTGATTTAAAAAGATCAGTTCGCCTATTTTACACCTGGAAACTACACCCCGGAAAGGAAAGTGGATTTGTTTAAAGCCAGGCAGGAAGTCATACCAGAGCTGTTGGAGCTGGAGTTTCTGACTCCTGGTCTCCCCCAGCTCCGTTTTTTTTTTTTTTTTTTTTTAGCACAGTTATTCAGTAAACTTGAGTCTGCCTTTGTGGTTGCCACATATGTTATGTCAGGGAGGGCTAGGGCTTTTTACTCAGATGATTCATGATGGCAGTCTGCATTGTCCAATGATCCCTATGACAGATTTAAAACTCAAGTGTGCACATAGGTGTGTCCAAACCACACACACACACACACACACACACACACCGTGCCACATTGAATCCATGGGCATATAAGGACATCTTAAAACTTCATGATTTACATTTCAGTAATTTAAGGGGTAGGCATTTCCCAGGCATGGAATCTCCCATGCTTGGATAATGGTTTTGCCTAGAAATTTTCCTTGAGCTAAACTGCCTCAGGAGGAATCTATTATTCTAGACATCACGTGACGTATCTGTTTGGAATGAAAATGGTGCTTACCTTCCTCTCTGGGTTGTAGCAGAAGGTATGAGGTTGTACTGTGAAGTAATTAAGCTCTTAGAAGGCCCCTGCCTGAGAGAGCCCAGTATTATTGAAGTTCCTTTCCTTCCTCAAAGCCTGGTGAACTGTGGCCTTTTGCTCTGGGCGGGGCCCAGGTCGATGGGCCTTCATCCGGGCCTGTAAGCCATACTTGATTTTTGCATTGATTTACATGTTTATACTGTGATCTTGGTCCCAAACATAGGATTGTCACCTTGTTCTCACTGAATGTGCCTGATCCTTGTAAATTTTAATTCACATACTTGATTTTAGTGTTATGTGTGTAACTCTGTGTTAAATTAAGAAGTCATAGAGAACATTTTAGTGCCAATGAAGAAATGCTTTTACGATTTCTAATAAATATTTATTTTGCCTTGTCATGATCACGATTTATCCTTGTCTTAGGTATGCCAATATGAAGACCAGCTGAGAATCCTGGAGAGTTGCTTTCTCTAGGGATAAAGGGGAGCCCGCCCACTTTTTGGACCTGAAGCATTATTATTGGTTCCAGCTCAGGGACAGTCAGTATGCTGAGACAGGTCACCCTTGTACATCTCCCAGTACACTGAATGTCCAGTATTCCATCTGAACCACTCGACAACTCTGGGGTCAGTTTGAGTAAAGGGAGACCAAGGGAGTTGAAATGACACGCTCAAGGAATCACAGCCAGAAAATGTTAGCGGGTTAGGCCAAATGACCCCCAAGCAGTGATCTATCCATCATGCCCTACTGGCTCTCCACTTATTTTGCATGGTTACAAAACCATGGCTCCACGTGGAGACCAGAAAGTGTAAGTCCCTTCTGTCCACCTCACAGGACCTTTGTGAGGAGGCAATGATGTTACTATCGTTATTCGCCAACTCCTATGTATATGCATGTTTAAAATTCTTTTATTTCATAAGGATGGCAGTTTTTAACTTGAATGCCAAGACACCGCTGGGTCTTGAGGGGTTGCAAAACTTGCAAACAATCTATTAATAAGTGATTCGCTGCATTTGGTGAATTTTTTACTTCCTTCAAATGACTCCTAGAGTAACACCCTTTCCTGGGATGGGTCTTTTTGAGTGGCAAAGAAATGAGAATTATACATAATCTACATCCTACCTCAAACAAGCTTCGGCCTGTAATCTAGGAATGTGCTATCCATGGGAGCATTCTGGGTGGACTGATAGGGAAAAAAGGTGGAAACCCCTGTCATAGGATATGTTCTGGGAGTGGGATGCCTCGGTCAGTCGGTATGAACAGTTTTATGGCTCTTGATATTGTGAAGAATTACCTTCCAAAAGGTATTTTGTAACTTAAGCCTTTAAGATTGTATGTTTCCTATTTATAAAGCTTTTCCAATCACATTGATTGTTTTAATGACACAGTTTTATAGATTTGATAAGTATTATATCCCCATTTAATAAGCAGAGAAATTGAGACTTGGAGAGAGGTAGAAGGACACATAAAGGTCATGGTGCTTTTTCCTGGGCCAAGGATCCAGGCTCCCTGAGGTTTAGTAATTAGTGCGAGTCAGTAGTGCCAATGAGTTTGAATAACAGAGTGGCCTCAGTCACATTTCAGAATATGTCTCATCCAGGTAAAGGGACTATGGGGGTGGGATAGGGTTTCAAGAAGAGGGAACAATGTGGGCAGAGACCTCAAGTTACTAGGGAGCTTGATGCAGCTGAGGATGGAGAAATCCGTGTGGCCAAGTTTCTGGGAGCAAGGGGACAAGTGACATGAAATGGGGGTGGAGTGGTAGGCAGAGGACTTGTCCAGCTGTCGTGAGGCTTTGAGATTTCATATCAAGGGTTAGGGGAAGCTACTAAAAGGTTTTACACAGAAGAATTATTACATGTGAACATTTCCCTGTTTTTGCAATGGGGTTGCAGGCTAAAAAGGTATATTTTTCCCTGTGTCATCCTTTGGGACATAGTGACATCTGAAGAGTGTAGAAAAGTAAATTTCACTTGGGAATGATGGGAATACTGAGGACGTGGCTGGGAAAGAAGGAGAGGAGGCATAGAGAAGATAGGGATATTGGTGGATTATGAAGATGCTTCAGCAGAGAAGGGATGTTTGAGCACACTTATTGGGCACTTATTAGATTGCAGATACTGAAAAGACATCGGTAGTATCTTCAAAATCGGACAGAAGCAGAAGGGGCAAAGAGGCAAGAGGCCAAGAAGGCTTTACAGATTCAATGAGAGTTGAGGAGCATTTTGAACGAGAAGTAGGAATTAGCTAGAGTGAGGGCTGAATGGGGGAAAGGAGCAGAGGAAGGAGGGAGAGAATTCTGGGTGGGAGGACCAGTCTGTGTGAAGGCATATAGGAATAAAACAATGTGAAGCGGACTAGAACAGAGAGGACCTGAAGGGCGATGCATTTAGAAAGGTTGTAGGGGAGGGAGGGGCAAATCACAAAGGGCCCTTGTGTTAGGAATTTGAACTTCAATGACTTGTTATTCTGTCCTGGGCACTGTGCTAAGAGCTCAGCTGCATCAGCCCACTTATTCTCCACAGTAATCCCAAGAAAGGGACACTATTATGATGACCCCCATTTTACAAATGCAAACATCAAGTCTGTAACTGAAAGTGGCTATAGCTCTAGGTTTTTAAAAAATCACACTTAATTAGAAACTCTGAATACTGTAAATATTGAGTCAGAGGAAATAAGACTTTACATTTACACTGTAAATTTTATAGGTAACTAAAGTTTGATAGAAGAATAAAGTACTCTTGCCAAAATTTACATCTGGAAAAAACTGACCCAGAAAAACTGGACTCAGACATAAAACACGAAGGAACTTTCACAGTGGAAGAAGGAAGACTGATAAATTGAACTTTCACTCAGAATTCAGAAGGAAGAGAGTTTATTCCAATAAAAATCATTTTGGCAAAGTACAAAAATATTGGTGCGGAAAAATTTAGAAACAGTTTATTTGTGCTTTATAAAACACTGAATATGAAAATGAAATTAGTTTAATGGGGTTTACTCTGGAGAATGAGATATGTACATACATCTTTGTTTCAGATAACAGTATGATGGTTGGTACATACATTTGAAACCATAAACATGGGTTCCTTGGGGTCCAAATCACAGGATAAAAACACTTGGCTGCTGGGGCCTAAAAGAGGAGGCAGGGAGGCTCCTGCAGGGGCTGGAGGGAGAGAGGGAGGCAGTGTTTCAGCCCAAAGACCTTTGAGGAGAAGAATCGTGGGTGTGGAGGCGTTTTGGGCATTTATATCACAGGCACTTTTTTGAAAGAATGCATCTGTGAACCAGAGACATGGTTTTGGGTCACATTAGTGTCCGCTGCTGTCTGCTATTTCTGTCTTTACCGCCTTTGCTGCCGGAGCCCAAAGACTTCCTCACGTGTTGGCTGGGAACAAGGGCAAGCGTGTTCTTTCAAAATGAGGACCGACGGTTGGAAGGAATATGCCTCTTCCAGGTTTTCCCAAGTTGGGAGGGAACGTGAGCTTCCCAAGGGGAGTGTGAGATGTCTGGAGGAGGCTCCCCGCTCCCCGAGGTCAGTGCAGAACAAGGGGCCATGTCGGGGCAGCCGTGCTGGGTGGGCGACTGTCTGCAGACAAAGGGCCATCAGGTCCTTGATTTATTCCTAGTGTCACCTTTATAATCAGCCCTCATTTCCTGTTCACATTTCATCTTCAAAAGAGCAGTTACAAATCTCCTATGGATATCACAACTATTGCTAAAGTTACAGATGGGATGCTTAATATATTATCATTAATTCAGGTATGAAAAATTTAAAAATCACAAGTCTGCATCATGAGTTTCGAGTAGCATTTGTACATTACTTGAAAACACATTTAATTTTAGATTCAGGTTAATAACTTTTAAGGTATAGTATCCATTTCAGTTTTGAAATTTGAATTTAAAGGCTGTTTGTTAAGAATGTTAAACTCTCAAAGTATAATATATAAAAAGTTATACAGAAATAAGAAAGGCACTTCTTTGAATAAGCTACGTGTCCACTATGATACTTTGAGAAGATACGCATTAATTTATTCATTCATTCAAAAATTTGCCTGAATGCCCACTGTGGTAAGGCACTGGACTAGGTACTAGGATATGAAGTCGAAGAAGCCACAGCCCTGCCCTTCAAGAGCTTACAACCTAGTGGAGTTTGTCAAGCTACTGTGTCACAGGTGGGCTAGAAGTGATTCTTAAGGTAACGAGGAGCGAATACTTCTTGCGTTGAGTGTTAGTTTGGTTGCCTTTGCAAAAGCTTCTTTCTTTTCATAATACGCGGCCTCGTTTACAAACACTGGGTACACAGTACTGCCTCCGCCCAACGGAATAATCTTTCCATCAAGAGTTAAAAACACAGGATCCCCAGGGTGCAGCGGTTTCCAGTCTTGATCCTCTCAGGAAACAATTAAAATACGTAAGTTACATTTAGACTTTTTCCCCACCTTAAAAGTTTTACCTCGGGCTCTCTAGACAACTAACAAATTATAGCAGTGTCTAACAAGAGATACTTGAGAGATGTGTTGGGAGGCCCATGAGTGATCTGGCCAAACTGAGACCGAACCATTAATTTGGGCGGCACTTTTAAGAGTTCCCCATTTAGTTTTTATACCACATACATGTGACTGGAGTTTGTTTCAATACCAAGTTTGCCTTGAATGTTGCCAAAGAGATTCAGAATATTAAAGGGCCAAATAAATGCATGTCTCCCTAAGTGTATGTTCTACCTGTTGCTAGCAGAAGTTAAATCCTGTTCAGCAAAGTTTAAGAAATAACAGTGTGCAAGACATTGTACTGTAGGGATGTAAAAAATGAGTCCTTGTGTCTGCCCACCAAGGGACTCTATTCTGATGGGGCTTAGTGAGACAAAGTGGGGATGGGCTGGGGCCTGTCTTAGGATAAGGTGAATGTTCTCCATGATAACAACGGAGTTATCTGATCCAGACCGTGAGCTCTCACATACCAGTGCTGTCACATCACAAGAACCCTAAAGCAGCTCTTCCCACACTTTGATATGTTTTCAGATTGTGTACAGATTTTGTTAAAATGCAGATTCTGATTCTAGAGGTCTGGGGTTCTGTGATTCTGCACTTCTAACATTTCTCAGCAGCACCTGGGAATTTATTATTAAAGCACAATTTCTTCCCCCGCTGCAGACGTGCCTTCATATTAACAAGTCCCCAGAGATTCACATGCATAGTATTAAAGTTTGGGAAGCTCTGCATTATGGTAAGTTTCTCAACCCTGCCTGCACGCTATAATTGACTGGGCTATTTAAAAAATATAGATGAGTATGAGGCACCTGGGTGGTTCAGTTGTTTAAGCATCAGATTTTTGATTTCAGCTCAGGTCATCTCATGGTTCAAGGGTTCCAGCCCCGAGTCGGGCTCTGCGCTGACAACATAGAGCCTGCTTGAGATTCTCCCTTTCTCTCTCTCTGCCCCTCCCCTGCTTGTGCTCTTTCTCTGTCAAAATAAATAAATAAACTTTCTATATCTATAGATATCTATAGATATAACTATACCCAAACCTGAGCCACATGAAAATCACCTGGTAAACCTAATTGATTTCCTGTGTGCACCCTGAGGAACTAAATCAGAATCCCTGGGGAAGGGGCCTGGGCATCAAGATTTTTTAAAAGCTCCTCAGGTGATTCTCCTGTGGCCTGAGTTTGAGAAGCACCGCTTTAGTGCTTTTGTAATAGGCTTTGGGCATTTGGGAGTACATCCTCTAGATCATTCCAGTGAGCATCCATGACCAAGAACTGTCTCTCTTTGAATGAAACCTGGACTCACAAGCAGGTGTCTGTCTATGTCTCTCTCTCCAGGATCAACTATCCTCAGTGTTCGCTCCCTGATCTCCATGGACACTGGTCTTGCTATTCCTCAAACACTCCAAGTTTGTTCTAGCCTCAGGGCCTTTGGACTTGTTTTCCACGTGGATGACTTCTCATTGCCCAGGCTCCAGCTTCAATGCCATCATCTAAGAGATGGCTCTTTCAGACCATTCCATCTGATAGGAACCCTCTGTTAGCCTCTATTATTCTGTTCATTTCTTTTATAGTACTCATTACAATTTGAAATGATCTGGTTTATGTATTGTTTACTTATTCATGGTCCATTATCCCCTGATTACTATGGAAGCTCCGTGAGGGATCTTGTCTATCTTGAACCTCAGGGCCCAGAATAGGCTTAGTAGTCATTCAAATATATGTGTTTTTTTAAAAAAAATATTTATTTATTTTTGACAGACAGAGCACGAGGGGGGAAGGGGCAGAGAGTGAGGGAGACACAGAAACCGCAGCAGGCTCCAGGCTCTGAGCTGTCAGCACAGAGCCCTACGTGGGGCTCGAACCTACAAACAGTGAGATCACAACCTTAGCCCAAGTCAGACGCTTTACAGACTGAGACACCCAGGTGCCCCTCAAATATGTTTATTGCAATAATTAGTGAATCACTCACTCCTTGTAAATACTGAGCAACCAAATCAATACTGTCCTTCCTTTCAAGACCTACCACAAACCCTGTTTGTTACTGATCTCATTAACCTCACTTCTCTGCTTCACCAGGATGATGTTTGTACTCTTCAAGGATCCTTGAGGAATACAAATCTTAAAAAAAATCCTGTGTTGTAGCCAGTTATGACATCATCACCTTGGCCTCTGTTTCTTGTACTTGCTATTTTTGTTACCTGTAGTGCTTTCCTCTCTCCCTCAATCTCTATATTTTTTTCCTTTCAAACATTGCCTAAGGCTCTTTCTTCCGCTTTCCACCCAGATCCCACTAAGGCAGAAAGCAGGATTTGCTCCACTTGTCTACAGACAGCTTATTTTATTAAGTTGTAAGTCTGGATGACTGTTACTAGGGTCATTAGATCGGAGTCTGAACTGCATCAGTAGTTTTCCACTCTGATTACCCAGGCCAGTAAGATCAGATTAGCTCAAAGTGGGATCCTGGCATTGTTATGTTTCAAAGCCTCTCTAGGCAATGTATGACCAGAGTTGAAAGCCCCAGACTAGATAGATAATCCGCCAAGTCTTTTCCATCTGTCTGAGGGTGCATAGGGTTATCACAATTGATATGGATATTTTAGCTTTTGGGAATATTTGCTTCTCCTTGCTTCTGCCTTTGCCTTTTCTAGATTTCAATCTCCTATGCTCTCCCAAGAGCCTTTTTTCCCCCCTTAACTATGCCATTATTGATCAAACCAGAGAAGGAGCAGATACTGGGGTTCTGAGGAGAGTCAGGGAGTGGTGGTAGAAAACACCACAGAGAAGGAGGTTCTGAGTGTTTTGCTCTAACTTATTCAGTGGTGATCACAGGGAGGTGGCAGCAATGTGGTCAACTGCAAAGAACATTAGTTCTGGATGTGCCATTGATAGCTGTAAGACTATGGGGAAGATCTAAATTTTATTTTCTTTAAACAACTTTTTTTTTTTTTAGTGTAGTTGACACAATGTTACATTAATTTCAGGTGTGCAACATAGTGATTCGACAAGTTTATACCTTATGCTATGCTCACCACAAGTGTGGTTACAACGCTATTATAATACCATTGACTATATTCCCTATGCTGTGCCTTTTTACTCTGTGACTTAATCATTCCATAACTAGAAACCTGTGTGAGCCTGTTTTCTTATGATAAAATAGATACAATAATTCCTGTCCATTGCACTTGGGCAGGAATTTCACCTTCCCTGAGAGGCCTTGTCTGACCTCTTCCTCCCCACTTCATTATTCTTTTATGGCATCTGGTTATCTTGATTTCTAAACCACAGTTTGGAGTTTAGTACATCTATAAATCTCATGAGAGTATAGACCATATTCACTGATGTATCCCCAGAGCCAGCAGAGGATATACTCAATAATATTTATTGAACGAAGGTCTGAATACCTTACCTACACTGCTAATGTGGGTAAATGTAGGTAATGCAGGTAAACGAGCTAATGTATGTAAAATGGTTTATGAATTGTAAAGTTCTATTTGAAAGTGAGACATCATTAATTTGAATACTTTAAAGAAACAGCAAATGTTACCTGCAGGTCAGGGTGGATAATAGCGGCAATATCTCCATTTTCATTCCTAGGATAATCAACTTTCTCCATTATTTTGTAGACTTCAATAGCACAGGGGGGGAATTCTTCTCCTATGGTGATAACAACATGTATGAATAGTGATTAAGAAGAATCTCTTGGAAAAAAGGAAGTTGAAACTTTAAGGGAAGAACAACACCCCAAAAAGGAAGACAGTTACAGGGAGAACATACCATTTTAAGTTAAGGGTATTCTTAACCAACATCCAGCCAAAAGAGGTTCTCAAATTATTCCTATTGGTTCACCATCCACAAGTACACTAATGGGGAGAGGCAGAAAGCAGAACTTGAAAAGCCAGGGTAGGCTGGGAGTCAGGACACCTGGGCTTCAGTCTAGCTGTGTGATCCTGAGCAAGATGCTGAACTTCTGGAGGCTCACTTTCTTTACTTGTCAAACGAAGGTTTTGACAGTATCTCGGAGGGCCCTTCCAGCTCTGACATTCTATGACTGCACATCCTCAGGGGGACTTCCGGCAGGTTAGGTGACCAGCATGGTGCTCCTTCTCTTAACTAAGTATGTGAGACCCTAGGATGCAGGCAGCCTGACTTCCAAAGATGAGGCAACATTAAATAACCCAATGCCCAGAAACGTGTAAAGGGAGTAGTTTACACGTACACCAGGCAGCTCTGTGTAAACCGGATGAATTTTCATCCAAGAGAGGATCCTTAGTGTGCTATGGTTGCAACTCAAAGGAAACTCCTCCTTTGTCCTTAGAACAGAAAGTGCAGCCCCGGGTTGGAATGTGGATAGCCTGTGATCACTTCTGTGTCAGTTAGCTTTTGCTGCTTAACACAGTACCCGAGAACTGAGTGGTGTGAAACAACCACCCCCAGTTTAGCTCATGATTCTGTGGAATGTTTGGGCAGTTCCCCCGGTGTAGGCTGGCTTTCTGATTTCTGACTGGCTTGCTCATGCATTTGTGGTGAGCTGGTGGTAGGTCAGCTGGAGGCTGGATGATCTAAGATGGTCTTACTCTCATGTCTGGCATTTGCCAGGCTGGCAGCTGGAGCTGGGGTGTCTGAGTTCTCCGCCTCCTAACCTCTCATTATTCAGCAGGCTAGGCTAGGCTGATCCACATACTGGCAGTACAGGGTTCCTAGGAGGAGCAGAGAGCAAGCTCCAGTGTGCAAGTCCTTTTTGAGTTTCTTCTGCGGCACAAAACAAGTAATGTGGCCAAGCCAGATTCAGGAGGTAGGGAAATAAACTCCATTTCTTGGCAGAAGGATCTAAAACACCACATTGTGAGAACACGGACACAGGGAAGGGAAGAATTTGTGGGCATTTTTACAATCTACTCCATCTTCCAAAGGGAAGACAGAAACTTATCAGGTGTCATCTCTTTAAAGCAGAAGGACAGAAAAAGGTGGTAGAACGTAAAGAAGCGTTCTAAGTTTGCTACTTAGAATCTCACAGTTGGAAGAAGCCTCAAATGCCTAACCTCATCAGTGCTTGAGAATTCTCCACATCTTTCTGGCCAAGTGATCATCTTACTCCTGCTTGGATGGCCTCACAAAGTGTGGTCCATTCCATTGTCGGTCAGCTTTGTTAATCAGACATTTATGTCTCTAGGTGACTTCATCCCACTGATTCTATTCTGTCCTCAGAGTCACAGAAAACATGTCCACTTGCTGCTTTCCAGTATGACACGTCTAAAACTCTAATATAAAAAGTCTTCTTTTGCTGGCCTAAGAATTCTTCTTCTCTACTTACATATGTCACATTCGTGAGGTTATATGTGAAGATACTTTGTAAACTGAAGTTCTACGTGCATCTTAGGGATGGCTCTTATATTATGGTTTTTAAACTCTTCAGCCTTCTCAATTCTCTCCTTGGCTAACCTCTACTTCATACAGGTTCCTCCTGAAATACGGACTCAGAATTTATTCACATTCTCCAAGTGGTGTTTATTCAATGCAGAAAAGAGACCATCACTTCCCTTATTCTGGGATTTTTTTTTAAACATAAAAGCAAATTTTGAACCTGAAATGTAGTTAACCTAACCTAAAATATTTGCCTCACACAATTGTTAAAGGTTGTCAGCACTTTTTAGATCTACCTTCTAACCACAGATATTTTCCTGCAAGCTTCCTGCCACCTTTCATTTATATATAAGCATGCCACATATATCCTCATCCAACTTACTAGTAATAACTTTGAGTAGCACAAAGCCAAGGGTGGAGCTCTTCTGCACATTTCTAGAGAGTTTTTCTCTAGGTGGTTATCTCTTTGTCAGCATTCTTTGGATAATGGTGTTCTTCCCATGTTAGTTAAAAATCCACCAAACTGGAAAGTCAAGATTAATAGTGGTTTAAAACTTTTGAATTGCAGGATCCTTTGTTAAATAAAACGTTACACGGAAGAGCAATAAAACAGAAGAACTGGTCTGGTAGGAGCAGAGGTAGGGGTGCCTGTCCTGGAACTACGAGACAGCCATGAGATCCCCACCCCTGGGGATAGGAATCTATGGACTATGATTTGAAAAACATGTCTTTCCTCTCATGTCTGTGGTCTTGTACCTGGGTTCACTGTTCCTTAATGTGAGGTAGTCCCCACTTACTATCGGAAGGGTTTCTTATCAATTAGTGGTGACCTTCCCAATACCAGGTGCATGAGACAGTTATAGAACCGGTTCTCAGACATAGGTGGTAAAAAGCTGATCTTCAGTCTTTATGACTTTGGAGTCAAAGGATTCCCAAGCACAGAAGAAATTCCTGTGATTGCAGTAGGGTGCACAATCTGAGGTTAAGGAATTATACTCCCCCATGACACTGAACTATTCTCCAGCTTTGTCACTATAATGACCCATTCCTCAACGACAATTCCAATGAAGCCTGCTGGAGTAATTATTTATGTAGGATGTCCCTTTCTCTCTCTCTCTCTCTCTCTCTTTCTCTCTCTCAGGAATTTTTAAATTTTTACAAATGTTATTAACTCTTTAAATTTTAATTCCAGTATAGTTAACATAGAGTGTTATATATTAGTTTCAGCTTTCTTTGATTTTATTTCAATTATACCTTAGTTTTAAATTTTCAAGTACATTTATTTTTTAATAATCAATAGGCTTTATTTTTTGCTGTTTTAGGTTTATCAAATAAATGAGCAGATAGTAGACTTCCATATATCATCCTGCCACCAGCCCCATTTAATTGTTTTTTAATTACACAAATAATATGCAAATACATCGTTCACCTTGAAAACAATTAAAATAAAATTAACCTGTTTTTTCCTCATATATATGTATGTGTATTCTAGCAAGTGTTTATTATTATTATTCTGAAGCAAACTGGTATAGTGCTGTATGTTTTGGTTTGTAGCTTGCTTTCTGTAATTAACAGTGTATTTTGAAGATCTTTTCACATTAATTTATTTAATTGTTCACCAATGGATCAATATTCAGGTCATTTCTATTGTCTTGCTGTTACAATGATGCTGATGACCGCCCTTGCATGTGACACAGTGGGTGTGCCTGTGCTTTTGCATGTCTCTGAGGTATGGACTTGCTGGGTCACAGGATTTGTGCATTTTCAGGAGTGGATACTATAAAAATTATTCTCTAACGTGTCCTTACTGGATTTATACCAGCAGGGAATGAGAGCATCCTCTTTTCCTACACTTACCATCAGTTAATACTATCAGGTTTTAATATCTGCCCACTCTGGTGGGAGAAAATAGTTTCTCACTTTAACTGGTGTTTCTCTGATTAGTAGTAATGTTGGACATCTTTTCATGCGCTTATTGGATATTTGTATTTCTTAGCGGTTCTTTGCTGTTTACGGTGGAGATTAGCAGAAAATGAGGATTTTATTTGGGGAGATTTGTTAGTAGCTGTTTTGCTTAAATGTGTCTACTCTGGTCATTGAGGAATGGCTGAAGTGAATAACATTTTTAAAAACATCTAATATCATGAGCATGGCAAATTTGACAATTGCTGTATCAGCGTTTAGTGGTTAGGTCACTATGTGTGTTCATTTCATCTCACTTTTCTGATTTACACACACACACACACACACACATACATACACACACACACACACACACACACACACACACACTAACAAGGAAATAATTCCTGCCTCCTACTTACCTTCATTGAAATTATGTATAAAATCAAGAGCATGTTTGATCATTTTTCTCATTTGATCCAAAATATCGGCTCTCAGAACTCCTTGAGGCTGGGGACCAACTTCTACACCTCGGTACAGAAGGGGTATATATAATATTTATATAAATATTACAATATATTAGACAATTGAGCACGTTCATATATTAAGACCTAGAATCTCATCATTAAAATGATTAAAAAGGTAGACCATGTAGCATCATGGAAAATATTTGAGACAATGTTAGGCAAAACATAAAAGCAGAAGATTTACGTGTACACATTATAAGCATAGTGAATAAAAACTGAAAGAAAACATGAAAAAATATCAAAGAATTATATTAGAGTAGTAAGATCTTGGGGTCATTTTTTGTTTAAATATCCTTCAATATTGCCATATTATCAACATTGTCAACATTTAGTCTTGACAGGAGGAAACGCATCTATTTGAGTCACAGAAATTTGGTGCCATGGATGGTTAACATGACCATCTAGGTGACCCTAGAGCAACATTCTTGCCCTTAACATAACAACTAATTCTAATGTGATGGTGCAATAGTTTTAGTTTTCCCTAAGATTAATTTGTATTCATTTATTCTCACCCCAATACAATCCGTCCTCACACCTACAAAACAGTCTCTCTAAACCAAATATCTAGTTACCTCCCTCCTGTTCCAGTCTCCCATACAGTTATCCCCCATTTATCAAAAATAATATCATTCATTCTTTTCTAACCAATTCATATCCACTCATATACATTCTTTTTCACCCATTCTATTTTTACCCAGTTCTCTTATTTCTTGATTCACAAAATCTTTCTGTATTTGACATTTATTTTTTATTTGTTGTGCTTAGCTTTTTTGCATATACGTCTGGACACACATTTAAGTATGTGGTATAAATGTGGTTAACGTATGCATTTTGTGTATAAATGATTTGTACACATGTGTTAAAACATGTTCAAGGATATGTCTATATGTGTGTTGTAGAAGACATTATTGGTTGCCCATCCAAAAGCCATTCCACTTCTTCCTTACTGATAGAGTCCTGATTTTGGTTCGGTATCCAGTCTTCCAGGTAAGTGAACTTTTCTCCAGCCCAGGTGTAAATATGGAATAGTTTAAGTCGTGTATAGTACTCCCATGATCCTAGTGATTGATTTAAGAATGGATATGTGATCCAGTTCTGAACAAGTGGTTATAACAGAGGTCTGCAGGGAGTTCCTAAGACTTTTCTTTCACCCATTAGATATTGTATTATTGGCATATGATGCTTAAAACTACAGTGGACATCTTGTGGCCATGGGGGCTGCTAAAAAGCTCCACTAAAGATGGCAAACTAAAAAGATAAGAAGAACCTGGCCCCTCATGATGTGCTGAGCTGTAATGTAAAATAATAAATTTATTTTATTGTTTAAGCCATTTGAGCTTTGTGCAGCCAAAAATATTGTACATATTCTTGTTTGGAGAGGAGATGGAAGGTGTGGAGAGCAGCTGTGATTGGTAGAAGAGGGTGTCTGAGTCAGAAGAGTCAGTTATTGAAGGATTTTTTCCTCTCTGATTGTGAGTGGAAGATAACAGGGTGGCCATATTTTCTAAACCAACAATTACCCTTGACACAAGATCCTGTATCAGAGAAGAATGTTTAAAGTTTTGGGAAATAGCCACAGCATAGTCCCAAGTGGAGCTGAAGAAGTAGTGGTCATAAACTTAAATCTTCTGAGTCTCAAATGAGGCCATGGTTGATCTGGGAAAGTTAACTTAGGAGAAGATTCTGTCTAGAGTATTCTGTGTGTGTGTGCATGTGTGTATGTGTGTGCATGCACACACATGAGAGAGAGACAGAGAAACAGAGACAGAAAATGAAGACGATTCTGTGAATGATCATAAGGCTGGCTGCAGAAAACAGCTTCTTTCCACAATAAAGTTTACTTAGAATGATCCTGCCACATTTCAGCTGCCTTGGTAATAGAATACAAAGGTGGTCCTTTTGGAGGCTGGTAGAAGCTAGAGCAAATTTCTGTGAGACAATAGAGATACATCGTAAAACATTGGGTTGGAGATAGTTTCTGTCTGAGCTTAAGTATTTTCCCCCCAGTGAGTGGATGGTATAAAAATATTCCAAATTAGTGAAGTTGGCAGGATAACATACAGTACTTCTAATTGTTTATGATGATCTTAGTACTCTATCATATTGAAATATTTGAAAGGCTTGGCCCTAAAAAGGGGCAAATATATTGGTAGATATTTGTTCTAGTTAAGAGCAGCATTTCCCCACAAATATCATAGACCAAGAATGCTTTTTCAAAGTGTGGAAATCTTCAGCTTTATTTGGTGTCCCAGAAAAACAGGATCTCTATCATTCATTGTTAAGCATTTGGTTTATTTCGAATAATTACCTATACTTAGATATTTACCTTTGCCCCAATAGATCCCCGATTATGCACCAAAATTACCAACAATTAAATAACCAAGATAACTTTAAATTTGCTGATACTGTTTGACAACTTGTTTTGAAATTAAATTACTCTTGGTTAAAACCATCTTAGATCTCACAAAAAAGGATTTTAAGTGGTGCAAACAATTATGCTAGCAGGTCATTCAGGAAAGAGAGTGGAATATAGAAAAAAAAGAGACTGTCTGATGTGCAAGCCTCCATATTGGAACTTGCCAGAGGGTAAAGATGCATTCACAGCTCAGTAACTGACACGGAAACAAGTGAGTGGATAGATAGCAAACAACTCTTGGGAGACATGAGTACAAAACACGTGCTAAAAGGAAAGTTGGGAAAATATTTTTTTATGGGTCTCTGGTGTTTCTGCATGTCTTGCCAGCAAGACACTGACTGCCTTGGTTCCAGGTTATTTTTTAAGAACGTTTTTACAGTGAACAGTCTTGGAAGATAGAGATGATCTCTTTCTAGGCACAAGGGCAGGCATGTTTACTGTGTATTATAAAAGATCCGAGTTCCCTCAGTTCACTGTTTCTCTCCTGGAATGCAGAAACTGCTCAATGAAACTGAGGACATTTGGTATAGTTAGAGCCTGCCTGGAGTTAGTTAGTTTGCTTTTACTTGACAATTATAAGCCATAATGATAAGCAAGGTAGCTATAAATATTCTCCAGAAAATAACTGTCTCAGAGTTTCATCCAGGACATATTTTGTGCAGTTGTGACAATGGGAAATATGACTTACCAACAGGATACTTGGCTATAGAACGAGTGGTTGCATATTTGAGGGAAGGATGCTCAATAAGATAAACATAGCAGGGTAATGGAGCCAAAGAAGTCTGAAAAGAATTTAAAACATCTTTCTTATTATGTAAAGACCATATGCTTTGTTCTCTTTGCCACTAGAGAGTCAATAATGTCTTCAATATGCTTTACTCCATCAATTAAGTAATAGAATACAAAGGTAAGACAGCTTTATGAAACACTCTAAAATTCAGTGTTATTATTATAGCTTTGAAAACACATCAATGAATTACATATAAAATTGAATTATACATAGCTTTCTGGGCAAAAAGTACATTAAACAATTCTCCAGAACCATGATCAAAAATGTATGAAATAAATTTTCCTTCTCAATGGATTTGGCTATTTTTGTTTTCACCACTGGTGACACTTCCTATTTAGTTTAGTATAGGTCTCATAAAGAATTCCGTTTCTACCCTTATGGTCCAGGTCCGTACAGATGTTAGGTAACCCCCCCCCCCCTCCCCACCTCGACTTATCTGAATGAGAATTCAAGATAAGGCCTCTGGATTTTGATAACATTGTCAGCCATGCTGCTTCTATGCCTGGTAACCAGAGCATTCAACTCTCCCTTCAATGAACAAAAAGAATCACTGAATTATGATCTCCCACCAGAACTGCTAGCTAGTTATTGTCAAAAACTCAAGGGAAACAGAAGTTAACAATTAATCTTTACTGTCTGCTAGGTATAAGGCTCAATGCTGTATCTCACTTAAGGCTTTTAACACTCCTATGGGTAAGTGTTATTATGCCAATTGTATACAAGGAAAGCAAGGTTTGGGGTGTGGAGTATCTTGTCCAAGGTTAGTGAATGAGAAAGCGAGGATATAAGCCCAGGTTCTCCTGGATACACAGGTCAAACTCCTTCCACTTAAGCATATTGGCCCTCTGGAAGGAAGAGTAGCCATTATACAGAAATAAACACATAGCTCATTATTTGTGTTTTTTGCTTTGTTGTTACTTTCTAGCAATTTTCCTCTAGCTGTCAGCCCTGGATTGCTGAATT
The DNA here is from genome assembly GCF_027475565.1 of Acinonyx jubatus. Taxonomy (NCBI): domain Eukaryota; kingdom Metazoa; phylum Chordata; class Mammalia; order Carnivora; family Felidae; genus Acinonyx; species Acinonyx jubatus. Next base: position 13,179,320 of record NC_069397.1, read on the forward strand.
TTTCATCTTGTAAGTTTCTGAGCCTTAAAATGATTAGCTGTACAAGTACTGAAGGAACAGACATGTGTTGGGGTATCTGAGTCAAATGGAGACAAGGGCAGAACTAAAAAGAGCCACCCTTTTTATCACTGGTCTTTGGTCATATTAAATGACTATTTCTCAAGCTTCCTAAAACTAGCATTGAGCTATGTCAACTATGCCATTTTAAGTGTGGGTACTGATTTTACCAAATAGCTTATGGTTTAGTGGCTGTCTGGATAAGTGAGTTATAATTTTATAAACATGAGAATCCGCAACTGTTTTATTATTTTGTTCACTGTGTTTATTATTTTACTCATTTCCTCAACTTTTCTCCTGCCTTCAACACCACCTCTATTCTGGTGCGCTCCTCCCACTCCCTCATCTCTCTTGGACCCCCTCTTCCAACCCTTTTCTGGTGGCTCTACATCTACAAGTGACTTAAAAGTACAGGTACCATGCTAACTTATAAATTAATAACACTGGGGCACCTGGGTGGCTCAGTTGGTTGAGCATCTGACTACGGCTGAGGTCATGATCTCACGGTTCATAAGTCTGAGCCCCACATGGGGCTCGCTGCTGTCAGCTTGTCAGCACAGAGCCCACTTCAGATCCTCTGTCCCCTTCTTTCTGTCCCTCCCCTGCTTGAGCTCTCCCCAAAATAAGTAAATATTAAAAAAAAAGAATTTTAATTAATAACACTGACATTACCTTAATATAATGACACATCTGAATTAAAAAGTCATTCCTGGAATCTTCAAGAATAAGAGTGCACCCCATGTTAGAAGTAGTGTTGTGAAGGTCAAAAATAATGTCATAGGAATATTCATTGTCTTTTGGACCAAATAAATGATTGATTTCTTGAGCCCTTCTCACTTCATATGGCAAATCCTTTGACATTTTTTTGCTGTTATTAGCAGAAAGAAAAAGATTTAACAACATCTGTGGCTAAGATAACATTAAACATACAATAAGAACACAGTGTATAAGGAAACAGTTGCCAAACCTTTAATATGAAAAATCTGTAAGTCAAGTGGAAACTTATTTCAAAATTTCATAAATAAAAACTTCCTTCTTTTTTCTCCATTTGATTTCATGTAATGGTGCATCGGCATGTTCACAAACAGTAGTTCATTCATGTGGCTGATCCCAGGGAGGACATTTCAAACAGAATTCACCATTTGACTTCAATGTTTAACAAAATGTATTCATGAATTTAATCAATAGTTTGGTTTTTTTTTTTTTTAAATAGTTATGTGCACTGGGCTATTTATTGGGGCTAGACTATCAAACACACACATAAATTTTTTTTTGTCCTCTAGCTAATTCTAGTCCACAAAAATAGTAAACTTAGGTGATCACGTTACCTAATTAGGGATTCTAATTGAGGTCCCAGGAACCATTATGGTCCAGGGTAAGCTTTACAAAGTCTGTAAACTCGACAAAAATGCAAAATTTTGCAGGCATATGCATACATATTTTTTTTCTGGGATGAGGTTTTTATTGAATTCTCAAATCAGTCTCTACCTCTCCTCACTCTTTAGGATATTTTTTTTTTCCCTTACTGTGTATGTTGACAATTTAAGTTTATTTTTCCTCATTAAACAATGGTTTAACTCAACCACTTCTCTATACTTCCATCTATTTCTGTTCCCTGACTATTTTTGCTAGTGTCTTCAAGGGACCTACAGTTGGAACCTGGGTAATTCCTGCCTAAAATGCAATCAAGAAGGTGGAGCAGCCATTTTTTGACCATAAAGCAAAAAGAATGAGGACAAAAGCTGCATACTAAGGAAGGTGCAGTGGGAAGACAGAAGAGACCAGTGGCGCTTATGTTATTATTGAACCACTACAACCAGCCCTCGACCGCCAAGCTCCAGACTGATTTGTGAAAAAGAAACCTTTACTTAAGCCACTGTTTTCAGGTTTTTATTATATGCAACCAAACATACTTCCTAATGGATAGGTATGCATTTTAAAAGTTAATTCATGGGGGCCCCTGGGTGGCTCAGTTGGTTAAGCATCAGACCCTTGATTTTGGCCCAGGTCACGATCTCATAGTTCATGAGACGGAGCCCCGCATAGGGCTCAGTGCTAACAGCCGGGAGCCGGCTTGGGATTCTCTCTCTTCCTCTCTCTCTGCCCCTCCCCTGCTTGCATGCTCTGTCTCTCTCTCAAAATAAATATTTAAACGTTAATTCATGAAACAACTCAGTGAGGTTCCTCTACACCCAAGTGATCTGCTTCTAATTCTTCCCCATGTCGGTAATGGCATCACTAACCACCCAGTTGCTCAGAGCCAAGGCTTGAAGTCTTGAAAGATAATGGACACTTTGAGTTCTCATGCCCGTGGCCCAGGTCTCATAGGAAGAGTCTCAAGGGATGAAGCAGAAGGAATGGGCAGGAGCAAGATCCTAAAAGGCACTTTAACCACACTAAGTTACTTAAATCTATGCCAGATAGATTTTTGAAGAATTTTCAGCTGGGGAAGGGCATAATAAGATTTGCCTGTCAGGATGATCCCTATGGCTGCTATTAAACTGAGTCAATGGCAGGAAGGATTGGAGTAAGGCTAGATGAAGAAAGATTCTTTAGGAGGCTACTCTGTCCACAGATGAAATGAAATAAGGTAGCGAAAATGGAGAGGAGTATTGGATTGCAAAATATTCAATGCTTGAATAAACGGGAAGATTTAGTGACTTGGTAGACATGGGGCTTGAGGAACAGGGAAGATTCTAAGTTGATTTCCATAGAAGATTTGATGGGTAATGGTGACATTACTGAGATGGGGAATATAGGAAAAGGAGCAAATTTGGGAGAGGGAAGTCAGGAGAAGGTAATTAAATTTTATAAGTGTGATAACTACCCTGAGAGAGAACTGCCTAGCTTCTGAATAGTGTTAAAGTATAAGAAGCAGAAAGCGAATTTAATTTTAAAGACTGCTCTCACGGACAATGCATACTACTGACGGTCATAATAGGAAAACCCACCCCAGTCCATTTCAGAGTTATTTAAGAAGTTAACATGCCGACTAAAAGCATTATTCTTCAACAAATTCTTATAAAAGTTAGTTAAAAGCTATTTTAGGTGAATAGATAAATCTTTAAAAAGATTTTTTTAATGTTTTATTTATTTTTGGAGAGGGAGAGAGACAGAGAGAGAGAATGAGCAAGGGAGGGGCAGAGAGAGAAGGAGAGACAGAATCCGAAGCAGGCTCCAGGCTCTGAGCTGTCAGCACAGAGCCCGACATGGGGCTCCAACCCACGAACTGCGAGATCATGACCTGAGCCCAAGTCAGAAGCTTAACCGACTGAGTCATCCAGGCACCCCTAGGTGAATAGATAAAATCTTAATTGTATCACCATAACCTCAGTCATGAAGATAAAGCATTCCTGAAATTAAAATGTATGCTAGTAAAAATATGCTTTGATACACAAAATGTGACTCATGTATAATTCTCCCTAAAACATCTATTTCATAAAGTGAGACATATTTGTACTAAAGGTAGTAACTGTATTTGATCTGTTGTGAGATTAAATTTAAGTAACTCTGTAAACTCAAGTTAGCCTTTATTAGAACATGAGTACACAGGGCAGTGGCTGCTGTGTGAGTTGTTCCTTTGCACGTGTTCCATCTCAGTTAGTTGTTTTCCAACTCGTTGTGGATAGAAACCATTTTGTTCATAGTACTCCCACAGTACCTGGCACAGTGCCCCGTGAAGAGTAGGTGTTTAATAATATTTTTAGGTAAATAAAAGAAAGTGGTGAAAAACAAATACTAAGAGGCCTATATATCTATACTAGGAGCTATAAGGATGTAAACAAAGGCAAAAATAATTAGCATTATTTATATTATGTATTATATTGTAATGCCTAGAGTGTTACTATTGCATACACTGCTTGCAATGTATTATGAACCAGCTGCAATTTAAATTCAGAATATGCAAGTGAAGTGCTTTTATCTCTCAGGGATCCACCGCTGAAGCCAGTACATCTACTCCTCATTTGACAAGGTGGTGTGATGGTTTTTGATGATGGGTATTTATTCACTTTTTCATATTCAACAAATATTAATTGAAATATTACAATTTTTTTGACTAGAACTTTATTACTGCCATGAATATAGTTGTATAAAAACATAGTAGCGAACCACCTAGGAAGCTAACAAATATGTATGCAAGCATACAGGCCAAAACTAATATAATACAAAAGACTATTAAATCTGTTTTTTTAAAGATCTGATTTAAAAATAAAAACCATTGTTATTGTCTTAGTCTGTACAGAATGCATTTAAAAAGAAAATCAGTTAAGAACAGTCTGATACTTTTAAAAGTTTATAAAAGAGCATGTGGAGGCCCAGTTTAGGTAATTGAGTACTTCATAGCGGAGTATGATTAAAAGTGAAAGTGATCCATTTCACAACAGCAACTATACGTACGGATACGTGTATCATGTGCTACATATACGTGTTCTCTCTCTTTCACACACACACACACACACACACACACACACACACACGCACACATGCTACAACACAAAATGTAGTCTTACCCAAGATTTTCAGGGTCAAAAACTCGATTCAGGTCACAGTCAATATATCTGGTACACTTCTTCACTGCTCTTGGGTTGGTAATAAATGGTTTTACCTCCAGCCCTGTTCTCTGAATCTCAGTGCCATTCTCCAGCCAGCGCTTAACTAGAAATACTCCTGTTAATTCATTGCCATGAGTTCCTCCAAAGATAGCAACCTTTTTTATAGGATCTTCAGTAACATGACAAGAAGTCATTTTTGTCAAGTAGTTTTACCTGATTTCTGCAATTCAGAAAAGAGGAAATCAAATAGAACTTAATTTCTTAAGAAAAGTTTAGAGATTTAAATCTAAATGATACTTTAACCAAAGTGCAAAGTGCAGAGTTCTCTTGAGCGGAGTATAATTTAATATTCTGTTACAAGTTCTGAGCCCTGTTTATTATAGGGACACTCCCTTCCTTAGCCCTGCCCTTTACCATATTTGGATTAAAATATGCAGAGATGAACTAGATACAGCTGTTTAACTTCTTACTCCCTCACATGGTCAGTAGATCTAAATGCAATAATAAATTAGCCTCTCATACTAATACAAAAATTCTGGTTTCCTTTCACCTATAGCCAATGTCACCTAATGGCGCTTCCATGACTATCTGTAATAGTAAAAATAGTTTATACTTTTCTAATCCTCAAAAATATGAAAAAAATTAAAAATCTATAAAAAATAAAGAAGGGGCTCATAATATGCATGCTATGATTTGCTATTTATGTTTCCACTCACATTTCAAAACATTTCTTCTCTGAAATGAGTTCAGAGCCTTTTCATTATCTGAGCACATTTGAATCTCACCTCCATAAACAGCCAAAGGCGGAGAGATCCTGAGAGACCTCCTGTGGAGCCAGCACCATTTCGTTCAGTATGCTTATTCATAGTCAGAGACACAACAACCAAATAAGTGATCACTAGGACGTAAAAAGCTACTTTGAAATATGTCTTAATTTCCTTCTCATGAAGTTTTCGGTAATTCTCTGTCAATTTCTTTAGGAATCTTTCCCACGTTTTGCCTTACTATTAAAGGAAAAGCAACTGTGAATAATTTTCAAGTCTTCATAATGCCTGAAAATGTCTTGGGGCATGCTATATATACAACCGAATTATGAGTTTATTATAATACACAGTCTAATTTACTAGAAGCCCAGACTCTTCACTGGAATGTGTTACTCAAGCGGGGGGTCTTATTAGGGGAAACTATTCAGAATACTAAGATGATTATATCCCTTTGGAGAAATGACTCTGAACCAAATCAGATTTGATTTCATGCTTGATCATCCAGAAAGACAAATATGTTCAAGTTCTGGAAATACCATGTACTAGTAGCGCCAGATTGTTTGATAGGGATACAAGAGTAATTCCTCACAACCTCAGAGAAGTTTAATTTGTAATTAAATTTCCCACATTACCTCAGTTTATTCATATATTTACATTATAAGACAGGGTGGGTTAGGCATTGACATGGCCATTGTAGTGCTAAAGGAAAAGTCCCTCAGCTACCAGGAGAAAACTGGGCCGGGGACCCAGGTTTTCTGATTCTAAGCCCAGTGTTTTTAACAGAACAGGGTGCTTCCTGTTATTTTTGGACTTCCCCAAAGTTCTAATTTTGCTCTTTTGGAATTCGCATAAACAGTTACTACAGCGTGCTCAGGAAACAAAAAGCATACAAACAAAACAGATGCTAGAATGTAAGATGTGAATGTTTCATAATGTTTAATAAACCAATCCCTATGTTCTTCCTTAGGAGATTATAATGCAGAGATAGAGAAAGCAAAATAATAAAATCCAAATTTACACATTAAAATTACTGTTCTAACCTAAGAAAAAGCCCATGTAGCATTTGATTTTTCTATCCACATCAATGTACACTGAACACTAATGTAGAGATGCTCAAAACAAAAGCAAATGTAAACAAATTATGGTTGTATTATTTACTTTGGTCTTAAAAACTCTAACTATGGTGAATTATTAACACTTGATTAGGTTTTATTTCTTTTCTGATTTGTGGTTAGTTCTGTCCTTTGCCCTAGTCTCTCTGGAAATGCTGCTTTGGTTATTTACTCGTAGCTGGCACAAATGACTTGCATTTCGAGGCTTGTTTTATGGAATTTTAACAGATCAGCACTTTGAAGCACATTTAACATTCAGAAATAAAGTTTCCCTTACATGTCAAAATGAATAACTTTTTTTGCGAGCTAGTGAATTGCAGTAATTCTGTCCTATACTTACCTTGTTTATTGTGTACAGAGTTTGTCTTCTGCGGAAAGCTTTATTAGAAAAAAAAGAGAGCATTTCCTTAGAACTAGAGCAACAGAGGCTTTTCATACTCTTATACCAAGTTAACTTCCGAAAGATTTTTAACTCCCTGTTTCCCAAAGCACACTAAATTTTTGAGCCCTACAAAAACTACAAATTTTCACTAGTCTAATTCTTTTTTGAGAGTTCAAAGAACTGATGGTGTATAAAGTAGAACCGTTTCTAGTTATCACTATTGATGAAGTTTTGGGGGTGACAGGGTGGGGGGGGGCAGAGCTGACGGCCAAGAAAGAATTCTTGAAGACGCCTTTGGTGCAAAAACGTGATTTTATTAAAGCACGGGGACAGGACCTGTGGGGGGAAAGAGTTCGCTGCACTTGGGGTAGTGACAGGTAACTCATTATATACCTTCAGGTTGGGAGGGGGTCAGGGTTAGAGTAAGTCTCTAAGGAATTTTGGAAGCAAAGTTTCCAGGACCTTGAGGGGCTAGCTGTTGCTAGGGAAATGCCACTTATTACCATTTAGTAAAACCTCAGTCATGAGACCCTTCAGATTCTATCAGGGGGCCATAAGCTTGGAGTATGATTGCCAGCATATCTTGGGGGAGTTGAGAGAAAGAAGTTTCCAAAGGGATTTTTATATGCAAAAGTAGACTTACAGGATCCTCAAGGTTGGGATAATGTTAAGCCAAGATTCCCTTTTGCCCCCAGCAAAGTGTCATCATTCAGGCAGCTGAGATCCTAGAGGGAGGTTACTCTGCCGGTTTCAAGGACTTGCCAATGGACAGTAGGCAGTAAGGGAATTTAATTTTTCATTTGTCTTAGTTTCCCACATCACCATGGCAAGCACTTAAACCCCTTTCCTTTGTTCTTGGGTAGCCAGAAGTGAACAAGGAATATCACACATATTCTACTTGGGGGGTGGAGGGGCGGGCGGTGGGGATTGCTGTCAGCTTGTCCCATGCTCCCTCAACACTGTCTCATTATTATGTTGAATATTTAATGTTTTGAAGTATTTAAAAGAATAAACCTAATAATTTCCAGCACTATAAATGTTTTGTAGGGATAGCGGTGCCTGATTATTAGTAAAATAATGTAGTATGAAACAAAGGGAGAATAAATTTTTCATAGTCTTGGATGTCCAATAAATCCACGCAAGAAATTTTGTGGCAGATGCATTTAAGATGTTGTTTCCAAAATAGTATGGCTGAGGGATAAGGAAGATCTTCTCTCAATATTACATATAAGGTATCTCATACATAATGTGGTTGTCCAGCAGTCATGTAATCAAACTACTCTATTTTTTCCTTCCCCCATGGACCTCTTGCTGTCACCCATCCGGACCAACTTTCCAGATGGAAATAAATAAATGTAACCAAAACAAGATAGGGATAAAATAGATAAGTTTATACACAACTAGTAAAGATTCCACATTGCTCATTCTGCAGTTCTGGCAGATTTAGCACAGCGTGTTGTCCATAGTGGGCTTAAAATATTTTCTTTAAATGAGAAATCCATTTGGGGGGCACATGGATGGGTGTTATATATGTGTGTATGTGTGTGTGTGTGTGTATGTATGCATGCACACATGTGTATGTTAGGTCAAAATCTGCTTCCCTAAAGCTTTTATTCATTTTCTAATAGTCTCCTCTTTGAGGGGGGGCACCTGGGTGGCTCAGTTGATTGAGCATCTGATTCTTGATTTCAGCTCAGGTCATGATTCCAGGGTAGTGGGATGGAGCCCCACATCCGGCTCCACACTGAGCCGGAGCCTGCTTAGGATTCTCTCTCCCTCTGCCCCTCTCCACTTTTTGGCACTCTCTCTCTTACTCTAATAGTAATAGTAATAATAATAATAATAAAATAAAAAATAAAAGTCTTCTCTTTGGAACCATGACAACTAACAAGTCTTTTCAGACATCTTATGCTGTGAAGTCTTCTCTTTTCCAAATTAAATGAAGACACAATTACTTCAAACTTATTCCTGAGTTTGGCATTCATACTCATTCTCCTTCTTTTGACCTAATCTTATAAGAAACTAGAGATTACCCTGGAACAATGCAGGGGTTAGGAGCGCTGACCCCCAAGCAGCTGAAAATCCCTTATAACTTTTTACTCCCTAAAACTTAAATTACTAATAGACTGCTATTAACTAGAAGCCTTACTGCTAGTCAATTAACACATATTTTACATATGTATTAAATATCGTATCCTTACAATAAAGTAACCTCCAGAAAAGAAAATGTTACTAAGAAAATCATGGAGAAAATACATGTACAGTACAGCACTCTAAAAAATCCAGCTATAAGTGGACCTGTACAGTTGAAAACTGTGCCGTTCAAGGGTCAACCGTACTAATATGTTTCATGGTCTCAAAGTCCTAGGCCTGTACTAACAACCTTCCCTCCATCTGTAGACCCTCCGCACATTTCTGTTCACCTCTCCCAGGCTTCAAATGGCCAGAAGATATAGTAACAACATAACATGGCCTTTGACTTCAGACAGAGCTAGAATTACTATTCCTGGCCTATAGTAAGGACTCAGTGAATGGTAGCTACTGTTATTGATTACGGGCTAACATTTACCGAGCATTTACTGTGCCCCAGGGCTGTTCACTTTTCTCTTTTAATAGTTTTAGGGGAACTGAGTAAATAGTTATACCTGCTTTACTGAGAAGAGAAGTGTAGGTATAGAGGGGGTAAAGAACTTGCCCAAGATCAGAGGGCCAAGATCAGAGGCGTCTGGCCAGCGCCAGAGTTCCGGGTCATTGCGGCATTCCATTTCCTCTCCCGGGCCTTGAACACCCTTTCCCTCCACTGAGCTCTCGCACAGTGCAGTCCCTGCTCTTAGAGTTGCAGGGCCCTCCTCTTAACCGGGGCCTCAGCTCTCCAGGGGCCTCAGCGCTGCAGCCAGCCAGCCGCCAGATGACTAATTCCCAGCCCACACGAAGCAAAGTCAAACAAACCTTATGACCTGCTTTTCAGGCTCGAGGCCTTGTTATTCTCTTCTAGGCGAACCTCCAATGTCTTACAAACGTTTTAGGTTTTAGAACCTAAAAAAATGTGTGCGCTGGGGAAAGGGTAAAGAGGAGTGTTGGGCCACCAGTCGTGGGTACGTCTCAGCGGTGACTAGAACGGCTCGTCCCTAGAGCCATCCGGCGCCTCGTACCTCACAGCTGCGAGCAGGAAGGACAGGCGCGTGAACATCTTTTTCTCACCGTCCACTGAAAGGATTATGCCACAGCACCCGAGCCCCAGAGGCGGGTGGCTCCTGCGCCTGCGCAGTGGGCGGCGCGGGTGCAGGTGCGCTTGCGCAAAGCTCGACTTCTCGCGCTTCTTCAGAGGCCGGGAAGTCAGCGGTAGCTGACTGGGCTGTGTTGGCGACGTCGACGACGACGGAGCGAAGTGAACGGGTGATAGTTGTTGGGGGTTGGGAGCCTGAGGGTTAAAGTTGCGTGTCGTGTTGGCCCGAGGGCCAAGAAGGGAAAGAGTGTATTGTCTCTAGTTACCAAACTGCCCCAGTCCCTGGGTCAGGAGAGGTGGTTGGAAAGAGAATGTAGGCCTGACTGGACCGCCCAGGGGTGGCCAAAATAGGCCCTCCTTGCCTCCATTTGAGCTAGTGGTCTTTGGGGGCTGTGTGTGTGTGTGTGTTGACTGAACAAACTTTTTGCATGTCGACGCTGCCAACCACCTAACTGCCGTTAGAGTCCATAGAAGCTGGGGTGGGGGCACCTCAGGGTCCCCGGCCCTCTGGTCTGGGGGAGGATGTCTCATTTTTGTTGATTTTGTTTGCATGGCACTCAGAAACGTAATGACCTTTATAAGCCCCACTCTAGGTTCATGGTGTGAGTTGCGTTGGTATTTCTGTGCGGAGAAAACGTCGTAACCTCAGTTCTGCTTCCTAGAATGACATCAAGAATATTTTCTAAAGGGCCCGCGATATCCGGCTTCAAGCCCAAGATTTGGAAACAAAGCAGAGGAAGTCCCTGCCCTTATGTTTCCCCATTTTTATTTCTTTAAGTGATATTTGGAAATTTGTTTACCTCAGTATGATTTGCGGTGTTACTTAGTTGTTTCCTCACTGGATAATGAATTTAGGAGCAGAGATTACCTTATTTAGGTTTGTATTTTGCCTTTTCATGTAATAGGTGTTTGTTGCATTAAATTGGGATTGAAATATATTAGGAGGAGGCTAAACATGGAAAAAAATTGCAACAAATTTTGTTGTAGAAGAAAAAACAAAGAAAAACCTTGTTTCACTTGTTGAAATTATATAGATTGAGTAGAAATTTATTATTGCAATTAATCTGGATATTGAGGCCTTAGTCTTTGGTATTCTGTAATACAGGGATCTCCAGTTAATGGCCAAAGCAAGTGATCTGCACAGTGTTTTAAAGTGAGTTGGAGCGTGTTCTCACGTGGTTAGTTCACTTGTGTAGGTTTCCTCCCTGGCCTTGCGAGCATATCAGTTTGCCAGTGTTGTAGCCATTTCCCTCTTTTATAAATCTGGTTCAGAATCTTCATTGTGGGTTTTTGGTTGTGAAACATGTTATGTGGACTGTGTGGAAAAAAAAAAATGTATGTTTAGGCAGCAAGGTTATAGCCACCTCAGTCGTAACCAATTTTGAACAGAGTTGGAAAAATGGATCATGTTGTAAATTCTTATTCAGGAAGCAGGGTTCTGTAAAGTGTTTACCTTATTTTGAAGCCATAGTGTTAAATCAAAATTTCAGTAATTAGTAGGCTGAGAATTTGATTTTTTTGTTGATATAATGTGAATTGCATATTTCTTGGAAGGTTTAGTCAGACAACTTCATTTGTAAATTTGGAGTGCTAAAGACAAAGTTACAGATTTTAATATTGAAGGAAATGAAGAGAAACCTAAATGAAAATTCAACTCGAAGTACAGCAGGTATTGAACAACTTTTATTTTTAAATTTTCTATATTTTTATATTCTATGTAAATCTTGTGTAGTTTATAGAGGGAACATTTTGGAAGGAACTTTAAGGAAGACTGAACATATAGTCTAACCTCTTTTAGGTGCAAAGAAGTAAGATAACTTACTCAAGGCAAAATAGTGACAGAAGTGGGAGTAAAATGAAACTTTCCTGGATTTACTCTAGTGTTCTTTCTACAAACCTTATGTGTTTGAGTTGTTCTGCATTTTTAAACTGAAAACAAAAAAATAGGCTTATTTCTATTTGTATTTGTGACCTACTTATTTAAAATATTTCCAGAAGCACTTCTGTCTCCGTAACAACTTCCCTTACCATTTCTTCTTTCCCAATTTATTAGTTAGTAAAAGGACAGATGGTAAAAATGAAGAGAACCAGGGAAATGGTGATAATGCATAGTGAAGATAGTAATAGCTGTTGGATGTACTGTGTTCTGGCCATTATATGTATTATTTTATTTAATTTTTACACTGGTCCTCTGGGATAGGCATTATTATTAACATCCCTGTTTTCCAGATGAGAAACTAAGGCACAGAAGGGTTAAATCAGTAACTTATGAAGTGGCAGAACCAGCATTTGAATCTAGCTCTAGATGCTAGGCTCTAGCATCCGTGCTCTTAATCACTATATTATCCTGCCTCTCTATGTATGTCATATTAGCACAACGAGTTTAAGGAAATTGCCCAAGTTTATATTTTGAAGTTGTGATTCAAACCCACGCAGTCTGATTTCAGAGCTCACATAATTTTCCCAGCTTTTCATCAGATAGTTATCACAGAGACTATATTCTCCCATAGTACATGTTGATGGACCAGCTAGAGTATGGTCTAGTGGCAAGATACCTGAATTGAGATTTGGGAACCTTAGGTTCTGTTGTGGCACCGTGCAAGCTTTTTGGATCCCTTTTTTGCTCTGAGATCCCTTCTAGTTTTAGTGTTTATAAATTCTAACTCTTGGCTTGACTTGAGATCCCAGGCCTCCCATCTGGATAGCTTGGAGGTAATATTTATTTATTCTCATGTGGACTGGATATTATCACTTTAAGGCGTTCTAAAAGTGACCCACAGACAATATGCATTAGAGACAATTGGAGTGCTTGTTAAAATTGTAGAGTTTTGGATTCCAAACTAAATCTGCTGAAATAAAATCTATGACAGTGGGGTCTAGGAGCTGGCATGTTAAGCACAAGTCTGTGTAAATCTTAGTCAAATGAGAACTGTGGCCCTACAGAGTGTGCTATCATAGTCTAAAGAGTGGTTAGGGTTTTGGAAAGCAGGGATCAAAGTTTGGTTCTCCCTCACCTCTGTTGTATTTAAAGGATCCCCTCCAGTTGACATGGTAATAAGCAAGCACAGGAGGGAAATAAGGAAAACAAAAAGTGGATTTAGAAAGGGTCAGGGGGTAAGGAAGGAGATGGGAATTACTTCCAAACAAGAGGAATTAAGTCAGTGTTAATGTAGAACAAGAAAGGAGTTTTTGTAGAGACAAATGAGGCTATTTGGGATCTTAAAAAGAATGTAAAAATCAATCCAAAGATGTAGAAATATATCTATAATAAATATAAAATTAACATACAGAAGTAGACAAATTCAAGTTGTATATTATACAGTTACTCTATAACTAGATCGACTATTTGCCTATTATGTACTAATTTATTGATATATTTAATTTAGGCTGTTTGCCTGTACCATTGTTCAATCAGAAAAAGAGGAATAGACAGCCATTAACCTCTAATCCACTTACAAATGATCCAAGTATCAGTACTGCTTCTGACAGTTATGACTTCCCTCCTTTACCAACAGGTAAGAAAATAAGGTGAAAATAAGAATGAAGATTATAGAAAATTACCATTTTTATTTTTTTATAATGGAAATAGAAAGTTTACTTTTTCTTCTTTCCACCATCCAAATACAGGGATTACTTGGCTCTTTCTGAACATTCCAGTACAGTAGTTTGAGTTTCCTTGTCTACAAGGATGGCTTAGCATTTAAATGGAGTATCTTAGATCTGGAGCCTTTGTTCTAATGAAGTTGTAACCCACATTGTAAAGATTTGTGTTTTTCTTTTTCAAGATACATGGATATTGTGTGTTAGGCATGTGGTGATAAAGAATGGAGAAACTCAAGTTGCCTCAGGAATAGGGATAAGTATGCATGTGAACACAGGAAAAATGGGGGTAGCAGGGTAGAAGCCTAACATTTCTGCTGCTTGGCTTTTTTCTCTTCTCTTAGCATTTTTGCCTTTCTTCATTTGATGCTTCATTTCTCTCATCCAGTTGGCTTCCTTATAGCTTCAACTAGCCCATGAACTGAATTGCCCTTGCTGGGAGTTAACATAGCCTTTTTAGTTCTAGTTTTCAGAGTCTACTGTTGACTGCCTTCTGTATCTTTTGATTAAATTCTAGAGACAGAGAGCCTTTGGTTCAGCACATCTTTTTCAGTGAGGTCATTAAAATTCTGGTTTAGCTTTATGATTAGGCCTCTCATCTCTGTAACAATTAGCTGTGGTGGTGGGTGCAGAGAGGTCTTAATGTTTGCTGACTTTTTATTTCTCTTAAGAAGAAGGCATGGATAGGCAGGTATTCTGAAATATACTTGGTATATGCTGGTTATATACATTTATATAATTTTGAGGATACTTTAAAAATCTTTAATAGGCTCTTTTGCAACTGGAATTTTAAAATCTCTTTATATATATAGCCACATATAAATATAAAATATATATATTTGTTAATTTCATCCAATGTGCTACCATAGGCCTTACTGAGTCTGCTTCTAAGCTGTAATTATTTTCTTTCATGTTTGAGGAATTTAAAATAGGAATTTTATATTACTCTCATTTTTATGGATAAAAGATAAAAATTCATATGGATATACATAAATGGGCATTTATCTGGTCATCCTCTGCCATCTAAAAAATTTCTCTGACGTTTAAAATATTTTTATAAATAGCATGAATGTTGGCCTTGAAAAATAACAGCATTTGGAGCTACTCCATAGGGAAATGTTCATCCTCCTGAAGTACTGAACTGTCCAAACTCTGACCAGGATTACAATCTGTCAGAGATCTATAAGATTCTTATACTGGGTAAAAGATAGGACTAGATCAGTGATTTTCAAATTTGTGTCTTGATCCATTAGTCCGATTGGGAAAAAGTTAATCTTTAAAGAAGGAAATAGAAGAGAATAAAGTAGAATAGAAAATATGAGAGTGCATCACAGATAGTAAGGATACAAGTTGATGGTGCAGTTTTATGTTCTCTCTCCTTTCTCTCCTGCACACACATGCATACCATGTGTATGTGTATATATATGTGTGTGTGTGTGTGTGTATATATATAGATATAGATATAGATATATGTTCTGGGCTATGATGTAGTTTTATTTCAAGTTATTTATTTATTTTGAGAGAGAGAGAGAGAGCACGCACAAGCAGGGGAGGGGCAGAGAGAG
This sequence comes from Acinonyx jubatus, assembly GCF_027475565.1. NCBI lineage: Eukaryota > Metazoa > Chordata > Mammalia > Carnivora > Felidae > Acinonyx > Acinonyx jubatus. Next base: position 13,194,579 of record NC_069397.1, read on the forward strand.
CGGGAGAGAGAACCCCAAGCAGGCTCCACGCTGTCAGCCCAGAGCCTGATGCGGGGCTCAAACTAACAAACCATGAGATCATGACCTGAGCTGAAATCAAGAGTTTGGCGGTTAACCTACTGAGCCACCCAGGTGCCCCTGGGCTATAATGCATTTTTTGCTGTGGGTTGGGGTCAAAAAAGTTTAAGAAACATTGATTACGCTGAATTCATGTTACAAAATACAAGGTACTATATATACTAGGATTGATTGTGGAAAAGATACAGATTAAACTATTATCCTTGTTTAAAATACAGTGGAGAAGAAAGACATCTATAAAAATTAATAAGGCAGGCTGTGACAAATTCCACAACAATGCTATTAAAGAACACATACATATCTTCAAGTCCACTGCTTATTCAGGCCTTTAGTTTCCCACGAATTAAATAAGTATGAAATAATTATTTTTTAAAAATGTTACCTATCTTACTTTTATCTATGTTATTTATATCTTTTGAGATTGGGCCTGGGAAGCTGTGAATCCAGAGTTGCCTCCTTTAGTGAAAACACTGAACACAGGGTATGTGGAAAAATGGACACTAGTGACTGTGTGTGTCTATTATTGACTGATGTCATTTTTCTGTGTACATTTTACGTTTCTCAATTTGGAAACAAACTACTAATATTTATAAGACATGTTTCCTTTAAAGGCAAATGCCACATTCAGTTTCTCCTCCCCTGAGAAGTCAAGATTCTATGTCTAAGTCTATTCAGTCTATTCAATCAAATACTGAAAGAAGCAAGAGTGGTTGGAGGTGAGTTTACTTAAGATTTCTCTTTCTTTTTCTCCTTCCCTTCTCCTCCTCCCCTTCTTTCCCTCCTCCTTCATCTCTTTGTCCTTGCCTAGACAAAATTACATTTAGAAAATTTTTATACTTAATAATAACCAACTGTGTGGGCTCACCTAGGACTGTAGTTTTTCCAGGGCTTGTCCCCAGGCCAGGAGCACCTCCTAGACAAAAGCATTGGAGCAGGTTGCAGATGTGTTGTTTAGCAGTAAGGAGCTGGGAAGCTGAAAGAAACTTTTCTAAACTGAGTAATACAAGTTATCCCATAGTCATGGAAAGACAAAATTATGTTTCTGTTCTCACTATTGGAAATAAAATTGCTGTCATATGAGGAGGTGATCGATGTAGGAAAAGTTTTATAGAGGTGTATCAGACAATTAACTAATAAAAATGCCAATAACATTTTTTCCTGGATATTGTGATGTTTGCGATATTTATCACCTTTTAAAATTTTGTAATTATTTGTGATTTCTTTTCTCATTATTTTCATACCTACTTTTGCACCTAATTTACTTGAGAAACCTCTTCACATCATACAAGCTTCAGGCCCCATACAGTCTGGACTTGTGCCTGGTCTCTAGGAAACCAGGACCTTTTCTTGGATTATTTTCTCTAACGAGGGATGAGTTGTGTTATTTGCCCCCTTGTGATCCTGGTGATATTTTCAGAAGAATTATTCAGAAATGAGAATTTGTGACCTGGACTAGTTTCTCCTTGTGGAACTCTTAACTAGTATGCTCAGAAATTATACTTTTGATTTTGGCCTCATTAACATTATGTTCTCATCAGTTCTGATCTCCTCATAGATTAAATTGATCCAACTCCCTTAGATTAATATAATAAAATCCTGCAACAGATTCATAAGTTGGGCTTTTAAGCTATGTAGTAAAAGTACAAAATTTCTAATTAAATAGTTACCTATACTGCCTATATTTATTCTCGTTATTTAGAATCATCTATAAGCCATAGTTTAACTTGTAAAAATTTTACTTTGTAGAAAATTTAAAAATAAATATATAAAGAAGCAAGAAAATGTCCTTAAAATCTTACACTCAGAGACAACCACTGTCATATGAAGGCTTATATGGTTTAAAAATATACTTTATAGCACTGGAATCTGCGTGGGGAGAGTAGGATTCTCTGGGTTCCAGATTGATAGTAACTTGCTATATAACTTCACGCAAGTTGTTTTGTCCCTCAGTTTCCTCACCTAAAAAGAGAGGTATAATATATTGTAGAGTTGTTATGATAATGTATTTGGAATTTCCAACTAGTCAGTAGTTACAAGGTACTTTATAAACCACAATTTTTCACTATTAATTTTTTAAAAGGAAAAGTATATAGAAATAAAAACTAATATTAATTTTAAACTATTACAGCTACAGAGATGACAACAAAAATACTAGCTGGAAAACTTGGGATAGAAATGATTTTAGGCCTCAATGTGAAAGGACAAACTTAGTGGCAAATGATAGAATAAATTCTTGTCCAGGGAGTTGGGGAGCTCAACAACAGAAACAGTTGAAAATATCCGAACCTCCTAACTCATCTCATCAAAGAGAAACTGAAGTACTCAGAGAAACACATTCATCAAAAATACCTGGCTCCACAATGAGAGGTCTAGACAAAAACAGTGCATTACAGGCATTTAAGTCTAATTTTCAACAAAACCAATTTAAGAAGAAAATGTTGGATTATATTCCAGAAGAAAGCACTCTCAAGGTAAACTTTTAAATATGAATTATTTACATTTTTGTACTTACATTTAAAAAATGAGATAAATATTTAGAAGTTTACAGCGATAAGAGCATTTAAAATCAATCCCATGGCATGCATTTCTTGGTTAACACAAATATCTAGTTCCATTGGAGTGGATGAATGTTCATTTCCAAAATATTTTCTTAGAGGTTGTGAATGGCCGCTCCTGTTCATGGTTGCTTTAGAGTATCTTACCGGGTTCTGAATTTCACTATTTATTGATTGTTGGGATGATGAGTTTATCCATTACTTATAGAAATTCTCAAAGTTCTTCCTTAAAGGGCCAGATAGTAAATATTTTTTACTTTATGGGTCATATAGTCTCTTAGCTATACCACTCAACTCTGCCTTTGTAGCTTGCAAGCAGCCGTAGACAGTACATAAATGAATAGGCTTGGCTGTGTTCCAATGAAAATTTACAAAAATAGCAGGATAGATTTGGACTGCAAGTCAGAATTTATTGTACCTTTCCAGTTTCGTATTCCATAATCTACTAATTCTCCAATACACTAGCCATTTCAGACCCTTCACAATTCTCTGACCATGATATGCGCTCTGTATATTTTTCTCTATATCTGTACCTCAGCCTTATTTCCTCCTATCACCACTCTTTGCTCTAATTGTTCTTTGTAAATATCTTTAGTATATTCTATGTGCTGGTTGTTCACTACCTTCCTTCCCTTGTGCCCTGGCTCAGTAGATTCTTTACACTCCACTCTTGTCTGTGTTTTGGAAGGCTGAATTGTCCTACACAGTACAGCATCCTGAGGTCCCTAGGCTAGCTCCTGTTAGGATCAGCCAGTTGGGGTCACTGGCAGGAAATTAGAGGGTGGGGAGAAAGTTTGGGGTTTCCCATTTTCTCCCTGTTTAAATGTTGTGTCATAGTCAGTAGCTGATCCTAAATGATACAGCCCCTCCATGAGTCCACCTTTCACAGGTGTGGTAATTTTATTTCATCCCTTTGTCCTTTCAGCCTAGGAGTGACAGTAGTTTCTTATTGTTGTTAGTCTTTGAGGGCTTAAGTACCCTGTGCTTGTTCTGTACATACACTCGTAAGAAGTCTTTTCAACAGAAAGTTTTTTTTTTTTTTTTGCTAGAAATCTGACTAATATAGCATATATCACAGTGGCTTTCAACCTTATGTTTCCTTGTATACATACAAGAATGATATGACATAGTTTACCTTAGTAACAGTTGTTCATTATGGCAGTAGCTCTCAATGGGAGGCATTGGTATTTTGGTTACGAAGAGGAGGAGAAAGAAGGTAATTGTAGTTGGAAAAAAAGTCCCATCAGTTGTTCTTTGATGTGTCCCCACCCTCACAAAGGAAAGTACCCTCCCCCCCAAATTAATAACTTAACACACTGTATTCTTAGTTGATTTTTTAAAATGCCAAACACAATTTCCATCTCAGGGACTTTATACTTTAGTGTTCCTCAGTCCTCATTTCATCAATGTATTTAATAATTCCTGTCTGTCTTTATCCTTTTACCCTGTTTTTAAAAAATGCATAGGATATATCAATTCCTGACATTCAATTATGTATTTATTTGTTTATTTTCTGGATCGTCCATTAGATGGCAGAATCTGTGAGGGTAGATATCTTGTCTGTTTTGTTCAGTGTTGTTTCCTCATTAACAATATTTGGTGCATAGTAACTGCCAATGAGTACTTTTGTAATGAATGAGTGAATGTGTCTGGCTCCCCTCTTAGAGTATTAACACGTTAGGGAAAGGAATTGTGTTTTACTCACCTGTGTTTGTCACAGGATTGGCACACGATTCTTTAAAAACAAGTAAACGAATGAATGTCCACATGAATAATTCTTTGCTTTAAAAATACTCAGTGAATAAATGAGTGATGAATGTTCATATAAATAATTCTCTTCTTGATTAATGGTCTCTAAGTAATCCTAGTTTCTCCTGCTATAAAGTGCTAATGATGTCTTTAATTTAGGGGAATAACTGTACTAAAATTATCAGTAGTGGGTTTTGTTGCATATATTACACATTTTATGCCTGGGGACCTAGAATCTTTAACATGGACAATGAAAGAGTATGATGAAAAAAAAATGAAAGGATTTTCTAATGCTGTGTTTTTATTTTTTCAAAAGGAAGACTCATTGTATCAGTTAAAGCTTAAGGAAAAAGATAATTCTTTAAGAATTATATCTGCAGTGATTGAAAGCATGAAGTACTGGTGTGAACATGCACAGAAAACTGTACTTCTTTTTGAAATATTGGGTAGGTATGGTACTTCAAAAAACCTCAGTAATACTATTTGGACGATAATTTTGAATGTCAATAGGAATACCTAGGGAACCTTAAAGAAAAATAAAATTTGCAAAAGGAGATTATGTTTTATTAGGATTTTCTTCAATTCCTGAATTTGTCATTGATTTGGGTGACTTAAGATGTATTTGGTTATTTATGGTAATATTCTTCTGATTTATAATGTTAAAACTGGAAAGATTGTTACAAGGGCTCTAAGTTAATCCTTGAGGTAGGTGAAGAAATGGGGCAATTCATTTGACTATAACAAAGCAAGTTAGCTGCAGAAAGGGATCTAAAAACCAAATCTCCTTTATTCTCAATCTGGTGTTCTTTGTACTATATTATACTAAATCCAGTAGTAATTTCATATATAGTTAAATCATATTTTAAATACTCTAAAAGAACATCTATGAAGAATCCTTTAGTGATAGGAGAAAACACCGTATGATTAATCTGTTTCTTAAATTATTACTTAAAAGTTTTTAGAATGTTTCCAGAATTTGATTTTACCTAGAATGAAGAGATAAACAAGAAATAGAGACTCAAAACATATTTCTTTTAATTCAAATAAAATAAATATTTAATACTGTTTAAATTATTTAATATTCTAAATATATAGAAAAATAGAGAATATAAATATCCACATACCTATGTTATAGATCTATTTGAAGCCCCCATCCTTGTTTCTTCTTCTCTAGAGATAATCCCTGTGGTATCTTTCCTGTCCATGCTTTTATAATTTTACTATGCACATCTGATTTCACAATTTATATTTTTTGCTCTATGTGTTTTAAAATACATGTATTAATTTTCATCTAGAATTATGTTTTTGATTTTAGCCATCTTTATGTCCTATCACAGTGTTGGCTTCATCCTGAAGCTCCAAATGTGGTCTCTCCAGCACTTCTGACTCTTTCCTTTTGGTATTAAGATGACTATCAAAATTTTCTGTACCACACATGCTTATACCACACTGTCACATTTGTTGATAGTTCCTTCTCCTTGTGTTTTCCAGAAACTAGCAAATGACTAGCCAATCTTGAACTCTGTAGCTGGGAATGGGATATGCTGATGGGTTAAATTAGTCTCCTGGAGGGGCGCCTCGGTGGCTCAGTCAGTTAAGCGTCTGACTTCAGCTCAGGTCATGATCTCACAGTCTGTGAGTTCAAGCCCCACGTCGGGCTCTGTGCTGACAGCTCAGAGCCTGGACACTGCTTCAGATTCTGTGTCTCCCTCTCTCTCTGCCCCTCCCCTGCTCATACTCTGTCTCTCTCTGTCTAAAAAATAAATAAAAGCAATAAAAAAAAAATTAAAAAAAAAATAAATTAGTCTCCTGGATCTGTGGGTCGGTCAGATCCTATCCAAATCATATGGCTAAGAATGACATAGCAGAGGTTTCCTAAAGGAAAATCTGGGTATTATTAGGGGGAATGGAGACTGACCTCAAAATAACAAATGTTCACTGTCAGTACTCAACAGGTGGTTATTAAAGAATGAATAATGCTCTCATTTGATAATTTATTGAAATAAACATGAAATATTATTTGCATTTTATATGAAACAGATTTGAAAGAGGTTAAACAATGTGCTCAATTTAGTTAAGTTGAACTGGAATGCAAATAAATGATTTCTGATTCTAATTCAGTGTTTTTTACTTCATTAAACCATGATGCTTATTCATTATATTTTTGTATTTTATTATTATAATATAGAGTGGTCTGAGGATTTAACCACTCTATAGAACACACCATAAGAAAAAAGCATCAAATGGCCAAATATTATCAATGGTATGAACTTTTGCACATAACCTGTTCCTGAGTTAGACAAGGCCAAAAATTTTGCTTTCCTTGGTATAAAGCAGTTTCAGAAATGTCATTCCCTCTTAAAGTGTTGTCTTTATTATTGTATAAATAAAAGTAGGAGAGCTTGGTGTAGGAATAGTATTTAAATGTCACTTCTCACTGTTAAGTTTTATTTACATTTACCAACTGTTTCTCCCCCCCCCCCCCTCCATTTTAATGTTGCTTAGCTGTTCTTGATTCAGCTGTTACACCTGGTCCGTATTATTCAAAGACTTTCCTTATGAGAGACGGGAAAAATACTCTGCCTTGTGTATTTTACGAAATCGTGAGTATTTGTTTAAATATTCTTTGCAAAGCCTGTGCCAACAAAACATACAAATGTAGGCTGTAATTACATTGCAGTAGAAATTCTGTTAACAATTTAGTAGTACTTTCAGCATTTTGTTTGGTTTTAGTTCTGACATTAAAGTTTATTTGTTTAGCTAATCTAGAGAACCTACCTGCACCTGCCAGGTGCTGTGCTAGATACAAAGGATACAAAATGGAGTATAAGTGCTAAATAGCTTTCTTTCAAAGAGTTTATTACAATCTCAGGTAGAGAGACTTACATAAATGTTAAACCGTGGCATGATAAATGGTATAATAGAGGAATGTGCAGTGTGCTATAGAAGTAGATAGGAAGGATGGGGCAGATCAATTTTTGAAGAATGCAGTAACCTGTCTTATCTTACATATTTAAAGACTAGTAAAGCCAGAGTGTGTTGGGGGAGGGGAGAAGCGTGAGGAGTGCATTGTAAGATGGGAGGGCAGCATATGCTAAGAGAGAGCGTGGATTGTAGAGGAAACTGCAAGTAGTTTATAATTACCAGAGCCTGGAGTCAGTAAGTGATGGGGGTGAGGATAGTGGCTTTAAAATTGAAGAAGTCAAAGAGTGGGTTGGGATATAGAAAAGACTCTTTGTGACAAAGAAGGCTGAGGGTGACAAAGGAGGGTGGAGATCACAAAGGAGGCTGCAGACTTTTAACTTACATACATTATAGAAGAGTTGGGTATTAATTCTGAACTTGTCCTTGATTCCAAAATCAGACTTGGATTCCAGTTTTTACTCCCACCATTTACTAGTTTTATGACCTTGAGTAAAGCTACTTCAACTTTACGAGTTTTTTTAATCTGTGAAATGGGGAGACTAATTCCTACTTTGAAAGGTTATTTTGGAGATAAGATGATAAAACTTGAATGTATAGCATTTGACATAGAGTAGATGATCAAGAAATAGTAATTATGTTATTAATTTCTGTAATATTTTTAATACTTAGTTTTCTCTAGTCTGATAAGCTTAAAATTTTTTATTGAAGTATAATATATACCTAAAAGTGTAAAAATCATAATTGTGCAGTTCTATGAAGTATCTGTGAAGTGTCACAAAGTGAACATTACCAAGGTTAAGAAATAGAATATTGTCACCCTATGTATCCTTGTGTCTCCTCACACTATCTATCTCCTGTCTCTACCTAAAAGTAACTACTATCCTGACTTTTAATATCACAAATTAATTCTGCTTAGTTTTGAACTTTATATAAATAATATTATATGGTACATCTTTTATGTCTTTCCCTCAACACAATGTTTGTAAAATTCATCTGTGTTGTTGCATGTAGCTATAGCCTACTTATTTATATTTCTATGTACAGTATTCTGTTGTAAAACAATTTAATTTTCTCTCCTACTGTTGGTGGCATCTGAGTTGTTTCCAGATTTTTTGCTGTTAGGAATAATGCTCTGGGAATATTCTTCTGTATGTTTTTCATGCATATGCACGCATTTCTGCTGAGCATCTACCTAGAAGTAAAATCACTGTATCATTGTGTATCTGTATATTCCAATATAGTAGTTATTCACCAAAGAATTTTCCAAAGGGTTGTACCAGTTTACACACTCACAGTCAGTGTAGGTGAGTTTTAGTTTTTCTGTATTCTTATCAACACTTAGTACTGTCAGTCTTTTTTGTTTCAGCTATTCTAGGGGGTGTTTAGTGCTGTCTTACTTCTTTACATTCCCTAGTGACTAATGAGGTTGAACACCTTATATATGTTCACTGGCCACATAGATACCTTCTTTAAAGTCTGTTCAGGCCTCTTATTCTTTTTTTCTATTGAGTTATTGTTTCGTCCTTATTTATTTAGAGGAGTTGGTTTTGGTTTTGTTTTTTTGTTTGTTTTTGTTTTTGTAACTATTCTGGGTACAAGTTTTTGTCCATTATTTGTCTTGCAAATATTTTCTCATACTCTATAGTTTGCTTTTTCTTAACGGTAGCTTTTGAGGAACAGAAATTCTTCATTTTAATATAGTCCTTTTAGCAATTATCAATATTACCCCTTATAGCTATTGCTTTTTATGACCATTTGGTGAAAGCAATTCCAGAATAATTTTATTCATGGTTAAGAGGAATTGATGCTGGCTGTGTTTTTCCTATTACTGTTTTTTTTTCCTGTTTTACTAGTCCCATTAAGGCATGGGTCCTTTTGGGTCCTAACTAAGCTGGGGTGATGGTGGAGGTAGTGACCAGAATCTCTTTTCCTTGTGGACCTCTGACTCTGTTTTTTATCTCTCGGTCCTGGGAGCCTGTCAAAAACTGTGCTCAGTTTTTTAGACTTTTAACTGCCTTGACTATACTTGATACAGAACCTCAGTGAGAAACATCCCTAAATGTCAGGCCGCATTCTGGACCTCTGTCTTCTCCCAAATGGGTGTCTCTGTATTCCCCCACTGCGTTGGTATCTCTCTAATGTCTACAAGAAGGTATAAATATTTCATCCAGTTATTCTAGTTGTTCTTAGCTAGAGACTTGGCCTAAACTACCTGGTCTACCATCTACTAAAAGTGGAACTCTAGCAGTCTAATAGAAATGAATAATTCATGTGCCATTACAGTGGGAATTATTCAGTCTTTTAAGAAGCAATAGCTCACCAGCTTGTAAGGAGCCCTACGCAAGTGAAGGTCTTTCCTCTGTGACAGGGCACCCCTATATGCCCAGCTATTATGGTCTTGTCAGCCGTGGGGCTCTAAGTCAGCTGAGGGAATTACAGCATTTTGAGGTGATTGATACTTAGTTGATTATATTTTTAGTTTCAAAAAATTGAAATTCAGATGAAGTAAAAAAATAACTATTGATATTTATTTTTTTAAAAACAGGATCGTGAACTTCCAAGACTGATTAGAGGCCGAGTTCATAGGTGTGTTGGAAATTATGACCAGAAAAAGAATATTTTCAAATGTGTTTCTGTCAGACCAGCATCTGTTTCTGAACAAAAAACTTTCCAAGCATTTGTTAAAATTGCAGATGCTGAGATGAGGTATTATACTAATATAATGAGTGAAATTTAAATAGTGATGAAGGAAGTTTAAATAGTATAATTTAAAGCATTTTTGTTATTAAGTTATCATCTCCATGGTTTTATAGCTACTGTTTTTCTGTATTTCATTTGTTGAATTAAAATATTTCAGTCATTTTAAATGTGGGAAGAGTTTTTTTTTATGACAGTGGTGCATTTGCTAAAATTAACCATTTTGGATAAAAATGTTCAATATAATAGGAATAGATACTTATTTAACATGAAGTAATAATGCATTTGAGTCAGCACAAAAGCCAACATCAAGCCTAATGGGGAAATAAAGAGACATTCCCTCTAAAGTCAGGAATAAGACAAGGGTGCCCACTATCAGTACTGTTACCAGGCATTATACTGGAGCTGTTAGTCTATGAAGTTCATTTTATTACTTTAAAGTATTTAGTAAGCATGTATTATACATATATATATATATATATATATATATATATATATATATAATTTGCATTTAATTCTCTCTTTACTTCTTATATCTGTCTTTCTAAAATACATTTGCACTCTGGTCTTTCCTCTCTACATCCTCTCCCTGCCCTCATTTTTTTGGATCTCTATTGTTTACCTGTCTATGAAGCAAACAAGTGGAGGGGAGTGATAATCTCCAGCTTTAAAAATAATCAGGGTGGAGGAATCCCTCAGAAGGTGCATGAAAGGAGGATACAGAAGATGATAGCAAGTTCCTTTCTAGCTTTGTAGTTACTGCTTTATAGCAAAGATTCAGTTGTGATGCCAGTTGGGAGATCACATCCAGAAAGATTCATGTACGCTCCTTTAAAATATGGTATATACTTTGAACCAGGAACCTATGTGTGGTGCTGTTTCTTCCATAGCTTTGATTCATGGGTCCAGGAATCAAAGGGTGGTAGCAGGACTGAGTTTTGTTATTATTAGACCAAATAATGTACTCACAAAATTTTTGCTTCCCACCCCCACAATTTTGGGCTGCTAATTTAGAGATCTTATGTTCTGTTGTAGTCTGGTTTGCCCCAAATGCAGACACTGAGACGAAGTCTTAGTATTCACTAGTAGTTTATTTGGGACTGTTACCTCACAGGGGAAGAGACAGAAGCAAAGAAGGGAAAACCAGTAACCCGGGTGGCTTATTTAAGTTGGCCACTACTGGGGTGAATAAGACTTGATGAAATGCATCATAGGATCATCCACCTTAATGAAAACCTGGGAAGCATATATTCATCAGCTCCCACTACTTTTTTTTTTTAATATTTATTTTTTGGGAAAGTGCAAGTTGGGGAGGGATAGAGAGAGGGGGACAGGGGATCTGACAGCTGGCAGCAGCAAGCCTGATGTGGGGCTCAAACCCATGAACTGCAAGATCATGACCTGAGCCAAAGTTGGATGCTCAAACAACTGAGCCACCTAGGTGCCCTGCGACCACTTGTTTTTTAAGGGTTGGCCCATGGATCCTAAACTTCCTTACACTTTCGGGTTGTGTACAGATGAATATTAAACTGGCTTCCCATGGTATTCTACTCCATGGAAGCAGGAAAACCCTATGACAGGATGCAATAAGCAGGTGGAGCAGGCCTGAGGTAATGCAGTTAGATTGTGTCTCCATAGAGCAGGTTGGAGTCTACAGAACTGGTTACTGCAGCTGTAGCTGGAATAAAAGACCGTCTGAAGAGAATCTGAAGTGGTGCACAAGAAGTGTCTGGTGCAGTTCCCAAGGAGTGCTTTAATGGTTTTATTCTACTAGAAGCTGAGACTGCCACTTGGCCATTTTAAGTTCTTTATGTTACTGAACCAACAGGCAAACAAAGGAGTTACCATACTGTCTGGAGTAATTCAATCCAAATTAACAGTAGAAAAATGAATTTCTCTACACATTGAGGAAGCACTGTCTGATACCCAGGAGATTCTTTGGAGTACCACTTAGTAAAATGTAATGGAAAACTACAGCAACCCAATAAAGGCAATAACACTGAGGATTCAGACTCCCAAGGAATGAAGGTTGAATATAAAGAAACCATCCAGCTGAAGTCATACATATAGAGGAAGTATAGAAGAAAGAGTTATAAATACTAGCTGTGGCTTTGTGATCAATGCAGTGTATGAAAGAGCTGGAAACTAGATAATCTGACACATATGGAGAATGATAGAGGTGATAGTGGTGGTGGGGTGCTATTAAAGTTTCCTACAGAGGTGAGAAGCTAGACATACCTCAGAGGAATGAAAAAATCTAGGTTTCTATCTTTGTGCAAAGCTGACTTGAACATACTCTGGGAGAGGTCTCTTTTACTCTAGTACTTTCTCTGTATCTGCATATAGTTGGGTCATAGAGCTCTAATTTTTATTAGCTGCAGGTTTATCTCTCCCTTCGAGTATGTTTATGAGGAACTAGGTTGTAGTGAGAGATCATGCCACCCTGGGAATCTTTCCAAAATACGTCTTTCATGACATTTTGCTCAAAGACAGCTGATGACATCTTGTTGCCTACAAGATAAAGCCTCTTACACTGTAAGATGTTTTAGGATATTCACAGTCTGGTCCCTCTTCGTTTCTATGACTTCTCCAACCATCCTCCTTCACCTCCCAAAATGTAGGCTCCAGCCCCACAGGACTACTGTCCATTCCCTAAACAGGCAGTGATTGAGCATCCATATATGAACTTCTGTCTATCCTCACCGCCCCCCCTACCCCCCCCCCCCACCAAAGCATGATCAGGTATGATGGGTGATGTAGTTAATCACTGCTCCAAAACTCTGAGAGCATTTGTCCTAAGGGGTCCTGGGTAATTTCTGTGTCTTTAATGAGTTCCTTTAGGATCTAGACTCCTTTGGGATCCAGAGCCCCTTAGTCCCAGGGATGTGTAGAACGGGAGATGTGAGAAGGGATGTTGCAGACACAAGTGACAACTACAGAGGCTGTCACTTTACATATCTTTGTAAATAAAGGTAAACAGGACCTTAGGTTAGTCTCCTGGAGTGCTCAGACACACTAAGTAAGTTGGGCAGAGGGTGAATGAGCTGGTCTCTTAGGGTCCTTCCAACCTGAGGGTCTTGCTTTCCCAGGTTGTATGATGTTCTGTAGGATGGTGCTTCGGGTATGATAACCCTCCTTTTCTTTACCTCCCTGGCTCCCAAGACTTCCCCACATTCTAGAACTATTTTGATTGATGTTCATAGTTACATTGAGTCTTTTTATTAATTATAGCATTCGTAAGTATTACTACATAATGCATCTCACAAGATTGTATCATTTTAACGGATCTCTGAGGCAAGCATTTAATACACAGGTTCTTAACCCTGGAATATATATTTGAATTACATTAGGAGCTTTAAAATTCTTTGGATAGCCCTCTCCCCTCAGGAATCTGATTACATTTACTGGTACAGTAATCAGTATTTTAAAAATGTGTGTCCTTACTACTTAAAGTGGTCCACAGACCAGCAGACTTGGCATCAGAAAATATAAAATTTAGTGCCTAAAAAAATGTAGAATTTTAGGCACCACTGCAAATCTACAACATCAAAATTAGCATTTCACAGGACCCCTTGGCAGTTCATATGTAGATTTTTAGAAGCACTGCCTCTTGGGCCTCCCAGACTGAGAACCATTGATTGGCCCTGTGAGCAAGATGAGAGGCATCGTTAATGGAGCAGCTGAAGCTCCTACGCCTGATCTGTGGCAGTGTCTGCTAGCTCTCTGGTCTGTGCTTCCTAATGAGACGTTCGCACCAGGGATGGTGCCCGCTCATTTTCCAGAGGAGAAAAATTCTGATAAATGAGGTGTATGAAACTTCACTTGATGTCATTATCTGCTGCAACACCAGCACATATGTCCACGTTTAAAAAATTTTAATGTGGCTCAAACAGCATCAGCAGGGTGAAAATTCTAGCCATTGGACTCAGTTATGCTTCTTTAGGGAGGGAACTTTTAATATTCCTTAATGCTCCTACTGAGCTTTCTTAGCTCTGAGGGACTCGCTGAGGTGTGGGTGTCTGGAGAAGCACTGGAGTGAGGTCTCAAGGGTAGAAATTACCTTTATTTTTTCCTTTCCTCCACAAATTACTAAACCTGTCTATACATGAGATTTTTTTTTATGGCAATACCACTGAATCCTGTGGATACAACACAAGGAAAAAGTGATGGTGTGGATGTGTATACTGGGTTGTCTGTTTCGGTTAAAGAGCAGTGTGGTTGAAGTAGTCCAAATTTTCCATGAGTTAGAGATTATGTCAGGGAATTCTATAATAAAATGTCAAAAACTAGTAAGTTCTTGTTCTGAGAGTATTTAGTAGGAGTCGATATTCTAATAGGAGTTTGCTGTCTGTAAAGTTGAAGGAATGCATGTCTCAGCCTGAAGAACAGCCAATAAATATTTACGAAACACTGGCTACATCCAGGCACCGTGTCAGGTGCTGGCACTTCTGTAGTCATGAAGGCGGACACGGCCTTTCCTGCATGAAGTTTACAGTCCATTAGGGAGGACAGCTATACACAATACCTTGGGCAGTATTAGGGAAAAGCACAGGATCCTGTGGAAACATAGCAGGATCACTTGGTCTGGAGGGGACAGGAGAGGTGTAGCTGAGTAAGTGATGTTTAATATGCCTGAAGGATAATAAGTAGGGCAAACCCAGGTGAAGAGGCAGGGGGAGGAAGATGCTAGGCATGGGGGCCAGCAAGTGGAAAAGTCTGGAGGCAAGAATTTGTGACTTTCAAGTCCAGCATTTCTGGAGAGGTGAGTGTATGTCACTATGGGGCCAGATGAAGCTGTGGAGGTAAGCCAGGGTCAGGTCAGGAAGCAACTTTGTGTCCTTGAAAGGAATTTTGCCTTTATCTTAAGAGCAGTGAGAATCTATGAAGACTTTAGGGAGAATGATGATCAGATTTTCATCTTAGAATACTGCAGTGTGAACGAAGGATATTAAAGGAGAGTATTCAAGCATGGACACAAGGAGATGAGTGAAGAGGCTGTTTCAATAGTGCAGACAAGACATGATGTCAGCCCAGCCAGGATAGTGATGGTTGAGATAAGAAGTGGATAAATGAGAAAGAGATTTATCGTGTCAGAATATATAGGACTTCATAGACTGGATGTTGATAATGACAGAAAGGAGGGAGTAAAAGAAGACTCTCAGGTGTATGACTTGAGCCTGGATTTCTTTTACTGAGATATGAGAGACTTGGAGGCACAGATTAGGAGAGGGGCAGGGTGAGATCATGAGCTTTATTTGCGATCTGTGGAGCTGACAATGCTTGTGATATTATATGATGAGATAATCATTACACAGTTGGGAATACAGTTCTGATGGTGATAGAGGTCTATCCATGAGGTTTAGATGGTAATTTATGCCATGGGAGTAAGCAACTCTTTTAGGGCTGTCTATGTAGCATTATAAGAGAATAGGATTTAGGAAAAAAAGCCCAAGAAAACACCAATATATAAAATTCTGTTATGGAAGACACCAATCACAGTTATTGAGAATGAAGAGCTAAGAAACAGGATGATTGCACAGAAGGGATCAGAATGTTTCAGAAGGTATGGAAGAGTCAATATTATTAAATGCTAATTAACTAGAAAAAAAATTGAGCCAGAAAATGATTAGGTTAAGTGATTTGTTATATTTGTGGTTATAGAGTGTTGTGGATAACAAGGATGAAATCAATCATTGCAGAACAACTTACAGACCATGTATCTTAGAAATATTTTCATTTTTATTCAGTTTTTTAATGGACACCATTATTTCCTCCTAAAGGACACAGACCATGACAAGAAGAAATCAAACTATTGTCTCAGTCTTCCTCCTTCTGGGCCTGCCAATTGAGCCAGAGCAACAAAATCCGTTTTATGTCCTGTTCCTGGCCATGTATCTTATCACCGTACTGGGGAATCTCCTCATAATTTTCCTGATTTGCCTGGACTCCCACCTTCACACACCCATGTATTTTTTTCTCAGCAATTTGTCTTTCTCTGATATCTGCTTCTCTTCTGTGACCATTCCGAAATTGTTGCAAACCATGCAGAGCCAAGACTCATCCATCCCCTATGCCAGCTGCCTGACCCAAATGTACTTCTTTCTGTTTTTTGCAGACCTGGAGAGTTTCCTCCTAGTGGCCATGGCCTATGACCGCTATGTGGCCATCTGCTTCCCCCTCCACTACACCATTATCATGAGCTCCAAGCTCTGTCTCTCCCTGGTTGTGCTGTCCTGGGTGCTGACCATGTTCCATGCTATGTTACACACTCTCCTCATGGCCAGATTGTGTTTCTGTGCCGACAACATAATCCCCCACTTTTTCTGTGACATGTCTGCTCTGCTGAAGCTGGCCTGCTCTGACACTCGAGTCAATGAGTTGGTGATATTTATCATGGGAGGGCCCATTCTCGTCATCCCATTCCTACTCATTGTCATGTCTTATGCACGGATTGTGTCCTCCATCCTCAGGGTCCCTTCTGCCAGGGGCATCCGCAAGGCCTTCTCCACCTGTGGCTCCCACCTCTCCGTGCTGTCTCTTTTCTATGGGACAGTTATCGGTCTCTACTTGTGCCCTTCAGCTAATAATTCTGCTGTTAAGGAGACTGTCATGGCCGTGATGTACACTGTGGTCACCCCCATGCTGAATCCCTTCATCTACAGCCTGAGGAACAGAGACATGATGGGAGCTCTGGGAAGACTCCTTTTCAAAAAGAAAATTTCCTTCTCTGTATAATGGTAAAGCTGAGGATTTTTACATAATTTTATCAAGTAGATACACTGATGTTAATATGGGAATATTGACCCAGGCTTCTTTTTTTTCTCCCACCATGAATTTTTCTATTAAAAAGACCTACTAAATAATTGTTCAGTACCTAATACAAATGAAGTGGGGTTATGTGATTGCACTCAGAAAGGGGATCCCAATGACCTGGTAGCAGGTTCTTTCTATTTGCTCTTCCCAGGTGACCCTGAAGAAACATTATTTTTAAACTTTTAATTGAGCTTTCTGTTTCCAGTTGTGAAACAACTAATATGTTATGTGTTTTGTTTGTTTGTTTTTTAACTAAAACTCTGCTTTAAGTAATACCCTGCTCTCCCAGGTCAATATTGACTAAAACTCAAGCCTCTCACTCCTCTGCTTACTTTCACTAAACTGGACTTTCATTGTGAACGCAGATTTTTACGTACTTCTTCCTGAACAAGGGTTCGCGTTATTTTGTCTCCTCTTCTCCTCTGATTTATTTTCATGTCTACATTGTCTTTTTGACCTGATCTGAACCTAAAATGAACTTTCTATCTCATTTGCTACAATAGTTTGTTTTTGCCTGGGAGCTAACCCATACCTGGAGCTCTATAAGTTACTCACACAGGTATGGGAAAGCCAGAGCCTGGTTAAAGCCTTACTGTTTAAGGCTGTCTTCCTCCTACTTAGTATTTTGAATTTTTTCAACAAATTTTACATCCATGAACTTATGCTACTCTTATGATTACTCCACAAAGGAATCTTATTACCATCTTAAAGATTGAAAATGTGGAATTTGATAACTTGCCAAAGTCCCAGAATTGGTCAATATTGAGCCTAAGATCTCAGACTATCTAATTTTAGAGTTTCTTCTCATTTCCCCCACCTCAGAAATAAGGGAAAAGCCATTGATTTTTCAGTCAGCCCCATGTATAGCATTGTCTAGAATTCTAACTTTGGACTGTTCATTTCCTGTTATCTCTGATAGCATCTAAATCCATTATTTTAATCCTCTCAAAAATACTGCCTACCTCCACATATCTGTCTGAAGTCTAAATCTTTTACAAGTTCTCAGTTTTTATTTTCATCTTCACAGTAGACCTCTCCCCTTGATGCTCTATGAGCACTTCAATCTTAACCTACAAAAAATTGAATTTTTATATTTCCCCCCAAACTTCCACTTTGCTTAAACTCCATTTGTTTTTAGCTTTACAGAAGTATAATTGATAAAAATTGCACACATTTAATGTAGACATCTTGATGAATTTAGACTTATGCATACACCCATGATACTATCACCACAACCAAGATATTAAATATATCCATAATATCCAAGAATTTCCATGTGTTCTTTTGTGTTTTTTTCTTTTTTGATAAGAATACTTTACATGGAATCTATCCTCTTCACATATTTTAGAGTGCACAATGCCATATTATTAACTGTAGGTATTATATTGTACAGCAGATATTTAGAACTTAGTCATCTTATGTAACAGAAAGTTATACCCATTGAAAAGCCAATTCTGCATTTCTTCGTCCCTCTGCCCCCAACAAACACTATTCAATTCTCCTTGTATGTGGTTATGACCATTTTAGACACCTCTTATCCAGAATAAAATCATGCAGTATTTGTCCTTCTGTTTGTGGTTGTTTCACTTAGCATAACGTCCTCTAGTTTCATCCATGTTGTCATGAATTTTAAGACTTCTTTCTCTTTTTTTAAAAAAGATGAATGATAAGCCACTGTATGTATGTACTACATTTTCTTTATCCATTTATCTGTTGATGGACATTTGGGTTGTTTACATATCTTGGCTATTGTAAATAATGCTGCAATGAACACAGAAGTGCAAATGCCTTTTTGAGATCCTGTTATCATTTCCTTTGGATATATAGCCACATTGGGACTGCTGGATCACATGGTAGTTCTATTTTTAGTTATTTTGAGGAGACTCCTTACAATTTCCCATTGTGGCTGTACATTCCCACCAACTATATGTAAGAGTTCTCTTTTTCGGGGGTACCTGGTTGGCTCAGTCTTTGAAGCATCTGACTTCGGCTCAGGTCATGATCTCATGGTTCTTGGGTTATAGCCCCGCGTCGGGCTCTGTGCCGACGCTACTCTGTGCCGAAGCTGTCAAGCTTCGAGCCTGGAGCCTGCTTTGGATTCTATGTCTCCCTTTCTCTCTGCCCTTCCTCCACTCATGTTCTGTGTCTCTCTCCAAAAAATAAATAAACATTAAAAAATTAAAAAAAAAAGCGTTCTCCTTTTTCACCACTTGTTATCTTAAAAAAGTAATATCCATCCTAACAGATATGAGGTGATATCTCATTGTGGTTTTTGATGTGCATTTCCCTGGTGTATTAGTGATACTGAGCAACTTTTTCATATACCTAATGGCCGTTTGTACATCTTCTTTGGAGAAATGTCTATTCAGGTCTTTTACTCATTTGTTAATCAGGTTATTTATTTTTATTTTGCTGTTGAGTTGTAGGAGAATCTTACATAGTTTGTATATTAACCCTTAATTAGATATTTGCAAATATTTTCTCCCATCCAATAGGATGCATTTTCATATTGTTTCCTTTGCTGTGCAGAAGCTTTTAAGTTTGATGTCTCATCAGAAGGTATCAAGTACTTAGGAATAAACTTAACCAAGAGGTGGAACACTTGTATATTAAGACTATAAAACACTGATGAAAAAATTTAAAGCAGATACGTTAATGGAAAGACAGCCCTTGTTCATGGATTGGAAGAATTAATATTGTTAAGATGTCCATATTTCCCAATATACAGATTCACTGCAATCCTTATTTTTTTCCTCTTTTTTTAATTAATTATTTTAGGGGCCCCTGGGTGGCTCAGTTGGTTAAGCCTCCAGTTTTAGCTCAGGTCATAATCTCACAGTTCATAGGTTAGAGCCCTGCATCAGGCTCTGGGCTGACAGCTCAGAGCCTGGAGCCTGCTTCAGATTCTGTGTCTCCTGCTCTCTTTGCCCCTCCCCCACTCATACTCTGTCTCTGTCTTTCTATCTCCCCCAAATGAATAAACATTAAAAAATATTTTTTTTAATTTAAATTCACGCTAATTAACATACAGTGTAGTCTTGGCTTCAGGAGTAGAACCATGTGATTCATCTCTTACATACGATACCCAGTGCTTCATAGTAATCCTTATTAAAATCCCAATCGCGTGTTTTATAGAAAAAATCCTACAATTCATATGGAACTATATCAGACTCTGCAAAACCAAAGAAATCTTGAGCAAAAAGAACAAAGCTAGAGGCATCATAGTTCCTAATTTCAAAATATATTACAAAGCCACAGAAATCAAAACAGTAAGGTAGCGGTGTAAAGATAGACATACAGTCCAATGGAACAGAGTAGAGGACCCAGATATAAATTCATGTAATATACAATCAACTGATTTTCAAATAGGGCACCATGAACATGCAATGGGGCAATGATAGTCTCTTCAACAAGTGGTGTTGTGAAAACTGGATATCCACATGAAAAAAGAATTCAGTTGGATCTCTTATCTTACACCATATGCCAAAATCAACTCAAAATAGAGTAAGGGGTTAAATAGAAGACCTAAAACTGTAAAACTTTTTGAAGAAAATATATAGGGAAAATTTCTTGACATTGATCTTGGCAGTGATTTCTTAGATTTGACACCAAAAGCCTAGGTAGCAAAACTAAACATAGACAAGTAGGACTGCGTCAAATGATATTTCATTTTTTTTTTCTAATTTTTTTAATGTTTTTTTTTATTTATTTTTGAGACAGAGAGAGACAGAGCATGAACAGAGGGGGGTCAGAGAGAGAGGGAGACACAGAATCCGAAGCAGGCTCCAGGCTCTGAGCTGTCAGCACAGAGCCCAACGCGGGGCTCGAACTCACGGACCCTGAGATCATGACCTGAGCTGAAGTTGGACGCTCAACCGACTGAGTCACCCAGGCGCCCCTGATATTTCATTTCTTGATTCATATTATCTTCCATCCAGTTACCCAAAGAACTGTTTGTGTGTCTATGTATTTATGAAAATAGGTTATTATTCAGTTTTTCTTTTTCCATTTACTATTTTGCTTGCTGATTTATTTTAATATTCTCCATGTGTTACTTAAGGTACAGTAGTTGGTGTAACAAATAAACCCTGAAATTTCAGTGGTGTGATACAGTGAATGTTTTTTCTTGCTCATGTAAAATTGAGTTGGCATTGACACATGGAGAGCACTATGTTTCATGTCATCAGGTTGATGGAGGCTCCATAGTCACCTCAGGTGTTGACATTCAGCCCTGAGGAAGACAGTGGGTAGAGGACTACAGTGAAGAGTTTAATGAACTGGAACTAGAAATGGCATACATCACTTTGACCTACATTTTGTTCTCCAGAACTCAGCCACATAGCTCAACTTAGATAAAAGGTGGATAAGGGGATGTCACAGACTGCCATGTAGATAGATAGTTAGATAGATATTATTTTGAAATAATTACAGAGTCACAAGAAATTTAAAAAAATAGTACAGAAAGATAATTTGTACCTCATCTAGGTTCCTTCAGTGGTACCATTGTATATAAGTAGAACACATTAACAAAACTAGGAAATTGACTAGCACATCACAATGAACTGGACCACAGACTTGGATTCTACCAGTTTTGCTACACTCATTCTTTTATGAAGATTTTGATGATGATGATGATGATGTCTTTGTGTGTAGTTTATGATAATTTATTACATATATGGATTCATATAACCATCAACAAAATCAAACTCCAGAACTGTTGTCTCACCACAGAGGATGTCTGCTGTGTTACATCTTCATACTTCAAACTGTAGTATATTTTGAGAGTAAAAGGGTTCTGGGACTATAATGGGACTGTACAGGAAACACAGGTATATATGATAATCTTAATTTTAGTTTATATAAATGGGATTATAGATGTTCAAAAAGCAACAGAGGGCAGAGAGAGAGAGAGAGAAAGGGAAAATGAATGAATGATGAGTACCTCACATGCCATGTAAGAGTCTAGTGTGTAGAGATACATATCTTTTCCCTTTGTGTTAATACAGGCATGCATTTCATTGGTGCTGTACTAAAGAAGTATTAGCTGTTTAAAAAATGAAAGAAAAACTGGCTACATTTGACCTACTGATAGACAGTATCACTATAAAATGGGGTCCCTTGCTGGGGGATTTTCTTTTTTAATTTCAATATAGTTAACATACAGTATTATATTAGTTTCAGGTGTACAATATAGTGATTCAACAATTCTTTACATTACGCAGTGCTATCCTGATCCCCCCCACCTGCCTCCCCACTGGTAACCATCACTTTGTTCTCTGTAGTTGAGTCTATTTCTTGGTTTCTCTCTTGCTTTCTTCTCTGTTTTGTTTCTTAAATTCCACATATGAGTGAAATCATATGGCTTTGTCTTTCTCTGACTGACTTATTTCGCTCACCATAATACTCTCTAGCTCCATCCATGTTGTTCAAATGGCAAGATTTCATGATTTTTTTTTATGGCTGAATAATATTCCAGTGTGTGTGTGTGTGTGTGTGTGTGTGTGTGTGTGTGTGAGTGTGTGTATTTCTTTATCCATTCATCAGTCTATGGACACTTGGACTGCTTCTATAATTTGGCTATTGTAGATAATGCTGCTATAACCACTAGGGTGCATGAATCCCTTTGAATTAATGTTTTGTATTTTTGGGGTAAATACCTAGTAGTGCAATTACTGGATCATAGGATAGTTCTATTTTTAACTTGTTGAGGAACCTCCATACTGTTCTCCAGAGTGGCTGCACCAGTTTGCATTCCCACCAGTAGTGCAAGAAGGTTCCCCTTTCTTCACATTTGCCAACTCTTGTTGTTTCCTGTATTGTAGATTTTAACCATTTGACAGGTGTGAGGTGATGTCTCCTTGTGGTTTTGATTTGTGTTTTCCTGATGTTGAGCGTTTTTTTATGTCTCTGTTGGCTATCTGTATGTCTTCTTTGGAGAAATGTCTGTTCATGTCTTCTGCTCATTTTTTAATTGGATTATTTGTTTTTTGAGTGTTGAGTTGTATCAGTTCTTTATATATTTTGGATATTAACCCTTCATCAGATATGTCGTTTGGAAATATCTTCTCCCATTCTGTAGGTTGCCTTTAAATCTGTTGATTTTTTTCCTTTTCTTTGCAGAAGTTTTCATTTTGAGGTAGTCCCAATGGTTTACTTTTAATTTTATTTCCTTTGCCTCCGGAGACATATCTAAAAAAATGTTGCTATGGCCAAAGTCAGAGACATTATTGCCTGTGCTCTCTTCTAGGATTTTTGTGGCTTCAGGCCTCACCTTTAGGTCTTTTTTTTTTTTTTCAACGTTTATTTATTTTTGGGACAGAGAGAGACAGAGCATGAACGGGGGAGGGGCAGAGAGAGAGGGAGACACAGAATCGGAAACAGGCTCCAGGCTCTGAGCCATCAGCCCAGAGCCTGACGCGGGGCTTGAACTCAGGGACCGCGAGATCGTGACCTGGCTGAAGTCGGACGCTTAACCGACTGCGCCACCCAGGCGCCCCATCACCTTTAGGTCTTTAATCCATTTTGAATTTATTTTTGTGTATGGTGTTAGAAAATGGTCCAGTTTCATTCTTTTGCATGGTGCTGTCCAGTTTTTCCTACATTTGTTGAAGAGACTGTATTTTTCTATTGTACATTCAATTTCTCCTTTGTTGAAGACTAATTGACCATATAATGTGGGTTTATTTCTTGGTTTTCTATTCTGTTCTCTTGGTCTATGTGTCTATGTTTATGCCAGTACCATACTGTTTTTATTAATACGGTTTTGTAATATACTTGAGGTCTGGAATTGTGATGCCTCCAGCTTTTCTTTGGAAATAACTTTTTTTTTTTTTAATTTAAAGTTTGGCTGGTTAACATACAGTGCACTATTGGTTTCAGGAGTAGAATTCAGTGATTCATCACTTACACACAACACTCAGTGCTCATCACAACAAGTGCCCTCCTTCATACCCATCACCCATCTAGCCCACCTCCCACGCACCTCCCTTCATCAACCCTCAGTTTGTTCTGTGTCATTAAGAGTCTCTTGTGGTTTGTTTCCTCTCTTCTCCCCCCAACCCCCACTGCTTCCCATACATCAGTCTGTTTTGTTTCTTAAATTCCATGTATGAATGAAATCGTATGGTATTTGTCTTTCTCTGATTGACTTATTTCACTTAGCATAATACATTCGAGCTCCATCCATGTCATTGCAAATGGCAAGATTTCATTCTTTTTGGTGTCTGAGTAATATTCCATTGTATATCTACACCACATCTTCTTTATCCATTCATCAGTTGTTGAACATTTGGGCTCTCCCTATAGTTTGGCTATTGTTGATAATACTGCTATAAACATCAGGATGCATGTGTTGCTTCAAATCAGCACTTTTGTGTTCTTTGGGTAAATACCTGGTAGTGCAATTGCTGGATTGTAGAGTAATTCTATTTTTGGTTTTTTGAAGACCTCCCTACTGCTTTCCAGAGTGGCTGCACCAGTTTGCATTCCCACCCAAAGTGCACAAGTGCTCCTTTTTCTCCACATCCTCACCAAAACCTGTTGTTTTTTGTGTTAACTAATTTTAGCCATTCTGACATGTGCAAGGTGGTATCTCATCATGGTTTTGATTTGTATTTCCCTGATGATGAGTTTTGTTGAGCATCTTTTCATGCATCTGTTAGCCATCTGGATGTCTTCTTTAGACACTTTTTTTGGAGGGTGTTGAGTTTGATAAGTTCTTTATAGATTTTGGATACTAATCCTTTATCAGATATGTTGTTTGCAAATATTGTCTCCTATTCCATAGGCTGCCTTTTAGTTTTGTTGATTGTTTCCTTTGCTGTGCAGAAGCTTTTTATCTTGATGAAGTCCGATTAGTTCATGTTTGCTTTTATTTCCCTTGCCTTTGGCGGTATCTAGTAAGATGTTGCTCTGACCCAGGTCAAAGATGTTCTGCTTGTGTTCCCTTCCAGGATTTTTAATGGTTTTCTGTCTCACATTTAGGTCTTTCATCCATTTTGAATGAATTTTTGGGTAATGTGTAAGAAAGTAATCCAGTTTCATTCTTCTGCATGTCGCCAGTTTTCCCAACACCATTTGCCGAAGGGACCTTTTCCCATTGTATATTCTTTCCTGCTTTGTGGAAGATTAGTTGACATGTAGTTGTGGGTCCATTTTTGGATTTTCTACTCTGCTCCATTGATCTGTGTGTCTCTTTTTGTGCCAGCACCAGACTGTCTTGATGACTACAGGTGTAGTATAGCTTGAAACTTGAAATCGTGATGCCTCCAGTTTTGTTTTTCTTTTTCAGGATTTTACTTTGACTAACAAGATCTTTTGTGCTTCCATACAGATTTTAAGATTGTTTGTTCAAGATCTGTGAAAAATGCTGATCGTATTTGATAGGTATTGCATTAAATGTGAGGATTGCTTTGGGTAGTATAGACAATTTAACAGTGTTTGTTCTTCCAACCCATGAGAATTGAATGCTTTTTCATTTCTTTGTGTCCTCTTCAATTTCTTTCCTAAGTGTTCTATAGTTTTCAGACTACAGGTCTTTTCTTCTTTAGTTAGTTTTATTCCTAGATATCGTATTGGTTTTGGTGCGATTGCAAATGGGATTGATTCCTTGATTTCTTTTTCTGCTGCTTTGTTACTAGTGTATAGAAATGCAACAGATTTCTGCACGCTAATTTTATATCCTGTGACTTTGCTGAATTCATGTACAAGTTCTAGCAATTTTTTGGTGGAGTCTTTTGGGTTTTCTACATAGAGTATCATGTTATTTGCAAATAGTGAATGTTTGACTTCTTCCTTGCTGATTTGTCTGCAATTTATTTCTTTTTGTTGTCTGATTGCTGAGGCTAAGACTTTTAGTAGTATGTTGAATAGTAATGGTGAGAGTGGACAGCCTTGTCTTGTTCCTGATGGTAGGGGAAATGCTCTCAGTTTTCCTCCGTTGAGGAATGATATTAGCTGTGGTTCTTTTGTATATGGCCTTTTTGATGTTGAGGTCTGTTGCATCTGTCCCTTCTTTCTTGAGGGTTTTCATCAAGAAGGAATGCTATATTTTGTCAAATTCTTTTTCCGTATCTTTGACAAGATCATATGGTTCTTATCCTTCTTTTATTAATGTGGTGTATCATATTGATTAATTTGCAAATATTGAATCATACTTGCAGCACAGGAATAAATCTTATTTGATCATGGTGAACAATTCTTTTTTAATTTTTAATTTTTTTAATGTTTATTTATTTTTGAGAGAGAGAGAGCAATCAGGGGAATGGCAGAGAGAGAGGGAGACACAGAATCTGAAGCAGGCTCCAGGCTCTGAGCTTCATGGTGAACAATTTTTTTGATGTCCTGTTAAATTCTATTTGCTGGTATTTTGTTGAGGATTTTTGCATCCATGTTCATCAGTGATATTAGCCTGTAATTCTCATTTTTAGTGGGGTCTTTGTCTGGCTTTAGAATTAAGGTAATGCTGGCTTCATAGAATGCATTGGGAAATTTTCCTTCCATCTCTGTTTTTTGGAAGAGTTTGAGAATAGGTAGTATCTCTTCATGAAATGTCTAGTAGAATTCCCTTGAGAAACCATCTGGCCCAGGATTCTTGTTTGGTGGGAGATTTTTTTATTACTGATTCAATTTCTTTTCTGGATATGGATCTTTGAATTTTTCTATTTCTTCCTCTTTCAGTTTTGGTAGTTTGTGAGTTTCTAGGAATTTTTCCATTTCTTCCAGATTTCCAATTTGTTGGCATATAATTTTTCATAGTATTCTCTTATAATTGTTTTATTTCTGTGGTGCTGGTTGTGATCTCTCCTCTTTCATTCATGGTTTTATCTATTTGGGTCCTTTCTCATTTCTTTTTGATATCTATGGCTAGGTGTTTATCAATTTTGCTTATTCTTTCAAAGGACCAGCTCTTAGTTTTGTTGATCTGTTCCACTGTTTTTTGTTTGTCTGTGTGTATATTGTTTATTTCTGCTCCAATGTTTATGATTTCCCTTCTTCTACTGGGTTTAGGTTTTGTTTGCTGTTCCTTTTCAAGCTCCTTTTGGTGTAAAGTTAGGCTGTGTATTTGGGACATTTCTTACTTCTTGAGATAGGCCTGAATTATAATATACTTTCCTCATAGGACTGTCTGTTGCATCCCAAAGGGTTTGGACTCTCATGTTTTCATTGTCATTGGCCTCCATGTATTTAAAATTTTTTTTAACGTTTATTCATTTTTTGAGAGATGGAGGGAGACAGAACGTGAGTGGGGGAGGGGCAGAGAGAGAGAGGGAGGCACAGAATCCAAAGCAATCTCCAGGCTCTGAGCTGTCAGCACAGAGCCCGATGCGGGGCTTGAACTCACGAACTGTGAGATCATGACCTGAGCGGAAGTCGGACGCCTAACTGACTGAGTCACCCAGGTGCCCCTGGCCTCCGTGTATTTAAAAAAAATTCTTCTTTAATTTCCTGGTTCACCCATTATTCTTTAGTATGATATTCCTTAACCCCCATGTTTTGGAGGGCTTTCATTGTTTCTTGTGGTTGACTTCAAGTTTCACAGCATGATCCAAAAATATGCACTGTATGATCTCAATTTTTTGTACTTGTTGAGAGCTGATTTGTGAACAGTATGTGATCTATTCTGGAGAATGTTTCATGTGCACTTGAGAAGAATGTGTATTCTACTGCTTTCGGATGAAATGTTCTGAATATATGTTAAGTCCTTCCAGTCCAGTGTGTCATTCAAAGCCATTGTTTCCTTGTTGATTTTCTGCTTTGACAATCTGTCCATTGTTGGAAGTGGGATATTAAAGTCCCCTACTATTATGGTATTATTATCAGTGAGTTTATTTATGTTTATGAATAATCGATTTATATATTTGGGTGCTTCCAAGCTGGGGCATAAATATATTTAATTGTTAGATCTTCTTGATGGATTGACCCCTCAATTATGACATAATGCCCTTCTTCATCTCTTGTTACAGTCTTTGCCTTAAAATATAGTTTGTCTGATATAAGTATGGCTACTCCAGCTCTCATTTGACATCTATTAGCATGACAGATGGTTCTCCATCCCCTCACTTTCAATCTACTGGTGTCTCTAGGTCTAAAATGAGTCTCTTGTAGGCAGCATATAGTTGGCTCTTTTTTTTTAATCCATTCTGATACCCTGTGTATTTTGATTGGAACATTTAGTCCATTTACATTCAGAGTGGTTATTGAAAGATATGAATTTACTGTCATTGTGTTGCCTATAGAGCTGGTGTTTCTGGTGATGTTTTCTGTTCCTTTTTAGTCTTTGTTGCATTTGGTCTTTTTTTGTCTTTTTTTTTTCTCCACTCAAAGAGTTTCCCCTTAAAATTTCTTGCAGGGCTGGTTTAGTGGTCACAACGTCCTTATTTTTTGTTTGTCTGGGAAACTCTTTATCTCTCCTTCTATTCTGAATGACAGGCATGCTGGATAAAGAATTGGTGGCTACATATTTTTCCCATTCAGCACGTTGAATATATCCTGCCATTCCTTTCTGGCCTGGCAAGTTTCTGTGGGCAGATCTGTCTTCACTTGTAGTTTGAGTACTTTTTTTACCCTTGCTGCTTTCATGATTTTTTTTTCCTGTGTATTTTGTGAATTTGACTATGATATGCCTTGGTGATGGTTGGCTTTTGTTGAATTTAATGGGAGTTTTCTCAGTGCTCCTTGTATTTTGATATCTGCGTCCCAGTTCTATAGCCCTGGAGCTGAAAGTTTGCACCCCTTCCTCTTCAGGAAAACTTCACAGAGGAGCAATTAATCACACCTCATTTCCATCAGAACCCCGTGTTCACCCTGCCTGTGTCCAACTTTTTAATCTCAGGTTCGTGACTGAGCTTCAAAACTCCAAATTTAAGGATTCCTGCAGCACAGACCCATGCTCTTCCTCTAGGGGAGGGTCTTACCATGCTTTTGGCTTTTGCTGGTCTGTGCAAAAAAAGCAGTGGCATGACTGTGTAGCTGTTCGGACTTTATGTCAAAACAGAACAGAAAGCCAGCACCCCTGCGTACTGCCCTCAACCTGAGGGAGTCCCCTCTCTTATGCCTGGAAATTGCACAGCCCATTTGCACAACCCATCTTCCTTGTGACCCAAGGGATCGTCACACCATGCTGTCACTCCTGGGATTCTCTCCTGCTGTACCACTTGAGCACCTTTAAGCCAGGCACTTCCCTCACTGCTAGCAGACTGCTAAAAGTTCAGATTTTGTGCTCCCCTGCTTATATTACTTTGCAGTAGCTTCTGTGAGCCAGCTCCCTCCTACTGCTGTACCCAGAGCAATATCTCCTCCTGTAAACTCTTCACACTTTCTACCTTCCAAAAGGTGGTTGCTTTTCTGTTCTAGTCTTGCAGCTTTCATTCTCTCAGACCCCTGATTTTTTTGGTGTTCAGAATGATTCGATAAAACTAGCTGTGTTAAGGGATGAAACAAGCTTAGGGTCTCCCTACTCCTCTGCCATCTTAGCTCCAGGAGCCAGCCAGCTTTTTTTCTTTCTTCTCTTTTTCTTTCTTTCATTTTTTTTTATTTTGGCAAAAAAACCCACATAATATGAGATCTACCTTATTAGTGAATTTGTAATTGCACAGTAGAGCACTATTAACTCTATGCACTTTGTAGTAGGGCAGATCTCTAGGACTTTTGCATCTTGCATGATTGAAACTCTATACCCATGGAACAGCAACTCTTCATTTCCCTCTTCCCCAGCCCTGAGCAACCAGTATTCCACTTTGCGCTTCTATGGGTTTGACTACTTTAGAAACCTCATGTAAGTGGAATCATGCAGTAATTATCTCTCTGTAACTGTAATGTCTCTGTAACTGACATTACCATAATATGTCCTCCAAATTTATGTTTTGTAGCATATGACAGATTTCTTTCTGTTTTAAGGCTGAATAATATTGTTTTATGTATATACTGCAGTTTCTTTATCCATTCATCCACTGATAAATGTTTAGGGTGTTTCTGTCTCTTGGCTAATCTGAATAATGCTGCAATGAATACGGGAGCACACATATCTTTTCAGGATCCTGTTTTCATTTCTTTTGAATAAATACCCAGAAGTGGGATTGTTGGATCATTTGAGAATTGTATTTATAATTTTTGAGGAAATTCCACACTGTTTTCCATAGTGGCTCCACTATTTTATATTTCTACCAACAGTACACAAAGGCTACAATTTCTCCATTTCCATACAAATACTTTCTATTTTCTGGTTTGTTTGTTTGTTTGTTTGTTGATAATGGCCATCCTAACAGATGTGAAGTGTTACTTCATTGTGGTTTTGATTTGCACTTCCCTGATGATTAGTCATGTTGAGCATTTTTTTTCATATGCCTATGGGCCATTTATATGTCTCCTTTGCCCATTTTTAAATTTGGTTATTTTGTTTTTTCCTCCAGCTTTTCTTTTATTTTCTTTTTTTAAGTTTTTATTTAAATTCCATTTAGTTAACATGCAGTGTAATATCGTTTCTGGTGTACAATTTAGTAATTCAACACTTCCATACAACACCCTGTGCTCATCACAACAAGTGCCCTCCTTAATCGCCATCACCTATTTAACCCATCCCCCCTCTGATAACCATCAGTTTGTTCTCTACAGTTAAGAGTCTGCTTCTTGGTTTTCCTCTCTCTCTTTTTTCCTCTATGCTTGTTTGCTTTGTTTCGTTTTTTTAAAGGTTATTTACTTATTTTTGAGAGAGAGAGAAAGTGTGAGCAGGGGAGGGGCAGAGAGAGGAAAGAGGAAGGAGAGAGCCAAGCAGGGTCCACACTAATAGTATGAAGCCTGATGCGGGCCTCAGACCCACCCACTGTGAGATCATGACCTGAGCCAAAGTCAGATGCTTAACCAACTGAGCCACCCATGCGCCCACTTGTTTGTTTTGTTTCTTAAATCCCACATATGAGTGAAATCATATGGTATTTGTCTTTTTCTAATTGGCTTATTTCTCTTAGCATAATACTCTGTAGCTCCATTTATATTGTTACAAATGGCAAAATTTCATTCTTTTTTATAGCTGAATAATATTCTATTGGTTATATATACCACATCTTCCTTATCTATTCATCAGTCCATGAACATGTGGCCTATTTCCATAATTGCCTATAGTAGATAATGCTGCTATAAACATTGGGTGCATGTATCCCTTTGAATTAGTATTTTTTTATTCTTTGGGTAAATACCTAATACTGCAATTGCTAGATCATAGGAAGTTCTATTTTTAACTTTGAGGAACCTCCCTACTGCTTTCCAGAGTGGCTGCACAGTTTGCATTCCCACCAACAATGCAACAGGGTTCCCTTTTCTCCACATCCTCACCAATACCTGTTGTTTCTTGCATTGTTGATTTTAGCCATTTTGACAGGTGTGAGTGATATCTTATTGTAGTTTTGATTTGTGTTTCCCTGATGATGATTGATGTTGAGCATCTTTTAATGTGTCTGTTAGCCATGTGTATGTCTTTTTTTGGAGAAATGTCTATTCATGTGTTCTGCCTATTTTTAAATTGGATTATTTGGTTTTTGAGTGTTGAGTTGTATCAGTTCTTTTTTTTTTCTTTTTTTTTTGTATCAGTTCTTTATATGTTTTGAATATGAACCCTTTATCAGATATGTCATTTGCAAATATCTTCTCCCATTCAGTAGGTTGCCTTTTAGTTTTGTTGGTTTTTTTCCTTCAGTGTGCAGAAGCTTTTTATTTTGATGTAGTCCCAATAGTTTATTTGTGACTTTGTTTCCCTTGCCTCAGGAGACATATCTAGTAAGAAGTTGCTATGGCCAGGAGTGCATGGATGACTCAGTTGGTTCAGTGTCCAGCTTTGGCTCAGGTCATGATCTTGCATTTCGTGAGTTTGAACCCCACATTGGACTCTCTACTGTTAGCACAGAGCCCTCTTTGGATCCTCTGTCCCTCTCTCTTTGCCTCTCTTTCTCTCTCAAAAATACTTAAACATTAAAAAAAAAGTTGCTATGGCCTATGTCAGAGGTTAATGCCTGTGTTCTCCTCTAGGATTTTAATGGTTTCCTGTCTCACATTTAGGTCTTTCATCCATTTTAAATTTATTTTTGTGTGTGGTGTAAGAAAGTGGCCCAGTTTCATTCTTTTGCAAGTTGCTGTCCAGTTTTCCCAGCACCATTTTGGAAGAGACTGTCTTTTTCCTGTTGGATGTTCTTTCATGATTTCTGAAGATTTATTAGCCTTCTAGTTGTGGGTTTATTTGAGTCTTCTCTCTCTCTCTCTCTCTTTTTTTTTTTATGAGTCTGGCTAGAGGTTTATCAGTTTTGTTTATCACTTCTTTTCAAAGAACCAGCTCCTGATTTCACTGATCTGTTCTGTTGTTTTTTTAGTTACTATATCCGCTATTTCTGCTCTAATCTTTATTATTTTCTTCCTTCTGATGTTTATTCTTCTTTTTCTAACTCCTTTAGGTATAAGGTTGAGTTGTTTATTTGAGAGTTTTCTTGCTTCTTGAGGTAAGCCTGTATTGCTACAAACTTCCCTCTTAGAACTTCTTTTGCTGCAACCCAAAGGTTTTGGATGATTGTGTTTTCATGTCATTTATTTCCATGTCTTTTTGATTTCTTCTTTGATATCTTGGTTGACCCATTCATTGTTTAGTAGCATGTTATTGTAACCTTCATGTATTTGTGGTCTTTCTAGATTTTTTCTTGTGGTTGATTTCTAGTTCATAACACTGTGGTCAGAAAAGATGCATGGTATGACTTCAGTCTTTTAATTTGTTGAGGCTTACTTTCTGGGCTAATATATGATCTATTCTGGAGAATGTTCTGTGGCCACTTGAAAAGAATGTATATTCTGCTGTTTTAGGATGCATAAATCTTGTTAAATCCATCTGGTTCAGTGTGTCATTCAAAGCCATTGTTTCCTTTTTGGTTTTCTGTTTGGATAATGACCTGTCTACTGATGTAAGTATTAAAAGTTGAAAGGGAATTTTCAAGGTAAGTTTGAATATGTGAAGTTTCTCTAACATGCTACCTTTAGAATCTAAACCACACCTAGGCTTAACTCAATTTTATTTAAGTCTGGCTGATTCCTTTAAGACATGGTGTCAATCTTTTGCTATCCCAGTGTTCTCTTTCCCCTTTGCACACCTTCTAATAGGGTATAAAAAGTTTGTGCATATATAGGATAAATGAGCCTTAAGTACATTTTAATGAGAGTAGACAGTAGGTTCTTTGTATAAGGAAGGTTAGAGTTGGGAAAACCTGACAAAACACAAGAGAGGTAAGGAGTGGTGACATGCTGAGTTTATGACAAGATGTGGCATTGCATGAATTGTTTTCTTGTCCATGCTGAGGCTAGAGTCTGAGAAGTCTGTTGTAACAAATGTGGATATAAGTTGATTTCCATTTTATGATTCTCACATGCTTTCAATGTGGTAAATTTCCCATTCAGCACTGCTTTTGATAAGTTGTGTTTTAATTTTTAAACTATTTTAAAAATAAATTTGAGGTTTATTCTCTGACCCATATTTTATTTACAAGTGTTGCTTAGTCACTAATTTGGGATTTTTTCCAGCTATCTTTGTTATTGATGTCTAGTTTAATCCCATTCTGGTCTGACAGCAGACATTGTATGATGTCTATTCTTTTAAATTTGTTAAGGTCTGTTTTGTGGACAGAATGCCTGATGAGCTTGAGAAGCATATGTATTGTGCTATTGTTGAATGAAGTAGTCAGTAGATGTCCATTATATCCAGTTGATAGGTGGTGGTGTTGAGTTCAACTGTATTTCTACTGATTTTCTACCTGCTGGATCTGTACATTTCCGAGGGATGGATTTTGAAGTCTCCAACTATAATAGTGAATTCATCTGTTCCTCTTCTTTTTTGTTTTTTAACGTTTTTAATTTATTTTTGAGACCGAGAGAGACAGATCACGAACGGGGGAGGATCAGAGAGAGGGAGACACAGAATCTGAAACAGGCTCTAGGCTCTGAGCTGTCAGCACAGAGCCCGACGCTGGGGCTCGAACTCACGGACCGTGAGATCATGACCTGAGCCGAAGTCGGACGCTTAACTGACTGAGCCACCCAGGCGCCCCTATTCCTCTTCTTCTAATGCAGTCCTTCTTGGTCTCTGTGGTACTTTAGCCTCAACTTCATGTCCTGGTATTTTCACATGGTGTCTTGTCAATGGAAAGTTTAGTCTTCTGGTGAGAGAACTGAAGTTGGGAATGATTTATGTTGCTATCTTGATGACACCACTCCACAAATATCTTGCAATTTGTGACTTGAATTTTTATCCTCAATGGTATCTTTTGATGTCTTAATGGTGTCTTTTGATGACAGATTTTTTTAAAATTGTTAAATGTAGAGCTTTTAATCAATCCTCTTTATAATTTTAATTCTTTACAAACAAAATTATTTTAAATCCAAGACACTAAAGATACTCTATACTGTCTTCTAGGAGATTTTATGTTCTATTATATTTTTAAAATATTTATTTATTTTTGGGAGAGTGCAAATGGGGAGGGCGGGTGGGGGATGCAGAGGATCTGAAGCGGGCTGTGCGCTGACAGGCTGACAGCAGCAAGATCTCATGGGGAGATCATGATCTGAGCTGAAGTTGGACACTCAACCAACTGAGCCACCCAAGTGCCCCTGTTCCATTCTATTTTGAAAATCTTTCACATTTGCATCTACAATATACCTGGAAATGATTTTTGTATTTGGTATGAAGTAGGCATATCCAAATACTTGGAAAGTAAGCAACACATTTCTAAACAACCTATAGGTCAGATAGGAAATCACAAGGGAGATTAGAAAATATTTTGAATTAAAATAAAGTGAAAAGATGCATATCAAAATTAGTAGGATACAGCTAAGTCAGTGCTTAAAGGAAAATCTATGGCACTGAATGCTTATATTACAAATGAATGAAGTTCTCAAATAAATGATCTGAGCTTCCAACCTAAAGATATAAGGAGGAAAAGAGGAAATTAGAGCAAGCACCAGAAAAGAAATAACAAAAAGAACAGAAATCAATGAATTACAAACAGAAAAATGAGACAGAAAAATTGAAAACAAAAGTTGGTTCTTTGAAAAACTAGCTAAAATAAATACACTTTTAGTCGGAATGATTAAGAGGAGAAAAAAGAAAAGGCACAAAGCATAAATATTAGGAAAGATATATAAGATGTCACTACAAAGCCCTATAGTCATTCAAAGAATAATAATGGAATACTATGAATAATCTTATGCCCATAAATGCTACAGCTCAGATAAAATGGGCAAATTTGTTGAAAGACACAATTTCCAAAGCCTACTCACAAAGAATAGATAACCTGAATCATTGTTTCTATTAAAGAAATAGAGTTTGTAGGTAAAAGCCTTCTGACAAAGAAAACTTCAGATGGCTTTACTGATGAATTATATGAAGGAAAAAGGATACTATTCTATGCAATTCTCCCCGTATTTAGAAGAGGAGGAAATACTTCTCAAGTCATTTTATGAAGCCTTGATATCAAGACCAGATAAAGAAATTATAAGGAAACTATAGACCAATATTCCTCACGAACATACACACTAAAATCCTCGTTAATGCAAACAGAATCTAACCATACATGAAAAGGGTTATGTATCACTATCAAATGGGGTTTATTATGGGAATGAAAAGCTGTTCATTCAACATTCAAAAACCAATCAATCTAAACGATCAATCAATAAAACAAATGGGAAAAGCCATATGATTTTAAAATCAGCATGGTGTTAAACCTCAAAGAAACCATTTAATTTAGGCTGTGTCCCAAAGTATAATTCTGTGGGTAAGTGTATTGTACAGTTGTTACCAAGTGACCCTTTGTTATTAAAAAGGGAGATTTACCTGGGAAAAAGAATCATCTGAACAAATGCAGAAAAAGCCTTTGACAAAAAATTCAACATTAATGTAACCAGTTTGTGATTAAAACTCTCAGCAAACTGGAAATAGAGGAAACTTCTTCCACCTAATGGAAGAGCAACTTCTAAAAAACTATAGCTAATATCATATTTGATGGTGAGAGATTGAATACTTTCTCCCTAAGTTCAAGGACAAAGTAAAAATGTTTGCTCTCACCCTTGTTATTCAGTATTGTATTTGAAGTCCTAAGCAGTGAGAAAGGGCAAGGAAAACAAATAAAAAGTATATAGAGTGGAAAGTAAGAAATTAAACCATCTCTGTTCATAGACAACATGATTGTCTATTTAGAAAGTCCCAAAGAACATAAAAAATGGTTCTAGAATTAGTGAATTTAGTAATAACATAGGATACAAGGTCAATATATTAAGAAGTTTCATTTCTGTGTATAAATATAATATTAATATATTAAAATTATATTTATATCACCTAGAAATAAGCATGTGTAAAGTGGAAGAAAAACTCTTTAAAGTACTATTTTCACTAACACCAAAACATTTAATACTTAGGTATAAATCTTACACAATATATGAATGAACTATATCTTGAAAACTACCAAATACTGATTAAAGAAGTCAAATAAAAAAATGGGTAGATGTAAAATGGTCATGGATAGAAAACTCAATATTGTTAAGATGTCAACTCTTCCAAAACTGATTTAGAAATTGAACACAATTCCAATCAAAATTCCCAGTTTTTTGATACAAATTAATAATATGATTATAATATTCATATGTAAAGGCAAAGAAACTAAAAATTAAAACTGATTTTGGAAAAGTAAACAAACTAAAAGGACTCATATTGCCTGGTTTCCAGACTTACTGTTAATTAAAATAATCGGGAAACTATGGTATTGGAGAAAATATAGAACTATTGATGAGTGTAACAGTATAGGATAGTACATGGAGTCCAGAAATAGATCCACTCAAGTGTTGTCCACTGATTATTGACAAAGATGCAAAGATAATTTATGGAAAATAATCTTTTCAATAAGTGGTGCTGGAAAAATCGGATTTCCCTATGCAAAAAATAAAAATGAGCCTCAGTGCATACCTCACAATCTCTACAACAATTCACTGAAAATGGATCATGCACTCATACAAATATGAGTACTGAGAAAGTTCCCCCATAGCATCCTGTTTCGTGAGGTAAGAGAAGTCCCAGGGCAGAAAACAAGGAGCGTGTGCAGCAGAATTGAGGTAACATGCTGTCAGGTAGCTTCTGATAAAGCTCATTGAAGTCAGTGCAGTTACTGAAGCTGTGGCTAAAATAAAAAATGAAAATGAAAATGAAAAAATTGAAAATGGTGCAGAAGAAGTGTCTTATATAGTTCTGAAGAGAGGAGTGATTCTCTCAGGGGATGGCTTTACACAATGATGGTTTCACTGAATTAGAAATTGAGCCCACCATCTGGACATTTTGCTGTTCTTATGTGAACTGATGCACAAAGAGAAGAGTTGCCATTCTGCCTGAGGTGGTGATGTTGATGACTAAGGAGAATCTGGGTTGCTCTACACAAATGGTGCAGCTAGGATCATGTCTGAAATTCTGGGGAATTCTTTGGGTGCCACTTAAGATTTTGTCAAATAATAAATCTTAATGGAAACTATAACAGCCTAATAAAGGCAAGACCAATGAGGGTACAGATTTCCTAGGAATGAAGGTTTGCATGATACTGCTATGGAAAAAACTCCCATCCAGACAGAGATAATGGCGAATGAGAACATAGAATGTGTTAGTGAAAGAAGGATTTATAAATGTCACCTATGGCCTTGTGATCAATCACAGTACAAGGAAGAACTGGAAAATAAGAGGTAATCTGACACATAGGAAGAGTGGTAGAGATGATGGTGGTGACAGAATTCTGTGGAGATTTTCCAAGAGAGGTAATGAAGTAGAAGTACCTCAGTGGGATTCAGATCTGAGTTTCTTTTTCTATCTCTGCATGAGGAAGAATTGAACATAATCTGGGAGAGTTTATATTTTCTCTTATTCCAGTACTTTCTATGTACCTGCATATGGTTGCGTCATAGAGATCTAATTTTTGTTAGCTGCAGGTTTAACTCTCCCCTTGAGAATGTTTATGAGGAACTAGGTTGTAGTGAGAGATTATGCCACCCTGGGAATCTTTCAAAAATACATGTCTTTCATGGCACTTTGTTCAAAGACCACTGATGACATCTTCTTGGCCATAGGATAAAGCCTCTTACATTGTAAGATGTTTCAGGCTATTCAGTCTGATCCCTTAATTTCCATGGCTTCTCCAACCATCCTTCTGCACCTCCCAAATTGTAGGCTCCAGCCCCACAGGACTACTGCCCATTCCCTAAACAGGCAGTGACTACTCATCCATATATGAGCTACTCTCCATCACCACCTTTAGTCAGGTGTGGTCAGTGATGTAGTCAATCACTACTCCAAGACTCTGAGAGCATTTATCTTAAGGAGTCCTGGGTAATTTCTGTGTCTTTAATGAGTTCCTTTAGGATCTAGACTCCTTTGGGATCCAGGGCCCTCTAGGGCCAGGGATGTGCACAATGGGAGATGTGATAAGGGATGCTGCAGACACAGGTGGCAATTACAGAGGTTATCACTTCACATGTCTTAGTAAATAAAGGGAAACAGGACCTCAGGTTAGTGTCCAGGAGTCACCCTCAGACACACTGGGTAAGTTGGGCAGAGGGTGAATGAGCTGGTCTCTTAGGGTCCTTCCAACCTGAGGGTCTTGCTTTCCCAGGTTGTATGATGTTCTGTAGGATAGAGCTTCAGGTATGATAGCCCTCCTCTTCTTCACCTCCCTGCCTCCGAAGACATCCCCACATTCTAGAAATATTTCAGTTGATGTTCACCAGTTACAATCTTGTGGTCAATGATAGCATTTGTAAATATTACTGTGTCATGTATTCTTACAAGATTGTATAATTCCAATGTAATGACGGCTCTTGTGGTAGGCTTATTTAATGTAATAGTCTGAGCCCTTGTTTTATTTTAGAATCACCTTGGAGCTTTAAAAATCTTTGCACAGGCCTCCTCTAAGATTGTGATTATATTTATCTGAGGGCACCCAGTAATGTTCATTTTTAAAAGCATCATAAATATTTGCTATTCAATGTGTAGCCCATGGACCACAGCATAACAGTCACCAGGTGCTAATTAAAAATGTAAAACTGGCCCCCTGAACCAGAATCAGTGTTGTAGCAGAACTCCTGGGTGATTTGCATGAACATTTAATTTTAGAAGTACTGTGCTAGGTGATTCTCATGTGCAGTCTAGCCTGAGAACTACTGACGATGGGTGAAGATGGTCATTGCATAATCAGTAGTAGCATCTGCAAGTGCTATCTCTGGGTGTGACTCCTCATCATACCCTCAACACCAGGATGGATCCCGCTCATTTACTGGGAAGCAAAATTCTGAGAAAACAGCTGTATGATTTCCCCTACATGTTTCTTCCCACTGTAATGCCAGTATAAAATCCATGTGTAAAGGCTGTTAAATGTGGTTGGATCAAACAGCACCAGCAGGGTGAAAGTCTTAGCAGGTGGACTCTCCGTTATGTCTTTGATGAAGGAGCTTCCCACATCTCTTGGTGGTTCTCCTCTGCTTTCTTTGTCAGCTTTGAGACACACGGAGGTGTATTAGTCAGGGTTCTCCAGAGAAACAGAACCAATAGGAGATTATATCTATATCTATTGTTATATATCTATAAACACAGTTGTATATCTCTATTACCTGTATCAGATGTATCAGTGATAAGAGTAGTGTTATCTGAGGTGCTCCAACATTTTCCATGGGTACAGTATTACATTCATAAATCTGTAACAAAGTGACAAATTCAGTGCTAAATGGTGAAGCTAGTGAGTTCTTGTTTTGAGAGCATTTAGTAGGAGTAGATATTCTAACAGGAGTTTTCTGTCTTTAGTTTTCATTATTACTGTTATTTTAGAGAGCGGGGGGAGTGGGGGAGAGGGGCAATGGGAGAGAGAGAGAGAGAGAGAGAGAGAGAGAGAGAGAGAGAGAATGAGAGAGAGAGAATCCACACTCAGCATGGAGCCCAAAGTGGAGCTCTATCCCACGACCCTGGGATCACGACCTGAATTAAAATCAAGAGTCAAACGCTGAACCAACTGAACCACCAGGTGCCCCAGGAGTCTGCTGTCTTTAAAGTTGAAGGAATGCATGTCTCAGTCTGAAGCACGGCCAATGAATATTTATGAAACACTGGCTACATCCAGGCACCGTGCCAGGTGCTGGCACTTCTGCAGTCATGAAGGCAGACATGACCTTTCCTGCATGAAGTTTACAGTCCACTGGGGAGGACAGCTATACACAATCCCCTGGGCATTTAGTGCTTTAGGGACAAGCACAGGATGCTGTGGAAACATAGCAGCAGGTTCTCACTTGGTCTGGAGGGCACAGGAGAGGTATAGCTGAGTAAGTGACATGTAATATGCCTGAAGGATAAGTAGGGAAAACCAGGTGAAGAGGGAACAGGGGGAGGAAGATGCTAGGCAGGGGGGGACAGCAAGTAGAAAAGTCTGGAGGCAAGAAATTGTGACGTTCAAGTCCAGCATTTTTGGAGAGGTGAGTGTGAGTGCCACAGTGGGACCAGGTGAAGCTGGTGGAAGTAGGCCAGGGTCAGGTCATGAAGCACCTTTTGTGCCTTTGAAAGGAATTTTGCCTTTATCTTAAGAGCAATGAGAATCTATGAAGACTTTAGGGAGAATGATGATCAGATTTTCATCTTATAATGCCACAGTGCAAACAAAGGATATTAAAGAAGATCATTCAAGCATGGATGCAGGGAGATGAGTGAAGAGGCTGTTCCAATATTGCAGACATGATGTTAGCCCAGCCAGGGTAGTGATGGTGGAGATAAGGAGTGGATGCATGAGAAAGAGATTTACATGGCAGCATCTTAAGGATGTGTTGACAGATTGGATATTGATAATGAGAGAAAGGAGGGAATGAAAGAGAACTCAGGTGTACGACTGGTACACCTGGATTCCTTTTTACTGAGCTATGGGGACCTACAGGGGGAGGGAATTGGGATTGGGAGATGGCCAGGGTAACATCATATGTTTCTTTTGGGATCTGCTGAGCTTTAAATGCATGTGATAAGTCTCAGGGAAGATAATCCTTAAGTAACTAGGTTACAAAGTCACCTACACCTGAGGATTAAATGGTTATCAAATCCATTAGAGTAGATGAGTTTTTCTTGGTGGTATATGTAGCATTGTAAGAGAATAGTGTTGAGGAGAAAGCCCTGGAACATCAACATGAAGAGATTGACAAAACAGAAATCAATCAGAGTTACGGAGGATGCCTGGTCAGGTAGATATGAGGAAAACCAATATATGTGTCTCAGAAGGTAATGGATAAGATTGTTTTATAAAAGTTGAGATATTGTCACATGTTAAAGAGAAGTAAAGAAAAGTCATTTCCAATCATAGACATTCTGACTGTAGAGATTTGGAGTATAGGAATGGTAATTATTGTGATGAGAGTGATGTAAAGTATCTTTGCAGAGCACCCAGCAGGCCATGTATCATAGAAATATGTTCATTTTTAAATTCAGGTTTTAATGGACACTATAATTTCTTCCTAAAATGCTGAAGACAGAGCATGACAGGAAAGAATCAAACTGTTGTCTTAGAATTCCTCCTCCTGGGCCTGCCCATCAAGTCAGAGCTGCGAGACCAGTTCTATGCCCTGTTCCTGCTCATGTATGTTACCACCATCCTGGGGAACCTGCTCATCATCGTTCTCATTCGCCTGGACTCCCGCCTCCACACGCCCATGTACTTGTTTCTCAGTAACTTGTCCTTCTCTGACCTCTGCTTCTCCTCTGTCACAATGCCCAATCTGCTGCAGAACATGCAGAGCCGGGTCCCGTCCATCCCCTATGCCGGCTGCCTGACCCAGATGTACTTCTTCCTATTTTTTGGAGACCTGGAGAGCTTCCTCCTGGTGGCCATGGCCTATGACCGCTATGTGGCCATCTGTTTCCCCCTGCACTACACCACCATCATGAGCCCCAAGCTCTGTCTCTCCTTGGTGGTGCTGTCCTGGGTGCTGACTACTGCCCATGCCATGTTGCACACCCTGCTCATGGCCAAGTTGTCCTTCTGTGCCGACAACATAATCCCCCACTTTTTCTGTGACATGTCTGCTCTGCTGAAGCTGGCCTGCTCTGACACTCGAATCAATGAGTTGGTGATATTTATCATGGGAGGGCTCATTCTCGTCATCCCATTCCTACTCATTGTCATGTCTTATGCACGGATTGTGTCCTCCATCCTCAGGGTCCCTTCTGCCAGGGGCATCCGCAAGGCCTTCTCCACCTGTGGCTCCCACCTCTCTGTGGTGTCTCTCTTCTACGGGACAATCATTGGCCTCTACTTGTGCCCTTCAGACAACAATTCTACTGTTAAGGAGACTGTCATGGCCGTGATGTACAATGTGGTCACCCCTATGCTGAATCCCTTCATCTACAGCCTGAGGAATCGGGACATAAAAGGAACCTTAGGAAGAGTATGTTCCAAATGGACGATTCAGCTTTCTCTGGGACAGGGACTCTAAAGACTAATGTATGTTTTCAAGCAGTAGGCATAATATTGACAATGAGTAGTATTCCGTAAAGTCTAGTAAGCACCAAGCTAATGCAGCCCAGGGGGTTTTCTCATTGTCACTAGGGGTGGGTCCATCTCACATCCTGGGTTTACCACAGAATCTGGGGGGTGATGTAGCACAAGGACTGACATGTAGTGGACACTTGGCAATTATTATTCAAATTTGAATATATATCACTCTAACGCTAGTGTTTACTGCACTCAGAGAAAGTACAGTAGTTCCTAATTCTCTAATAAATAAATCCAAATTTCTCAGCCCCTTCAGTGCTTTGCTTCTGCCAAACATGTTTATTTCATGAAGAATGTCTTCCAGTTTATTATGTACTTCTTTTGTAATTTTTTACTCTCCAAGGATCATCATTTATTCCATTGCTTACCTATTTATTTAGTTTTTAATTTTCATTTCAGGTGTTGGTTGATTCACCACTTTAATGATCATACTCGAAATTTTTTTTTCCTTTGATTTACCAATCACTTGTCAGTTAATGACAGACTCCTTCTTTTGATAATATCTATATTTTGGATGAAAATTTCTCTTTTGAATTAAAATCATATTATATGGAATGAGCCATATGATTCTCTTACGAATTGTTTAATTTATAGACAGTAAAATGGTGGCCCATACATAGCCTAAAGTAGCACAAATAGTGACAGAGGGCTAGAATCTATTTATGACCCCCAGGTAGATTTTTATCCTTTGAAATATTACATTGAAATTATGTGATGCTTTCTTTGTTTACTTCTTTTCAAGTATATTTTAAGTGTCTTGAAGACAGGTGCTCTCTTATCTCTTCAATGACTACTTCAGTGCCTTGTACTTGCTAGATGGACAATAATAACTGATTTGATTTGAATACATTTTCATATGTTTCTTGAAATTAAAGTGTGCCTTAAAAAAAACACCTTTTAAAAGAAGTCTTCCTAATAATGCCAACTTTGACTTCCTTTCTTCTTCAAAAATTTTTATTGACTACAAAAAGAATACAT
This sequence comes from Acinonyx jubatus, assembly GCF_027475565.1. Taxonomy (NCBI): domain Eukaryota; kingdom Metazoa; phylum Chordata; class Mammalia; order Carnivora; family Felidae; genus Acinonyx; species Acinonyx jubatus. The sequence continues at coordinate 13,237,939 of NC_069397.1, forward strand.
TCTCACTGGAAAATTATCCAAACAACAAAGAAATAAATAATAAAGTGGAATGGAAGGTTCCCCCAAATTCTGCCCTCTCCCATAAAAGCAGTTAGAAGTTGGGGAATATTCTATGTACATAGATAATTTCTGTGTAGACTAACATTACATATAATAGCATTAAATTATACACACCATTTTCTCAGGTTGTTATATAAAATATATTTTGAATTCATCATTTCATATAAAGACATATAATGATCTTAGAATCTATACAGTGCTTGTTGAATGGATGCATTTACTATAATTTATTTAAATAATCTTTTTGGTAACCACTTGGGTTGTTTTCAGTTTTTTATGATTTTGAACAATACTTCAATTTTATTTCCTCATCCATGCGTTTCCTTGTGGACTTATGCTGTGTTTCTAAGGACACATTCTTAGAAATGGGTGTACTAGATCAAAGGATATGAACAGGTTATAATTGGGTAGAAGTTGTCAAATTGCCTCCCAGGAATTCTGCTAAGGTAAACTCCTTCCAAAAGTGAATGAGAGTGACTGGTTCTTTACATGTTCCCAACTCTGGATTTTTTGTTCTCAAAATATCCATCAAAATATGATATTTTACTATTTTTAAATTGAATCTTTGTATGTATCAGTGAGCTCAGACATCTCTTTATACTGATTAGCTACTTTTCCTTGTGCATGTCCTTAGCCTTGAGTCGATTTTCTTTTTTCTTACGATCACATTATCTATCTTGTAGGCAACACTTCCCTCAGTCTGTTATTCATCTTTTGAACTTGGTAGTGATGTGTTTTTCCCTTACTAAGATCATAAACTTCAAAGTAGACAAATAAGTTGATTTTTACTTCATGATTTTTTTCTTCCACATGCTTGGAAATGGCTTTTCTATCCCCAAATTATTATTATTATCTCATTCTTTTTTCTAGCTCTTGTACAGTGTTAGTTTCCACATCTCTATGCTTGATCCACCCAAAATTTTGTTTAAGGCCAACTGTCCTTTTTCTTTTTTCCCCTTCCTCAGCAAGTGAGTTGTCTCCACCTTCACAGGTATAAAAAACTACCTTTACAATGTCTTAAGTGCTCACATATACTTCCTGGGCTTATTATATTATTATTATTATTAATAATATTATTCATTTCTGGACTTATTATATTGATGCCATACTATGTATAACAGTACATTTTAAGTACCTTGTGTGACAAGCCCTCTTCTATATTCTTCTCTTCCAATACTTTCCTGACACATTTATCCTTTCAGATATACTTTAGATCTATTTTATTAAATTACAATTTAAAAAATCTGTTGGGAAATTAACTTGAGTTACACCGAATTATTACATTGATTTGTGAATTAGAGTTGGCTATTTGTACAGTTGTCTTACAAACTATAAATAATGAATACCTTTCTATTTATTCCAGGTTTTCATTTCTTAGTTGAATTTTGTAGGTGTCTTAACTTAGTATATTATTACAGATTACTTTCTACATTTAGTCCTAGGTATTTTACATTGAAAAAAAAAAGTGGGAGGGGGTCACTATTGTGTTTTTAGACAAGTAATTTTTTTGTACATAAAAGAGTTACTGATTGTCTTGTATATCATTTAAAAAATATTACACCTTACTAAATTCTCTTATTGTTTTCTAATAAGGATTTCAGTTACCTATCTTGGGTACTGAAGATACACAAAGTTAACATCAGTATTGGTAAGTATGCATATTTCTTTCAAATACTTAGTTCTGTTATTTCTTTTTTCTAATGTATAAAGAAGATGTGTGTGTGTATATATATGTGTGTGTGTGTGTATCCATGTATGTATGTGTGTATATACATACCATGGAATACTGCTTGGCAATCAAAAAAGAATGAAATCTTGCCATTTGCAACAACATGTATGGAACTAGAGTGTATTATGCTAACTGAAATAAGTCAGTCAGAGAAAGACAAATATATGATTTTACTCATATTTGGAATTTAAGAAACACAACAGATGAACATAGGGGAAGGGAAGGAAAAATAAGATAAAAACAGAGAGGGAGGCAAACCATAAGAGACTCTTAAATACAGAGAACAAGCTGAGGGTTGCTGGAGGGGAAGTTGGTGGGGGGATGGGCTAAATGGGTGATGGGCATTAAGGAGGGCACTAGTTGGGATGAGCACTGGGTGTTGTATGGAAGTGATGAATCACCGGGTTCTACTCCTGAAACCAATACTACACAGTATGTTAACTAACTTGAATTTAAATAAATACATTTTAAAAGACGGGGGAAAAAAAGAATAATGTGAAATAATAGTGATTCTAAGGAGAGCACAGATATTAGTGTGAGGCCCTGCTCTTTGTCCTTCAATAACCAAATGGGGGTATAGTAAAATCTTCAAATAGTTTTGGATATTGGAGGCCACAGTGAACTTTCCCTCCTTGTTTGGTGGTACTCTGGGAGAAGGCACTTTGCAGAAAAGCCCACCACTACACGACCATATCATGACAGCTCTGGTCTAGGGAAGAGTGTCTGAAATCCCAAACAACATGCGCATGCACATAAACATGAATCTTTGCAACCATGTTGTGCCATGAAGATCTGAAAAGTTCTTGCGTACCCTGTTGGAGCCCTGCTGGAGTTGAGAGCTAGTGTGTCTCCAGAGGCTATCAGGATAATGAATAAGGGGACCGTGTAGCGGCAGCTAAAGTCAGAGCCCAGAACCAGATGGAAGACGTTGTTGCGTCTAACAGAATCAGTCAGCAGAAACAGTAAGCCCTAAGAAGGGCATCAACTCCCTTCTCAAAAGAAAAGACATGTATTATCCATGCTGAGTGTAGTCGAGGTCCAGCAACAGTGGACCTTAGCAGAGACACCCCTCCTGAAGTCGAGAGGATACACAAGCCTCAAGAATCTGGAAAAGGTTTAACAAAATCAACACAGAGAAACCAGGAGGAAGGAATTCATCAGTAGAATTCATCAGTAGGAATTCAACACAGGAGGAAGGAATTCATCAGTATGAAAGTAAAAGCTTGATGGAGTTGAAAACCAAGAAGCAATAGAATAATAATAACTAAATGTTGGTTCTTTGGTAATATGAATAATAACATAAAATGGCACGTAAAATAAGGCAACAAAATAGAAAAGATACAAATAAGGAACTCTGGGAGTAAAAAAGAAGCAAAATTAACAGTTAAAGAGGCAATCTTAAAATCACGAGAATACTATTGAAATAAAAGAAATTGAAAATACAGGCACAATTATATTTTAGGAACTTATATATTACTAAAATATGCTCAATATTATGAAAAAAGTCAACTACAAATTATTGAAGAAGATAAACTGCTTAGTCTTACAGCTTTGGGAAGCCCACTTGGTTTCTCTAAGCCTGTTTCCTCTCTTGTGCAATGAGAATAATATCTTCCTCCTGGAATCTTGTGAGATTTAAGGCAGACATACATGTAGAGTACTTAGGACAGTGCCTGGCACATAAGTCCTCACTAAATGTTATCTTTTATTATTTTTATGACAAGGATATCATTACATCATTGTAATAGTGAAACATTGGGAAAGCATAACCATCAATAAGAGAATGGTTAAACTCTGGAATATCACAGTATAGCGTTCTATACCATGAAGCTAAAAGTGAAAAAGTTCCATCTATTGTGATAAGAAAAGATCTCCTAGACTATTGTTGCATGACAAGGGAAATTACAGAATAATATGTAGAGAGTGAGACGATCTATGTGTCAAAAGCAGGGAGAGAAAGGCAGGGGAGGTAATGAACTGGTAACTGGGATGGGGGTGGAGGTTGGATTGAGTGATAGTCAAGGAGAATTGTATCTTCATCTGTATTTTTGAACTCCTGCCATGAAAATGATGGACATATTGTCTAGGGAATAGAACTTAAAAATAATTTTTTGAATACTTAAAATAAAAAGTAGATCTTTCCTGAAGTTTCCAGAAAAGGAGTCTGAAAAGAATGTGGTCTACACTGCAGCGCCCTCTCCCCCCACCCCCCCCACCCCCGCCAAAAAAAACCTCCTTAAAAACTCTTGCATCTGCACTGCTTCTCGGCTTTCCTCTCCATCCACTAGACTGCTGCCATATCACACTCTTCCCCCTTTCTCTACAGAAGCTACAAGGCTCTTTCCTTGGTCCCCTGCTTGTTCCCTTTCATTTTTCCAAAATTTACAAGTAGCTTCTATTTCAAACATTCAGCCAAGGCAGAAATGAATTTAGCTTATTGCTATGTACCCATCCCTGTAAAATAAACACATTGTCACCTTTGTTTCGGGTCTAATTTTTAATTTAACCAGAAATAAGATGCTACAGGACCAATATTGCTAGTGCTTTGGGAAGCTAGAAAAAGAGGGGCGTGTTCTTTTGTAATCGTTCTTATCATTGAAATGCCAGTGAACCAGGACGTGCCCTCACACCTCACACCTCTTGGGGTGCAGCCCTCCATCTAAGCCCCCTTTTCAGGGCGCCCTTGACCTCCTTGTTGCGAAGGCTGTAGATGAAAGGGTTCAAGGTCGGTGTGAGCACAGCATAGACCACGCTGGCCAGGCGGTCATAGCGGGCTGAGTAGGCGGAGGACGGCCGGAAATAGACGGAGAGGACAGAGCCGAAGAAAAGCGACACCACCACCAGGTGGGCCCCGCAGGTGGCGAAGGCGCGGCGCTGGCCCCCGGCCGCCCGCACTCCCAGCACCGCGACGAGGATGCGCGCGTAAGACAGCGACACGAGGAGCAGCGGGGTGAGCACCACGGCCAGGCCCTCGGAGAAGATGGCAGCCTCCGCGGTCGCCGTGTCCGAGGTCGCCAAGCTCAGCATCACCGTCATGTCACAGAAGAAGTGGCGCACAGGGGCGGGGCACGGGTAGGAGAGCGCCGAGATGAGCAGCGTGTGCAGCAGCGAGTGCAGGTGGGCCACGGCCCAGGACGTGGTCACCAGCGCGGCGCAGCGCCGGGGCGTCATGACCGCGCAGTAGTGCAGGGGGCGGCAGACGGCCACCGCGCGGTCGTAGGACATGGCTGCCAGCAGGTAGCTCTCGGTGATGCCCAGAGCCACGAAGAAGTACATCTGGGAAAAGCATCCCTGGAAGGACACGGCCTGGCGCGGGTGGAGCAAGCCGGCCAGCAGTCTGGGGACCGTGACAGTGGTAAAGCAGACGTCCACGAGGCTCAGGTGACCCAGGAAATAGTACATGGGGGAGCGGAGGGCCCCATCCGACCTCACCACCACCACCATGGCCAGGTTGCCCAGGGCATTGAGCAGGTAGACGCCGAGGAAGAGCAGGAAGAGCAGCGGGTGGATGTCTGTTCCATCCACCAGGCCGAGGAGGAGGAATTCTGGGGCCGTCGTGAGGTTGGCCAGGGCCATGGAGCGGCCAGAGAGGCGGGGGGCGCTGAGGGGGCAGATGAGGAGCAGGCCTAAGTTCTGGCACCTTTCGGTAGGCTTCTGCATGTGCGGGTTCCGTATCCTATTTTTAAATTTACTATTGCTAAAAAGGCTTGGAAACCACACTGCCCACCCAGGAATCCTCATTTCATGAAGAAACTCGGTATCTGAATCCCAGTAGGGTGTCCTAAGGTAGCGGGCAGTTTCGAGCTTGGAGTAGAACAGACCTGAGTTTGAGATCTGGCTCCACCGCTCGGGTGCTATGACGGCTCTAAACCTCCATTTCTTCTTCTTTCATTGAAGAAATACTAATCGCTACCCATGGAGTTGTTGTGAAGATAAAGTGGGTAATAAGTGTAAAATACTTAGCGCAGCACCCAGCACCCAAAACTCTTGCCTATCTACCCACCTCCCTGCCACCCATCTATTTATCTACCATCATTTGCATAGTCAAACAAGCAGTTGAGGCAGAATTGGGACCCAGGCCATCTGAAAACCAGTTGAAGTTTCTTCATAAAACCCCTTATGGCATTTGCCATTTGTTTATTCACCACGTATTATGTGCTAACTCAGGAATCATTAAACTTTTCTGTCAAGGATCACAGAGTATTTTAGGCCTGTGGGCCATAGGGTCTCTTACAAGTATTCAGCTCTGCCATTGAAGCGTGAAAACAGCCATTGATAGTATGTAAATGAACGGCCTTGGCTTTGTTCCAATAAAACTTTATTATAAACAGGCAGAAGGGCAGATTTGGCCCGTAAGACATAGTTGGCTGACTCCTGTGCTGGGGCCTGTGGGGAACAGGGTGAAGCTTAGCTTTTGCCCACAGTTTGACCTAGAGCAGCTTGCAGTGTTTCCTCCTTTACTAATTTTATGAACCACGTGGGAGTAAATTATTCTACCGGAGGAGTTTGGCAAGAATATAAAGAAGAGATGGGATTTGAACTGGGTCTTGGAGAATGAATATGGTTTTATCCAGCAGACGTGCTATGGTGTCGGAGGGGGAGGCATCCAGACAGGGGGAAGAGATTGTGTGGGATTGTTGGCAGAGGGCGCATGGAATGAAGAAGGTAACATCCACTATGATACTGGGGCAAGTCTTGTCTTTGCTCTGACCTCAGCTGACTGAAAACTTCAAAGTTTCTCAGTAAGCCAAGTGATTTCAATTATCTCTGAAACAAAGCACTCATTTTGTCACCCACTCAATCTCTTCCTTAAAACACATTTTTTCCCACTGATGCAAAGTTTCTGTAAATGTTCTATTCCTAGCCTAGCCTATCCCTGCTTTGTCAGGAAAGAGGGCCAGGCTTTGGTGAGATCCCAGAGAGTGGACCGAGTCAGTTCTTAGCTCAGATGCTCCTTGCAAGAAGGAGCTGTGCTTATTCCCTGTCTTGCCAAGTGATCTATACACAAAACTCACTCAATCGGTTTTTGTTGAATGAAGCTTTTTAAAGAGCAATGAGAGAAAAAAGAGGCAAGGGAAGGTGGAAGAGAGAAGATGATGTGCAAACTGCAGTGTCTGCTCTTGTCGCGTTTCAGGAGAAGTCCCAGATGTAGCCTATTTTTTCATTTTTCTGCTTTTCTATCACTGTCATTCATTGGCTATCGGAGTCATCTGCTTATGCCAACTCCACGCCTATCCCCAGAACAGAGCTGAAGTGTTGAACAGCCAGGACCTTGGTACCTCTCCGATTCGTCCTCTTTTGAGGTACAGGATTCTCCCCTGCAGAGCCCCTGACCTTCCCTCCCCACCTCCAGGTGGGCACTGCATGATATAGAGGAAAAGCCACTGGCTTTGCAGTCAGAGCCACCTGGGTTTTAATCCTGATTGACTTTGTAAACGTAGACCCACATTCATTCCATCTCTACTCTTCTCATCTATAGAATGGAAATACTGATGATTCCTCTCTGCATGGTTGATGCCATGATTAAATGGGTAATGGATATATAAGCACGTAGCAGGGAATGGTTGCTTAGTAGATGTTGGTTCCCTTTCCCTCAGCTTCTGATGCCTTCTCCCTGTTCCCCGAGGCTACTAGAGGCAATCCAGTCCACTGCTGGAAGCCTGTAGTTATTTAAAGATGTTTTTCTTAATCTCAGCTGAAACCTGCTTCCCTGTAACTTCTACAAGTGGTCACAGTTTTGGCCACTGAAGGTTAAACACCTAATCTCCCTTCTCTGCAGCTTTTCACACAGTGTTAAAAAAAAGTCTATGAGGTGTTCTTCTCTCCAATCCAAACACACCTGGTGCCTTAGATTCTTTCCTAGAGGACCTAATTTCCAGGTCCTTTTCCATTATGGTCAACCTCTGTTTTGCCAATGTGTTTTTTAACTGGAATTGGACTCAGTGGTCTTTCTGGGGTTGGGTTGTGTGGGGTTCTCTGGGGGCACTGTAACAGCTCAACTGTCCACTTCACACCTATCTGTTGAGCGCCTGCTTTGGATCAGGCTTTATGTTGGTCTCTAGGATTATAAAGGCAGGTCAGCTACGGTCCTTGACCTCCAGCCATGCACAACAATAAGCACTACACTAACTGTATGAACAAAGTAGTAGGAGTAATTTCCTGTGCTTGTCTGATTCAGGGAAGATTCCAAAGAAGAGGTGAAGTTTGAACTGGGGTTGGAAGAATCAGTAGGAGCTCACCAGATAGAGACCTGGAAGTGGGAAGGGCGTTTCAGGCAGGCAGAGAGAATGTGAAGGCAGAGAAAGGTATTTTGGGGGTGGGGGGGAGAGCTGACACATGGCTTTGTCCTCCCTACCCCTGTGAGGCACAGTGGAGTGGGGTGGACTGGAAGATAGGACCCAAGGCAGGGAGACAGCAGAGGAATGTTGGGTTCTCTCACCTGAAGGGCAGCATGCCAGGCCTCAACACTGTCTGCACCTTCTGTGGGCTGGTTTCCCTCCTGGCCAGAGGTCCCCGATCTTGAGGACAGATGCATTCTCATCCATCTTCACCCAGAGACTTCAGCGTGTTTCCTGTGGGCTAGGACAGCAGCCTTAAAGAGAGAGAAAGCCAGAACTAAAAGGGGCCTGGAGATTCTTGAGCCATGCTCTCTCTACTCAGTTTACTGCCCTGCTGGTCTCCCATTGCCCATCGGGTACAGTGCAAATGGCTCAGCCTGGCAGCCAGAACTTCCCAACTTGGTTCTCCGGTGGTCTCAGCTCCAACTGCTTCCACATGCTTCCCTGTCCCCCCACCCTAGCCAGGCTGGCCTCCTCACCATCTCTTGTTCACACGTTTCTCACAGGCTTTTCCTGTACACTGCTCCTTACCTGAAATGCTCTTCCTACCCTTTCCCAATACCCAACTCTGGCTCCACCCCCTCCAGGAAGCCCCACCTTCTTTCCTGACTCCTCCAGCCCTCACTTGAATGCCTCTCTCCTCTCTGTCTGGTAACCCTCCTTTGGAACTTAGCCCTTATTTGCTGGTGTTGTGACTTCTGCTGTAATGCTCATCTTCTCCACAAGATGATGGACTTTCTGAGGGCAAATATTTACTTATCTGTTCCTATCTGGCCTCAGACCTGGCACAGAGCTTTGTCTTTTTTTTTTTTTTTTAATCTTTTAGAGAGAGAGAGACACAGAATGTGAGAGTGGGGAGGAACAGAGGGAGGAACACAGAATCGGAAGCAGGCTCCAATCTCTGAGCTGTCAGCACAGAGCCCGACGTGGGGCTCAAACTGACAAACCATGAGATCATGACCTGAGCCACAGTCGGACACTTAACTGACTGAGGCACCCAGGCACCCCATCACACAGGGCTTTGTCTTAACTCTCCTGGCAGTCAGAGAAGGCTCCACAGAGGAGGTGACATTTGAACAGGGCCAGCTTGAAGGATAAGACATTCACTGGACAGACAAGAGTAGAAAGGAGTTCTAGAAAGAGGGAATAGCATGTACAATGGAAATTACAAGAGAAACCTCAGAGATGTTACTTAACCTCTTTGAGGCATATACATTCACTTAGCAAATAGTAGGTACTTAAAAAATGTCAATTTCCTCCCCATCTCCCCCAGCCTCGAAACACTTTTGGTGATGGGAGATAAACTGACTGAATTTATGTTGGCTCCCCCGGAAATCCGGGCACAGGACTGGTTTCCCTGGATGCTGAGCTGCAGGTTTTGACTCTGAGCCCCTTCCTAAGGCCCAGGCATGGCAGGTGTCTCTTTGAAATGAATAGGGGTGACTTATTTAAGGTCACAAAATGAGGCAGAGAATCTTAGGATCTAGAACCAGAAACCCCGTCCCCCAGGCAGCTTACGGAAAAGGTCACCTTTGCAGCAAACACGCAGATGCCCCACGACATAGAAGTACACAGGGATACGAGCCTGCACAAAGATGCAGACATATCCTGATAAATCGAGTCACACGGACATGCCAGAGACACACTCACACCCACCAGGACAGCAATAGACACACACGGGCACACATGGATACCCACTAACAGTCATTTACACAGAGGTGTAGACACATACACAGATCCATCCAAAGACATACCTGCCATATACACACAAAGACCCAGACCCAGACCCCTATGCTCAAAAATGCGAGAGACGTAGAGACCTCCATGGATTCTTCCAGCCACACAGGAGTCAACACACAAATGCCAACAACTTCCTCCTTCCTCTCACTCTTGCTGAAAGTCTCCATTTGCCTTATCAGATGGGGACACGGGCAGTGGGGAAAAGGGGAAACTGTCGCTGGCCCCCTAGCACTCCCAGTCCTGGGAATGTCTATCCAACTCCTTGACTTTGGTCCCTTGCTGGTCAGCTCAGATTCTTCTCCTGAATAGCCTTGTCTTCAACCAGTTTTAGCCAAAGATGAGGCCTTTCTATTCCAAGGGCTTCCTTCTATCCTCTCCTTTCCTCTGCCAACTTCTCATTCATTTCTCTTTAATAATTTATATAGCAATCTTGCCTGTTGTATCTACTCTATGCCGGGCAGGTAGTTGAGCACGAGGCAGGGAGGGCATTCAGAGTTTTATGAACAAGACACGATCAGAGTTCATCTTCTTATCTTGGCATCAGCAATTGGCAACGATTTTAACATATCACCTAACCCAACAGCCATGACACAAATGGGAAACAAGGCCCAGAGAACACGGTCTGAAGTCATTCAGCAATTTGGGGATAGAGCCGGGAACTGAATCCAGGAGTCTGAACTATCTATGGTTTTGTGCACTTCCTCATCCTTCTGTCACGCCTTGGCAGGTACTTCTCATTTATCTCTCTCCCTCCCCTTCTCTCTTTCTCCCCCTGATTTAGCCCTTGCCTTTCTGCCATTGATTATTCTGCTCTGTGCCAGCAAGTCTCCTGCCTGATCACTTACCTGTGAGTACAGATGGGCTCTGCCCTCCACACCACACACCCAGAGGCTGATCTGCTACCAGCAGGGGGAGTTAAGGCAGGCACGCCTGGGGAAGAAGATTGACCTCAACAGCCAAAGGTGAGAGGGGTGGCATGTCGGCTGGGAGCACAGGGGGTCACTCACTAATTAATTAACCAGGAAACTTCATAAAGGATGGGCTTTGCACCCCCCAGCCCTACGAGGAGCCCTCAGCCCTCAGCCAGCATGACTTCTCTCCTACCCTTCTAGAGAGACTGAGTAGGAGAGGGGGAACAAAGGAGTCTGGGAATCCAGAATTGGGAGAGACACCCCTCTGTGGTGACCACCCGTGCTCAGAGGATGCTATCACTCCTCTGCCTCCTTCTAAGAAAATGCTAATGGCCTGAGAAGGACGGGGCTTGTTGACAATCACAGAGCAAGGGACCCTGGTCTATTCTATCTGGCTGTACTCACGCTGTGCCACAACCGTCACCCCTCAAAGCTGTGACCTCACTGTGATTCCTCTGTTAGGGAAGAGCCCTTTCTCTGACCTCCCTGTGAGGAAAGCAGTAAGGTGGAGCTGGGGACTTAGATGCCCAGTCTCCCAGCCTGGGCTCCCGGCGCCCTTCTCTGAGCCCACCTCGGCCCCAGAGTTCCCACCTGACCTAGAAGTGGAGGGAGGGAGGAGGGGCTGGAGCTGCCGGCAGATTCACCCCAGGACAGCAGGCTTGGGAGATGTCTGTGGAGCTGTTCTTGATGGACTTCAGGAGTGCTGCCCTCTGTCACCCCACAGTCCCGGTCCGAGATGCCAGGAGTTCAGCCCTGCCCAGCTAGAGCCAGGGCAAGAGGACTTCTGCTCCTTGTTCCAAAGCCTTTTGACTTTCCTGTCCTCATTGGCCCGACACAGCAGCCCTCCTGCATCTGCGGGGCGACCTAATTCCCAGGCTGATTAATTTCTTCTGACACAGTAAATGTGTGGAACTAACTGGTAGCCACATCCCAGGGGATAACCTCTCCAACTCGACTATTCACTCAGTTTGAAAACATTGTTCAGCGTCCATGGGGTGCTGGCCCCTTTGCGCTCTGAGGAGTGTCAGAGAAGTCTTGGAATGAGTGAGGCGTTCAAGTCCTGACCAGCTGTGGGAGTCTGGGCGAGTGTCTTCCCCACTCTGGGCCTCGGTTTCCCCATCAGTAAATGGAGAAGGGTGAACTGACAGAGTCTGAGGATCCCTTCATGTTAGAGAATGGAACATATGGATGGGCCCTGGATAGTTAACATTCAGGTCTGGGGAGGGAGGCTTGGGCACAGGCAGTACAATGCTGGGCAGTGTGTGCCTGTGGGGCTCAGAGTAGAAGTTGTGCCAATGGCTTGGGTGTTCAGAGAGTATACCTGGGAGAAAGTGGGATTTAAATGGAGCAGAAGAATGGGAGGATATGGGTGTGTGGGAGGGCAGTGTGGGAAAACGCAGGGATCTAGGGAGCATGGTACATGCAGAGGGGTCCCGGGAAATACAATGGAAGGGAAAGGCTACCTGTACAAGTTTCCAATAGGGGAGAAGGTCCATGCATCCATATCCCAGGGTCTCCGGCATCATCCTGACCTTCTTGCTGTGAGACCTTGAGGAAGTTAGTCAAATTTTCTGTACTTCAGTATCTCACCTTTAAAATGGGAAAATAATAGAAACTACTTGAGGGTGCCTGGGTGGCTCAGTTGGTTAAGCCTTTGACTTTTGATTTTGGCTTAGGTCATGATCTCATGGTTGTGAGATCGAGCCCCATGTCAGGCCCAGCGCTGGTGTAGAGCCTGCTTGGGATTCTCTCTCTCCCTCTTCCTCTGCGCCTCCTCGACTCGCGCTCCCTCCCTCCCACCCTCCCCCTCTCTCTCAAATAATAATAATAGTAATAATAATAATAATAATAATAATAGAACCTATTTTATAGGGATGCTACAAGGAACATAAAGCCTTTGGAACAGTGCCCAGCACACAGCAACCACAGGCTACATGTTGGCTGTGACAGTTATTACCCCTTGGCCATTCTTACTACGTGCTAAGTGTCTTAGGGTTTGTTCTTGCACCCTCCTCACCTGGATTTTCTTTTAAGGAAGGCATCTTGAATTTTTCCATTTTGCTGATACACATGAAATGACTGTTGCTCACTAAAAAAGGTACTGTCTTCATGTTCCTAGTAGCTGTTTCAAATAGATCCTGGGATAATGACTAATGTCCTAAGACTAGCATGTTGTTACAGCATGTGAGAATATGTTGTTCTATTCACGGTGCTCCTATTGTTTAACAATTGTTTACCATTCCATGCTGCACAATGGAAACATGGCAACAACTAAATCAAAGGGATTCTTCAGAGACTTGCTGGCTCTAAATTCCTATGGCATGATTTTCTTTTCTTTTTTCCAAAAAGTTTTTATTGTGGTAAAATACATGTAAAATTTACCATGTTAACCATTTTTTAAAGGTTTATCTATTTACTTAGAGAGAGAGAGAGAGAGAGAGAGAGAGAGAGAGAGCCTGAGCAGGGGAAGAGCAGAGAGAGAGGGAGACAGAGAATTCCAAGCAGGTTCCACATTGTCAGCCCAGAGCCTGACTCGGGGCTCGAAACTCATGAAACTGTGAGACTATGACCTGAGCCAAAATCAAGAGTTGGACACTTAACCAACTGAGCCACCCAGGCTTCCCCATCTTAATCATTTTTAATGACTTTTAAGAAGCCAAGTATAATTAACACAGTATTAGTTTCAGGTGTACAATGTAACGATTCAATAATTTTATACATTTCTCAGTACTCATCAAGATAAGTGTACTCAATCTTATTTTCTCCTTTTCACCCATCCCTCCACTCATCTCCCGTCTGGCAACCACCAGTTTGTCCTCTGTATGTAATAGTCTGTTTTTTTGCTTATCTCTTTTTTCTTGGTTCATTTATTTTGTTTCTTAAATTCCACATATGAGGGGTGCCTGGGTGGCTCCGTTGGTTGAGTGCCCAACTCTTGATTTCAGCTCAGGTCACGGTCATGAGATTGAGCCCCACATCAGGCTCTGTGCTGGGTGTGGAGCCTGCTTGGGATTCTCTCTCTCCCTCTTCCTCTGCTTCTCTCTCTCTCTCAGAAACAAAAAATTCTACATCTGAAGGAAACCATATGGTATTTGTCTTTCTCTGACTTATTTCACTTAGTTTTATACCCTCTAGGTCCATCCATGTTGTTGCAAATGGCAAGATTTTGTTCTTTTTTATGGCTAGTAATATTCTATTGTACATATATAACACATCTTACTTTTCCATTCATCTACTGATGGATACTTGGGTTGTTTCCTGATGTAAATAATGCTGCAATAAACAGAGGGGTTCACAGCAAAGGAAATTATCAACAAAACAAGAGACAACCTAGTGAATGGGAGAAGGTATTTGCAAATAATATGTCTAATATAGGGGTTCATCCAAAATATATAAAGAACTTATAAAGCTCAGCACCAAAAATAAAAACAAACAAAACACAACCAAAACCCACAATAACCCAAAACAAATAATCCACTTAAAAAATGGGCAGGGAACCTGAATGAACATTTTTCCAAAGAGGACATACAGATAGGCAACATACACATGCAAAGATGCTCAAGATCACCAATCATCAGAGAAATGCAAATTAAAATCACAGTGAGATATCAACTTTACACAGTCAGAATGGCTAATAGAAAAAGCATAAGAAACAATTAAGTGTCAGTGAAGATGTGGAGAAAAAGGAACGCTTGAGCCCTGTTGGTGAGAATGCAACGTGGTGCAGCTACTGTGGAAAATAGTATGGAGGTTCCTCAAAAGGTTAAAAATAGAACTATCATATATCTAGTAATCCCACTACTGGGTATTTGCCCCAAAGAAAATCAAAACACTAGTTCAAAAGGATATATGCACTCCTATGTTTACCGCATCTTAACTGTGTTTACATGTATGGTTCAGTGCTATTAAGTACGACTTTTCTTTTCAAATTTATTTTTTCTTAAAAATAAAAAAATGTTCTTGTTTATTCTCCTCCTCACCTTTAAATTTTCTTTATTTGATTTTCCCCCTACTCTAAGGGTAACATTTACCTGTTATAACAAATTAAAAAATATAGAGATGTATAAAGAAAAAACTAATCTCTCCTGACCTCTTCCCATATCTCACCGCTATGAGGTAGTCAGTTTTTTTAAAAAAATTTTTTTAATGTTTATTTATTTTCGAGAGAGACAGAGACAGAATGTGAGTGGGTTAGGGGCAGAGAGAGAGGGAGACACAGAAGGAGAAGCAGGCTCCAGGCTCTGAGCTGTCAGCACAGAGCCCGACGCGGGGCTCAAACTCATGAACCACGAGATCATGACCTGAGCCAAAGTCGGACGCTCAACCGACTGAGCCACCCAGGCGCCCCTGAGGTAGTCAGTTTTGACAGTCAGGTTCCATGCTGTTCTCTCAGCTCATACAAACCCATATCCATCCATCCATCCATCCATCCATCCATCACCCACCATCTATCCATCCACACACATAAATACAAATAAAGTTTTTTTAATGTGTTTTTCAGTACAAAGAGAATATAAGTATAAAGGAAATATGTAGAGATATTGGCAAAGGATTTTATCTTCTAGTGAAGCAAGTATTTTCGTTGTATTTATCCCTCCAACACATACACAAGGCTGCGCATTTTTTCCTTTTCCTTTTCAACCACAGACCTTAAGTTAAAAAAATAAACCACATGGTATTCATGTTAATAACTACACGTCCCATAAAATGAACATGCCACAAGTTATTTAATTATCGTCCTAACTTTGAACAAATTATTAAGGAAGGTATGTCAACTCAGGCCTTTTTTTCCTCCTTGCTGCTTTCCTAAGACCCCACAGAGAAAATCCAGGGTCAAAGAGGTGAACATTTCTCTAACTCCTGACAAATGTAGGGAAGGAATTCATCAAGCAAGCCTTTTTACTAACTACACAGCCACCAGCAGTGGTGAATGTGCTTTCTCTATTTCATAATAGTGAAATACTATTACGATTTTTAGTATTAACTTTTTTATTCTTCATTTTTGTCTCTGGGGAAGATGGAACCTGTTCACTTCCTTTGACTGTTGAGTGCATTTCTCTACAATCACATGAGGTATAGGTGTGCTCACCTACGTTTACCAGCCTTGTTCCAGCCCAATATAGGCAACTCCAAGTCAGGGTTTTGTTCTGACTTGGCCCTTGCACCTGACAAGCACTAAGCTGTAAAATGAGGCATTTGAAGTTTGTACTTTTTCTTCAGTGTAAACCACTGAAAACAAGTTTTCTTTTTATATTAGCATAGTTATAATTCTCTGACAAATGAATAAATATAGGATAAATATCATCAGGTTTCACATCGGTTTGAACTGACTTGTGGAGGAATTTCCAAAGATACACTGTGCCAAGTGAACACAAAAAGGCATATATGTTACATTTGAAAATGTATTATAATATTCACGTTATTATGATTTAATAATGTAATTTTGTGTTTAAACATTCATGTAATACTTATGTATTGTGGCTTAATAATATAATATTTGTTTTATATTTATATTATGTAAATATATGTAAAATACCAAGTTTTTATACTTCAAGTTTTATACTTCACCAAAGTGAAGTCTAAAAATTTGCATAATTGTGATGCTCATATTTTTTCTAAAGTAGAGTGAGAAGTTATACTGTGCAATTATTAGCATTGTTATTATTTTTTAAAGAGAATTATCACATTACTTTGTGTTAATTCTTATTTAGGGGAATATAAAGATGCTAAAATTATAAATTATCTTTATGAAGGATTAAAGGCCTATTTTGACTTATTGTGGTTGTTTTTAATTAAATGCTAGTTAGCTAACATACAGTACATTGGTTTCAGAAGTGGAATTCAGTGATTCATCACTTACCTACAACACCCAGTGCTCATCCCAATAAGTGCCCTCCTTAATACCCTTCACCTGTCTAGCCTGCCTCCCACCCACCTCCCTCCATCAATTTAATTGTATTTCGAAAGAGTGTAAATCCTGAATCTAGAGGAGGGACTTCAGATGCCAGGCCAACTTTCCACACAACTGGACACTTGATTGCCATTTTAGAAATATGTGACAGTCAGCATCTCCAGGAGTCTTGGACTCTGCTTGTTGAATTTCCACTGTGGATTCTTTTAAGTACCTTCCTGTTCTGAAGAGTTTATGTACAGCTGGAAATGTTATAGGGCGAGAATTTATACTGAGTAAGTTCTTATGTTAGAATATACTTTATCTTATTTTATTTTAAAAATAAAATTAGGAGTGTTGGCTTGGTATTTTAATATTGTTAAATTAAGAACACATTTAGTTTGTTATGAATAAACATAAAGAGTTTCTTAAGATACTGTAGTATGCATTATGGCTCTGGCCATGAGAATGCTAGAATTTGTAAACGTGGGCCAAATATTTTGCGTGAATATTGCACTGTCTTCTTAAAATTTTTTAACACTTATTTACTGTTGAGAGATAGAGATAGAGCACGAGCAGGGGAGGGGTAGAGAGAGAGGGGGACACAAAATCTGAAGCAGGCTGCAGTCTCTGAGCTGTCAGCACAGAGCCTGACGTGGGGCCCAAACTCACAAACCGCAAGATCGTGACCTGAGCCAAAGTCGGACACTTAACTGAGCCACCCAGCCGCCCCACACTCTCTTCTTAAGGCAATCTTTATATCTTCTAGCCCAGAAGATTCCAAATAAGTCCAACATTTTAGACTATGTATACTGCTTCCTGAACTGCTACTTAAATAAAGAGTCCCCTGTAATCATAGAGTAAGGAACCTGTATTAGTATCTCTGAAAGTCATAGCACAAAGCATACTATTAGGGGTAGAAAACGTGGAATATAGAAATCAAAGTTTCTTGGAGAACAGATCAAAGAAATACTATCAATTGGTCAGAAATCATGAGGGTCTTCCTCATGGAAACAAGGAAATAAAGGTATGTTTTAAGAACTCGTACCACTTAGAAACTTAAAATTGTAAAGAGATGGAAATATGTGAACTGGCATAAAATGGCCGAACAATGTCAGGTCCTCATAAGCATGCACAGGACAGGGGCTCCCCTGCATGCCATTTTGTTTAGCATTGGAAGAAAAAGTGCATGTTTGAAATCACCAACACCACAGGAGTAAAATGGGGAGGAAACATGCTGCTTCAGAGAGAACATACGTAACACAGTGAAATTGTAACCCAAAGGGGCTGACAAGATGTGACAGACGTGAAGAACTAGATCTCAATGTAGATGACTTAAGTAGGTAAGTACAATGAGAAAGTTCACTACGTGATTAAAGACACCCCGAGACAAAGAAGTTGGGCTAAATTCTGTCTCTGGCAACCAAGCCAATCTGACGGGATAGATCATGTATTCATTCATTCATTCATTCATTCAACCAACAAATATTTATTGAGCTACCTTGTGCTAGGAACTAATATGGGTGTTGGAGATACAGCAGGAAAAAGACCAAAATCTCTTCTCCCAGAGAGCTTACATTATTATCACCATGAGAATTTATTTCTTTTTGAAGAAGAAAAAGTAGATGGATATCATCAATATATTAGACGTAGGCTGAGCTGATGGATCTCTCCATGAACTTTGAAGTAAGTTTGCCCTTTGAGAGTTAAATAAGCAAAATCCGCACACAAATTATGTAATCAGCCACATGCTTAAGTATATCAAGAGATTGGTTGTAAAACTGTCTTTGAAGAATTTTGGAAAACTTCCAACCAAATTAAGGTGACCTGGGGGGAATCTTAGGGAGTTAGGATTGTACGTGGCTTTAAGTTAGTAAGTGAAAGCTAATTGGTTGTGGTAAACCCTGTTTGGAGAAACAGAACAGAAAGGAGTAGGTCGACCAGGCAAATCCAGGGGAAAACTGGGTCTTCCAAGAGCAGTGCTAGCAGTGCCTTTGGAAGCATTGACTGGAAGAGAGAATAATAACTTGTCAGGCTTGGCATGACCCTTTCCTTCACCAAGTTCTCCTTATAGTAAGCAGAAGGCTCCAATGAAACAGTACAATGTGACTGTGCTCATCAAGCAACACTCTGATATAGCTTGTCTAGAGGCAGAGGATTTAGTGCCAGCAGAATCTCTCTTCTACCTTTAAGTTCTATTTATCAGGCGTGGGGAATGGGGTTCTTCTGGTTTCTATCTGTCCCTACCTGAAGCTTGGTTAGTGGGATCGGCCCTTGACACAGGTTTCTGAGGCTGCAGCGTTGAGAACTGAACCAAATGTGCCTTCTGAAGTACTGTTGGCCAGTCGATTTTCCCCAGGTGTGTGAATTTTTGTTTTATTGCCATTCTTCTTCTCTGCAATAGTTTGGCCAAAGCATCCAAGTGTTTCCTACTCAGTGAATCAGGGAAAGAGAAGAAACTATAGCAGAAGACGCTCAGGTTAGAAAGAAGGGAGAAGTTTCTGTTACAGGGCTGTGTCTACATTCCTGGCAGTGTCAACACAGAGCCTTGCAGAGAGATGATGGTCAGTAAATAAACTCATTTGTTGACCTTATCAGAGGAGGCATAACCGGTAAGAAGTTGCTATGGTTGAGGTCAAAGACAGTACCGCCTGTGTTCTCTTCTAGGATTTTAATTGTTTCATGCCTCACATTTAGGTCTTTAATCCATTTTGAATTTATTTTTGTGTACAGTGTAAGAAAGGGGTCCAGTTTCGTTCTTCTGCATGTGGCTGTCAAGTTTTCCTGACACCATTTGTTGAGGAGACTGCTTTTTTCCCATTGGATATTCTTTCCTGCGTTTTTGAAGTATAGTCGAAATGGGTTCATTTCTTGGTTTTCTGTCCTTCTCCCTTTGAAATGTGTGTCTATTCTTGTTCCCGTACATACTGTTTTGATTACTACAGCTTTGTAATATGACTTGAAGTCAGGAATTGAGATGCCTCCAGCTTTGCTTTCCTTTTTCAAGGTTGCGTTGGCTATTCGAGGTCTTTTGTGGTTCCATACGAAGTTTGGGATTGTTCTAGCTCTGTGAAAAATGCTGTTGGTATTTTGTTAGGGATTGCATTAAATGTGTAGATTTCTTTTGGTAGTATGGGCACTTTAACAATATTTGTTCTTCTACTCCATGAGCATGAACGTCTTTCTATTTCTTTGTGTCTTCTTCAGCTTCTTGCGTCAGTGTTTCATAGTTTTCAGAGTACAGGTCTTTCACCTCTTTGGTTAGGTTTATTCCTAGGTATCTTATGGTTTTTGGTGCAATTGTAAATGGGATTGATTTCTTAATTTCTTTTTCTGCTGCTTCATTATTTGTGTATAGAAATGCAACAGATTTCTGTACATTGATTTTGTATCCTGTGACTTTACTGAATTTGTGTATCAGTTCTAGCAATTTTTTGGGAAAATCTTTTGGGTTTTCTATATGGAGTATCAAGTTATCTGGAAATAGTGAAAGTTTGACTTCTTCCTTGCCAATTGGGTGCCTTTTATTTCTTTTTGTTGTCTGGTTGCTGTGGCTAGGACTTCAGTACTATGTTAACTTTTTTTTTTAAATTTTGTTTTGTTTTGTTTTGTTTTTCAACGTTTATTTATTTTTGGGACAGAGAGAGACAGAGCATGAACGGGGGAGGGGCAGAGAGAGAGGGAGACACAGAATCGGAAACAGGCTCCAGGCTCCGAGCCATCAGCCCAGAGCCTGACACGGGGCTCGAACTCCCGGACTGCGAGATCATGACCTGGCTGAAGTCAGACGCTTAACTGACTGCGCCACCCAGGCGCCCCTATGTTAACTTTTTTTATGTTTATTTTTGAGAGAGAGAGAGAGAGAGAGAGAGAGAGAGAGAGAGAGAGAGAGCATGAGCAGGGAAGGGGAAGGAGAGGGAGACACAGAACTGGCAGTAGACTCCAGGCTCTGAGCTGTCAGCACAGAGCCCAATGCGGGGCTGAAACTCACAAACTGTGAGATCATGACCTGATCCGAATTCAGAGGCTTGACTCACTGAGCCACCCAGGTCCCTCCAGTACTACGTTAAATAGCAATGGTGAGAGTGGATCTTCCTGTATTGTTCCTGACCTTAGGGAAAAAGCTCTGTTTTCCCCCATTTAGGATGATATTTGCTGTGGGTTTTTTGTATATGGCCTTTTTTAAACTTACTTCATTGGAGGTTTTTATAATGAATGGATGTTGTGCCTTGTCAAATGCCTTTTTTGTATCTACTGAAATGATCATATGGCTCTCTTATTAATGTATCATGTTGATTGATTTGTGAATATTGAACCACCTTTGAAACCTAGGAATAAATCCCACTTGATCGTGATGAATGGTTCTTTTAGTGTACTGTTGGATTGGGTTTGCTAGTATTTCATTGAGAATTTTTACATCCATGTTCATCAAGGATATTGGCTTGTAGTTCTCTTTAAGTGAGACTTTAGTGAGACTCATAGAATGAATTTGGAAGATTTCCTTCCTCTTCTATTTTTTGGAATAGTTTTAGGAGAGTAGCTGTTAATTCTTCTTTAAATGTTTGGTAGAATTCACCTGTGAAGCCATCTGGCCCTGGACTTTTGTTTGTTGGGGTATTTTTGTTACTGATTCAATTTCTTTGCTGGTCATCAGTCTGTTCAAGTTTTCTATTTCTTTCTGTTACAGTTTTGATATTTTATTTGTTTCTAGGAATGTATCCATTTCTTGAAGTTGTCCAATTTGTTGCACTTCATCAAAATAAAAAGCTTCTGCACAGAAAAGGAAACAATCAACAAAACTAAAATGAACCGACAGAATGGGAGAAGATATTTGCAAATGATATATCTGATAAAGGGTTAGTATCCAAAATATATCAAGAACTTGTATAACTCAACCCCCAAAACACATAATCCAATTTAAAAATGGCAGAAGACCTGGGTAGCTCAGTAAGTTGAGTGTTTGAGTTTTGATTTTGGCTCTGATCATGATCTCATAGTCGTGAGTTTGAGCCCCATGTCAGGCTCCGTGCCAGGCATGGAGCCTGCTTAAGATTCTCTCTCTCTCTCTCTCTCTCTCTCTCTCTCTCTCTCTCTCTCTCCCTCTCTCTCTCCCTCTCTCTCTCTCTCTCTCTCTCTCTGTCTCTCTCTCTCTCCCTGTCTCTCTCCCTCTGCCCTTCCCCTACTCAGGTTCTCTCTGTCTCTTTCTCTCTCTGTCTCAAAAAAAAAATAAAAAATAAAAATAAATAAATAAATAAATAGAAAATGGAAGAACACATGAACAGACATCACTCCAAAGAAGACATACAGATAGCCAACAGCCAACAGCCAACATACAGAACAGATGTTCATCATCACCTACCATCAGGGAAATACAAATCAAAACTACACTGAGATATTACCTCACACCTGTGAGAATGGCTAAAATCAATTCAAGAAACAATAGGTGTTGCCGAGGATGTGGAGAAACAGGAACACTCTTGCAGTGTTGGTGGGAATGCAAACTGGTGCAGCCGCTCTGGAAAACAGTATGGAGGTTCATCAAAAAGTTAAAAATAGAACTATCCTATGATCTCGCCACTACTAGATATTTACCCAAAGAATACAAAAATACTAACTTAAAGGGATGCATGCACCCAGATGTTTATAGCAGCATTGTCTACAGTAGCTAAATTATGCAAAGAGCCTGTCCATCAGCCATTGAATGTCCATCCGCCGTCGAATGGATAAAGAAGTGGCATATGTGTACAATGGAATATTACCCAGCCATGAAGAAAATTGAAACCTTGCCATTTGCAATGACATGGGTGGAGCTAGGAGTATTATTTTAAGCAAAATAAGTCAGTCAGAGAAGGACAATTATCATATGATTTTACTCATATGTAGAATTTGAGAAACAAAATAACCAACCAGGTTGGGGGCGGGGGGAAGAGAGAGGCAAACTAAGAAACAGAATCTTAACTAGAGAGAACAAATCGATGATTATCAAATGATAGGCGTGGCAGGGGGATGGGTTAAATAGGTGATGGGTATTAAGGAGGGTGAGCACCAAGTGTTGTATGTAAGTGTTAAATCACTAAATTGTACACTTGAAACTAATATTACACTGTATATTAAGTAACTGGGATTTAAGTAAGGAGTTCAAAAAATTATTTATTTTCCTTTAACCTGAATTGCGGGGATATTGCTAATATATACGGAAATAGGCTTAGAGTTTTCGTGGGCCTCAGTGGAGGTCTCTTTCTCTAGCTTCTGGGCTCATGGCAGGAGGGAACCAGACCAGCATCTGGGAGTTCCTCCTCTGGGGACTCTCCGAGCGGCCAGAGCAGCAGCGCATCCTCTTCCTGCTGTTCCTGTGCATGTATGTGGTCACCGTGACTGGGAACCTGCTCATTGTTCTGGCCATTCGCACTGACGCACATCTTCACACACCCATGTACTTCTTCCTCGCCAGCCTGTCCTGTGCTGACATCCTTTTCACCTCCACCACCGTGCCCAAGGCCCTGGTGAATATCCAGACCCAGAGCAGGTCCATTTCCTATGCGGGATGCTTGGTCCAGCTCTACTTCTTCTTGGCTTTTGGGGACATGGACATCTTTCTCCTGGCCACAATGGCCTATGACCGCTACGGGCCATCTGTCACCATTTCCACTGTAGGATGGTCACCCCTGCCCTCCAGTGCTACACCTTCATGGAGACTGCCTGCTCATGACCAGCCCTGTTGCCATGACCTACACCTTCCTCATACTCTTTCTTTCTGCTGTACATCATCCCTGACTGTTTTGTGATCTGGGACCACGATGAAAGCATTTTTTCTCTGATATGCGTTTGATGACTCTGTTCCCTTGCTCTTGGTGGAGTAATTGTTTTAGCCCTGATACTTATTGGTTTACTTTACTGAGATATAATTTATATACAGTAAACTGCTTAGGTCAGTACGTTCAGTAAATTTTCACAAAAATGTATTAACATGTTACATATTATCATATTATGATCATTGTAGTCAAGATACTGCATATTTTCATTATCCTAGAAAGGGCCTCGTACTCTTTTCTAGTAATCCCCCACCTTGAGGCAACTACTGATCTGATTTCTATCACCATAGGTTAGATTTACCTGTTCATGAGTTTCATATAAATGGAATCATACAGTGTGTACATAGTATATACTCTTTGTGGTTTGGTTCCTTCTGCCCAGCATGATGTTTTCAAATTCATGTACAATGATGCATGTGTCAGTAGCTTGTGCTTTTTTACTGCTGAGTCGTGTTCAGTTGTATGGATTTATAGTGATAAATTTTTCTTTCTCATTCTTCTATTGATTAATATTTAGGTCATGTCCAGTTTTAAGCAACTGTCAATAAAGCTGCTGTGCACAATAGTTTTTCCTTTCCTTCCTTCTTTCTTTCTTTCTTTCTTTCTTTCTTTCTTTCTTTCTTTCTTTCTTTCTTTCCCTTTTTCATTCTTTCTTTCACTGCTATGCACATCTTATACAAGGCTACTTGTGGGTATGTTTTCATTTCTCCTTGATGTATACCTAGGAAGAGAACTGCTGGACCAAAAGGTAGATGTATGTTTCACCTTCTTAGACTCTGCCTAATACTTTTCCAACATGGTCCTATCAGTTTATGCTCCCATTGGTCATGTCTGAGAGTTCCGGGTGCTCCACATCCTCATTAACACCTGACATTGTCAGTCTTTCAATTTTAGCCATTCCACCAGCCCTCTTATATCTTGGCATCTTTTTCTTTATCTGTATTGTCTCAGCTATCTTCAGAATCTTTTTCTTTTTTTTCATAAGAGAAACACCAGTGGCTCCCACCTTGCCGTCAGCTCCCTGGTCTATGGGACAGCTCACTAGAGGAGATCCAGTAGCCACTGTTTTGTACACAGTGAAAATATCCATGCTAAACGTTTTCATCTAAAGCCCCAGGAACAGGGCTCCTGGGTGGCTCAGCTGGTTAACTCGTGGTTCATGAGTTCAAGCCCTGTGTTAGGCTCTGTGTCAACAGCTCAGAGCCTGGAGTCTGCTTCGGATTCTTTGTTTCCCTCTCTCTCTGCCTCTCCCCTGCTCACATTCTGTCCTCTGTCTCTCTGTCTCTCAAACATAAATAAACAAACAAACAAAAAAAATTAAATCCCCAGGAACAAAGGCGCAAAGGACTCTCTGGGGATAACTCGCAAAAGCCAAAATTTCCTTTTCGTGGGTTAATTGAGGTGAACAAAGAATGCAAGCTCAGGAAAGAAGAGAGAAAATAAAACTAATAAAATGAGTAATTAATAATGATAATAACAGCTACCCCATTTAGAATACCTACCGGGCCTCATACTTACTGTTTATATATATTGTCATTGAATAATCCCAATAGTTCCATAAATTGGGCATTGTTATATTTGCTTTATAGATGATAAAACTGGGGCTCAGACATAAATTGCCATATGTCACACAGCTTGTATATTGAAGATCCAGGATTTGTACCCGGGCTTTTGACTCTGAGGGTGTAGCCCTGTCACCATTGTTTCCCAGAGACTTTCTTCTGAGAATTAGCATTCAAATTTCCTGGGGCCTCCTCTGGCTATCTGGCTAGTGAGAGAAATACATGACCCACTAAAGTCCTGGACATGAAGTGGGCTTCTTCACCTGACCTATTTAAATCTCACCAGTTCCACCTAAGCTAAAATAATTCTCAGAGAAGACCTTCTCCAGTTCAGCTTTCTCGCTTTAAACAAGGTGATCAGTCCTCATAGCAGGGTCCCTGAGGTTCTGGACCTAGCTAGGGTGGGAGAAATAAGTGGAAACACCAGGATAAAGATGAAAGTGAGAATATCAACAGAGTGCTCACCCTGTGTCTATTCTCCATTCATAACAGGGCTATGCTTTACCGTTGGGGAAATTCCTTCATCCCATGGATGTGATCTTGGTTTGGGGCAGTAAACCCAGATGTGCTGACTTTGCACTCTATTAAATTGAAGGGATAACTGGAGGCTACTTCCAAGTGACCGTTTCTTTTCCCACTTAGTCCTTGGGATTTTGACGCTTATACAAGAATCGAAGAGAATTGAAAAAACACTAGGGCCATTCTAGTAGTGGTTCCCAGAAGAGATACTCAAAGGCTTCTTGTTATCAAGAAAACCCCTGAGGCTCCTTGAGTCCTATCTGTGCAAAGATGGCCCTTCCATCTTCTCTTTGGTACTGTGTTCTCCCCCCATATCTTTCCAACATATGTATATTTTTCCCTGAATAAGTAAGCTCGTTGATTTATGTTGCTTGTGACGAAAGAATCTGTGGCAGGGACAGTAGGGCCCACCATGTGTTCCCTTACGTTTCCCAGTGTCTGCCACACTCAGGTTCAGGTTGTGAGCAGAAGCGTCGTGTCCCTTCTGGTCTCAGTTAAAAGCCCATGTACCTCCTCTATTCCGCTCTTCCCTGCTGTGGTGACCTCAGAGGTGTTGGGTTCTCAGTTCAAGATGATAAAGCCTCTGTCAACTTAGGTCCTTCAGCACAGCTCCACAGATGTACATCTGGCATGATTGAGAAATTAACTTTGTTGTGTTAATCCCTGAGATTTTGAAGCCAATGGTTACCTCAGCATAGCCAACCGTATCCTTACTAAAATGAACACAAGTTGATAGGAACAAAATGTGACACATTCATTGCTGTGGCTTCTGACAAACATTCACCAAAGAACATTGTCTTTGTCTCAATTTCTGCCACTTCCCCAGCAAAAAATACCGCTTCCTCTAGAAAGGTCTGTATCATCAGATCCAATATTATGTTTTTTCAGTATACGTCTGAGTTTTATGTTTACTTTTTGTGATAAGCTCTGTGTAGTAAGATACATCCATCTTATTTTCTGTGGCATCACAGCGTACTTCACGTAGAGCATGGAACAATAAATATTTATAGAATGAATGCAGTTTCCCAGATTTCTCCAGGAGTAATAGCACTGTTTTTCAGTGATCTGATGAACTGTATTAATACTATCTGGAGTTTGTTGTGGTCAAAGTAGCACTTGTTTCCATGACTTGGATTATGGGAGAGAGTCTTACCAGCTTAGGGTTTGGTCTGGGCTTGGCTAGATGCTTTCTTAGTTGTCATTTTTGCTGCTAATTTAAAAAAGTGTATTCTCTAGGTATAATAATGGAATTTCAACACAATAGTTATTTTCATTGTTAAACTAATTTATTTATTTTACCTTAACAGTGACATGTTCTGCATACTGATAAAAATGTTTTTAAAGCACTTCAGATTATCTGCTCTGTTCCAATTATCTTAGGGCCATAGCTTTTAAAAATTGATTCTGAAAAGAGAGGAGCGTAGGAAGGTGACAGAGTAGGAGGACCTGAGTTCACACCATCCCATGTTTACAACTGGATATCATCCACATCTAAGTCAGTAAGCCCAGAGAGCAACCCAAAGACCGGCAGAACAAAGTCCACGACTAAATATAGACGAGAAGCTGCATCTGAAAGATGAGGAAGGTCAGAAAGGCAGAGGGAGGCTGCTGGCGGGAGGGAGGCAGATTTGTGCAGGAAAAGGGCGGAGAAACAGCCCCTCACACCCGGGAGCTCACGGGGAAGACTAATCCCCATACCATTTGGCTTTAAAAACCAGAGGGGCTGAATTCCATACGTTTGTAAAACTAGTGGAACTTGGAGCCTGGAACTTTAAAAGTCAGCTGACTCAGCCCTGGGTGAGCTGGGGCGGGGGGTGGGGAATGGTAACTGTGTCACCACCCTTACAGAGACAGCAGCCGGCCCGGAGAGGCAACATGAAAATAGCAGTTTACACAATGTTGGGGCAAACGGGAGACAGATCTGTTCATACTGGTTTCGGAGCATGTTGGAGAACTTCTGTGGAAATGAGAGAGCTGTCAGGAGCCGGTTAACCTCCCCCTCCCCCCCAGCGCAAACGCAGAACCAACCTGCAGGAGGTGGGGCCGCACAGACACTTCTAGCCTCAGCCCAGGGATCAGGGCAAATTTTGTTAAAGGCGCTGCCGTGTCTCATGGCCACGAGCTTCCTGTGGATGGTGGCCGGCGCCCACTCGTGCCGAGGGACACCTGGCCTGTTGGCCAGGTTGCGGACGGCGCCTGGGCCGCCTGGGAGGAGTCTCCCCGCGTTCCCCGCTCTGAGGCTGCCACCTGGCGGCCGGGGCGTAGGTGGTGCTTTGCCCAGACGGGTTCCCGAGAGAAGGGGATGGGGCTCCAGGTGATGGCCAGTGACCTGGCCTTGGCGTCCTCACTCTAGCTCGTGGAGTTGGCCTGCCTGCGTGTGAGGCTTTGAAGAATGCCCGCCTGCGTGAGCGTTTGCCTGGTTACCGAAGCTGCGCTTTCATAATAGGTTCATTGACCACTTGGATGTCTTCTTGTGTGATATCCAAGTCCCGTGTCCACCTTTTTGTTGAGTTAATTTGTAGAAATTCCTTAGTTAGTTAGTTGTTTATATACATGTTGCCGTGATCTTCTCTCAGTCCGTGGCTTTCTTTTTATTCCCTTATCTGTATCTTCTAATGAACAGAAGCCCTTCATTTTAATGCAATCAGGTGGCTCAGTGTTTCCCCTTTATGATTGATGTTTTTGTCTTATTTAAGACAATGTTCTCTATCCTGAGCCCTAAAGATATTCTGCTTTATTATCCACTTGAAGCTTTATTGTTTCCCAGCTACATCTAGATCTACAATCTACCGGAACCGGCATTTGTGTGTAGTCTGAGATATGGGTCCAATTTCATAGCTTCCCGTTTCGATATTCATCTGTGCCATACGATGTGTTGACAAGACCCTCCTTTCCCCAGTGCTTTGAAGTGCCACCTTTTGTTGTCAATCAAGTGTTTGTGTGAAGATACTTCTGGACTCTGTTTTATTTTAGACTGGTTTATCTGCCTGTCTTTGTATCAATACTACACATCTTAATCGCTATAAAAAATGAGTCTCAGTGTCCAGAAAGTCCACCAGCTTGTTCTTCAAGCTATTTGGGGGCCTTTGCATTTTCCACAAAAATTTTAGCATCAGCTTCTCCAGTCCCTCTGCTTCCCTCCTCCCCACAACACACACCTGTTGAGGTTTGGTTTGGGACTGAATTAAACATATAGATCAAGCTGGGGAGAATCTACTTCTTCACATGTTATATTTTTCAGTGATGAACATGGATAAGCCTTCATTTATTTCTGTCCTTGAAGATTTCTCCCCATTATGCCATAGAATTTCCATCCCAGGTTTTGCACATCTTTTATCAACTGTATTTTGGGACATTTGGTATTTTTGATGCTATTGTAAGTGCTATCTTTTCATTTTTATGTTTTAACTGTAAGTTGCTGATATGTAGAAGTGTAGCTGAGTTGGTATCCAGAAATCCTACTACTCTCAATTATTAATCTTAATGGTTTGTCATATAATTTTTAGATTTTCTAAACACACAAAGGTATCATCTATGAAAAGTGATCATGATAGTTCTTCCTTTCCAAGTCTCATTATTTTAAATAATAAAATAATAACTTTGCCTTATCAAACTAGCAAGAACCTCCAGGAAAGTGCTGAATAGAAGCGGTGATAGCACTTGCTTTTGGTATCAGAAGGAAAGCTTGCAACATTTCTGTCTTAGTTGGGGCCGCGATAACAGAATACCATAGATTGGGTGACTTATAAACAACAGAAATTTATTTCTCATGGTTGTGGACTCTGGGAAGTATAAGAATAAAGCACTGGCAGAATTTGTGTCTGGCGGGGACCTGCCTCCTGGCTCATAGGTGGCCATTTTCTCACTGTGTTCTTACCTGGCAGAAGATATAGGAGAGCTCCCTGGGATCTCTTGTACAAAAGCACTAATCCCATTCATGAAGGTCCATCCTCATGACCTAATCACCGCCCAAAGGCCCCCCTCCCAAATACCATCACATTAGGGATTAGGTTTCAACGTATGAATTTTGGAGGGACACAAACATTCAGTCAACAGCGAGCACGATGTTCGCTGTAGGTTTCGGTAGATAATCTTCATTAAAGATGTTTTCTTCTATTCATAGTTTCTTCTATTCATAGTGTTATCCATGTTATTATCATGAATGGATATTTAATATTACCGAATGTTTTTTTCTGCATCTAATGACAAGATCAATTGATTTTTTCCCCTTTTTTATTCTGTTAACTTGGTGAATGGTCCTGGCCTTTGAATGACACATCAACGCCGCCTATCTGGAACAAACCCAGCTTCCCAGCTTGTTGTAGTGAAGCTTCTATGTTATATATCGCTGTCTCATTTTATTTCAGATTTTTCCATAATGCTTATGATGACATTTGCCTGAAGTTTTCCTTCTTTTTCTTTTGTTACTTTATTTCAGAGAGAGAGAGAGAGAGAGGAAAGCACAGTAGGGGAGAGGGGCAGAGGCGGGGGTAGGGGGAGAGAGAGAGAGAGAGAGAGAGAAAGAGAATCTTAAGCAGTCTCCATGCTCTGTGTGGAACCGGATGTGGGCCTCGATCCCACAACCCTGGGATCATGACCTGAACCAAAATCAAGAGTTGGACGCTCAAATGATAAAATAGAAATAGAAATAAAGGAACAAATAAGAATAGAAAAAGAAAAAAATATAAAAGAAATAATTTCTTCTACTGACCTTGATAGGTTTTATTATCAAAGCCATTCTATTTTTATAAAACAGTTGGGGGATGAACTCTGCTTTTCTATACTCTAGAAGAGGTTGTGTAAAATTGGCATTATTTATTCCTTAAATATCGGGTGGAGATTCACCTGATGCTTTTTTGTCTGTGTTAAAAGTTTTTCAGCAAAGATTTAGTTTCTTTAAAAATTATAAAACTGTTCAGATTTCACATTTCTTCTTTTAAAAATTTTAACATTTTTTGGAATAAGGTTTTTCATACATTCTTACAATCCTTTAAATGTTGGCAGCATCTGTGGTTATGTTCTCCTTTTTATGGTGTACATCATTTTGTGCCTTCTCTCTCTTATCAATTTTACTAGTTACACTTTTCAAAGAACAAATGGTGGCTTTTTCAATCTTCCCTGTGATAATATTTTTTTCTATTTTATTTATTTCAACTCACACCTTCATTTATTACCCTCACTCCTTCTTTGACTTTAACTTGTTCTTTTTCATTTTAAACTTCTTAAGGTGGGTGTTTAGCTCATTGCTTATGGAAGTTTTTCTTCTTTCTTAGTGCTTTTGACACACTTCAAGGTCCTAGAGAAAAAGGATTAGAGTTCAGGGTGTAATGAAACCCCCTTATTTGGGTTGGGATCCAGAAAGGCTATATTTTATTTATTCATTTAAAAAAATTTTTTTAAATGTTTATTTTTGAGAGAGAGAGAGAGCATGAGAAGGGGAGGGGCAGAGAGAGAAGGGAGGGTTCCAGACCTGGGAGGTTCCAGGCTCTGAGCTGTCAGCACAGAGCCCGATGCGGGGCTCAAACCCACGAACCTTGAGATCATGACCTGAGCCGAAGTCGGACACTTAACCGACTGAACCACTCAGGCGCCCCTGGAAAGGCTATTTTAATAGCAAAGGGCGAACTAAAAATAAAAAAACTTCTGCAGAGACTATAGCACAGCTCCACATTATCTCAGTTCCCGAAGTTGAGTTGGGGTGATCCTGAACTTGTAGCCCCTTAGTCACTTGGCTGTGCCCTCTGAAATCAGTGAAGGGCTCCAGGGAAAAAGCCTGAATGGCCCCATTTCTGTGGGACTTCATCTTTCTCTGGGCTCTGTCCTGGCAGTTCTTCACTGTTTTTATGAGCTCTGATACCTTGACGAATATATTTTAAATATTTTGTCCAGCTTTTTCAGTTGTCCCGAGAAGGAGGCTTAGTTCAAGTTACCTCACCTGCCAGAAGTGGAAGATGCATCTAACTCTTTATCCTTCCCATGTGAGCTGACAGTTCCTTTCTCTGCCACCCACACTCTGAAAGCTTGTGGACTATTCTCTTAAATTCCAGTGACTTGAAATTTCACAATGATTGCTTTTGGATAGATCTGTTTTCATCCATTGTGCTTTGTATCTGGGCATTTTCTTGAGATATGGAAATTAAAAAAAAACACTTTACTTCCCCCACTCCCACCCCATTTCCTTTGTTCTCTCTCTAGGGAACTTTTACTCTTCAGGTATTGAAATTTTGGGCCCTCTTTTAAAATCTCTGGTTTTACTGGAACCTGCTTCTTCATTCTTCATTAGAAAGGTCCTTCTTATTCCCAACCAGAATGGTGGGCACGTCGGGGTAGAAATGACTGGTCTCGGGTCCATTTTACTGGTGTTTTGAAAACTATTAGGGCAAACCACAAAGAAGCAGGTCAGCACCACGCTGACATCTGGGTAGGAGAGAGGTCTCAGGAGGTCATACTCTTCCTGCCCAGCCGTGTCCCACAAAACCAGCCCCACCTCCAAGTGGGCCAAGTAGCTCTCAAACACCCTAGCGTGCAACTGAGAACTGGTCCTTGACTAAGCAGCTCTTGCCACACCCGCTGTCACCCCTGGCCACAGTAAATGAAAGCAAGAAGCAGCATACTAAAACCTGAGCAGTCTCCAAAGAGAATCATTGGGTAAGTATACTGAGCCTATTTTGGCCAATAAGTCAAATTCTTAACTGCTTTTCCATTCGATTTTCATCTGAGGAAGTGTGTGCTTGTCTTTCTGGAACCTAAATGTCCAATTGGGATTTGGAGAAAAGAAAGAGGAATGACGTTAGACAAGGATATCAGAACCCATGTTTGCAGTCTAACCCAGGGTCAGTCTCTACTTGTTCGAGTAATTATCTTCGCAAGATACAGAAGACAGTAACCACGCTTCTAGGAGGAGGTGAGTTGGGGGTTAGGGTAAGAGTGAGAAGAGATGCAGTATTGGTTCATTCAGAGAATATTTACTGATGGCTCCTATGTGCACTAAGTTCTGGGGGAGTTCTTTTTCTGTTTTAAAATTTTTAATGTTTATTTTTGACAGAAAGACAGAGTGCAAGTGGTGGAGGGGCAGAGAGAGAGGGAGACACAGAATCTGAAGCAGGTTCCAGGCTCTGAGCTGCCAGCACAGAGCCCAGTGTGGGGCTGGAACTCACGGACTGCAAGATCATGACATGAGCCGAAGTTAGACGCTCAACCGACAGAGACACCCAGGCGCCCCAAGTTCTGGGGGAGTTTCAAGAAATAATACACAAATTCTTGATCTTGTGGAAAACTCTGTCCAGTCTAGAAGGGGGAAGAGTTAAGAGGAATTTCCAGTGTGAGCACAGTCTGGGCTCCCAGACAGTCTAATACTTGATAATTTTCCAATTGATATTCTCTATGTATTTATTCCAGTTTTATTTTTTGTGGAGTATAGAGTGGATTTTTATTGAATAAAAATTGCATGTCTCTCTCCCTTGGGTACCATTAATGGATTTAGCAGCTGCATTGAACATACCTTGACTCAGTAAAATAAAATCCTCTCTTTTTTTAGCTTTTTTGTCTTTTATTATGCTGACCAATGCTTATCATAAGCTTATTAGAAAACATAGAAATGGATAAAGAAAAAATAAAGGTCATTCAAGATGCTACCAGCAGATAACAAAATTCTCTTTTATTTCATGTTTCTTCCACTATAGCTGAACACCACTAATTACATTCCTTAAAGACAGAAGAAGTTTATGTGGATATGGTTTTTAAGTTTTGTCAAAATGTGTATGGAAGTTATTCTTTTCTGATATTTCCACGAATTCTTTGATGCCCCTCCTCTCAAGAAGTAGAACTTAATTTCCAACCCCTAGAGATGGGCTGGACTTGATGACTCACTTCTAACAAAGAATATTGCACAAGTAATGGGAATCCCTTCCAAGATTTGATTCTGTGGCTTCCATATTTTGGTGTTCCCTCTCTGTCTCTCTCTCTCTCCTTCTCTCATCACTCTCTCTGGCAGAAGCCATGGCAAGAGCATCCTTATGGAGAGGCCCACATGGTGATGAATGGAAACTTCCAGTCCCAGTCACGTCTTCAGAGGCTTGCCATGCCAACGGGTTTGACTACAACCTCATGAAAGATCCCGGGCCAGAACCACCCAGTTAACATACTCCTAAATACTTGACCCTCTGAAGCAGTATGAAATAATACTAGTTATTTTAAGCAGCTTTAAATATTATTCTTTTCCTGGCTTGCACATCCCTTCAGAAATGTTTAAAATGTAGATACTCAAAAAAAAAAAAAAAAGACACTTATTCTCACTGAAAACCACTATGCTGTGAATTGTTCGGTTTTAGAATTTTAGCCCACTTCATCTGCTATATTCAGTTGACTAATACCTGATTGATGTCAAGACTGGCTACATGTCTTTATTTCCATATGCATGTCACAAAATATTGATCAAAGGTTGATCAGCACTGGCAAGGAGAGTTTAAAATTTTTCTACTGGACGGGGTGCGTGGGTGGCACAGTTGGTTAAGCATCCAGCTTTGGCTCAGGCCATAATCTCACGGTTCGTGAGTTCAAGCCCCACATAGGCTCTGTGCTGACAGCTTGGAACCTGAAGCCTGCCTCAGATTCTGTGTCTCCCTCCCTATCTGCCCTTACCTGGCTCATGCTCTCTTTCTCTATCTCTCTCTCAAAGATAAATAAACATTAAAAAACTTTTTTTTAATTTCCACTGGAAATACACCGGAGGGCTTTGCATATTTCAGCAGGATGTGTGTTTGCTTTTCACCAGTTGTGAAAGAAGTTGCATGGGGAACTCTGGGCAGCTGGCTGATCTGGTCCCTGATCTAATTTAGGAGGTATGGCAGGAAAGGCAGCGTGGCACTGTCTTGAGGGCACCAGTAAGATCAGTTGGGGGTTGAGAGAAGCCGGGTGATACACCCTTAAACGAACTGGAAAAAAAAAAAAAAAAAAAAAGAAAATGTTACAGAATATTTTTCTGTCAGAATTTTCCCCCTGCGGCTGTCTTCATCTGTAAAATGAAAATTCTAACATTTGTCTCATGGGACAAATGTATTGTAAGGATTAAGTAACAAAATGTATGTATAAGCCTAGTTAGTCTCTGGCCAGTTGTTAAATACATGAAAATAAATAGGGGCTGTTATTAACAATAATAAAAACATACTGGAAAGATATCAAAGAACATTTTAATA
This sequence comes from Acinonyx jubatus, assembly GCF_027475565.1. NCBI lineage: Eukaryota > Metazoa > Chordata > Mammalia > Carnivora > Felidae > Acinonyx > Acinonyx jubatus. The sequence goes on from NC_069397.1 coordinate 13,272,694, forward strand.
AAATCATTTTTAAGCCTCCAAATTATTTAAAAAATATAATTGATGTGGAAATGTGTATACATTAAAGAAGTGACATTTCTACTGTAAAAATTTCCTTTTAGAATCTGGTGACTTGGTCATAAAAATTGTCTTGGGACTGAAAAAAACACACTGATACTTACATAGAAATAGACAACGGACAGAATGGAAGACACAGACCATAAACACATTTTGGGATTTTTAATAATTTGGTGTATACATAAATTAAGCAATAATTATCATGCATAAATTAAGCATAAATTATTGAGGGAATAGAGGACTCAATAAAATATTCAACACTATGTTGAGGCATTGATTGTCCATTTGAAAAAGAAGACCTCTTGGATGCATATAGTACACAATGTGGCCAAACCAATGTAGGAGAGGCTTAGGAGTTAAATACAAAACTCAAAATTGAAAAAATACAGGGGAACATATAAGCAAATATTTATCATAACTGTCAACAATGGCAGACATTCTAGGAACACACAGGATGCAACAAGGCTCAAAGGAAAAGGTCAAAAGATGTGACCACTTGAACGTTTAAAAAATTTTCTGTAAAACGTCACTCAAATTAAAATTAGGCAAATAATACTTGGAGAAATATTTGCAGAAAATATGAAAAGGCTAATATATTTACTCTTTAAAGATCTATTAGAAATTCATACCAAACAAACTAAAAAAAAAGAAAAAGAAAAAATGAAGTGAAAACACTGACATCTCCTTAGATAAATAAGCCAAGAACTGAAAGGCAATTTATAAAAGAGAAAAATGCAAACATGGTTAACAGAAGAAATTACTCTGTTTTACTAGGAAGCAGAAAAAGCAAAGTAAAATTATCATATATTTTGGCCTCTAAGATTAGAAATGATAAAAAAAAAAGTAATATTTGTGATGGTATGATGAAATAGACATGGGTCATGTCCAAATGGGTACCCTGTCACTTTCCTGTTGGTAAATAGTTTAACAAGACGTAGTAAGAGTCCTAAACTATTCATATCTTATATTAAAGCATTTACTTCATAATAGTAACAAAACTCTTATTTATTTAGAAATAAACTTAACAGAGGGGCGCCTGGTGGCTCAGTCTGTTAAGTGGCCGACTCGTGGTTTCCGCTCAGCTCATGATCTTGCAGTTCATGGGTTCGGCCCTGCATGGGGCTCTGCACTTCACGGAGCCTGCTTGGGATTTTCTCCCTTTCCCTCTCTCTCTGCCTCTCCCCTGCTTGTACGCTCTCTCTCTTAAAGAAATAAGCTTTAAAAATGTTTTTAATGCTTATTTATTTTTGAGACACAGAGTGAGTGGGGGAGGGGCAGAGAGAGAGAGGGAGACACAGAATTCAAAGCAGGCTCCAGGCTCTGAGCTGTCAACAAAGACCCTAATGCAGGGCTCGAACCCACGAACCGTGAGATCATGACCTGAACCGAAGTCCGACGCTTAACCTACTGAGCCACCCAGGCGCCCCTAAAGAAATAAGCTTTTAAAAAAGAAATATTAGAAAGGTGGAAGTGCTCATTTTTTTTTAAATGTTTATTTATTTTTGAGACAGAGAGAGACAGAGCATGAACAGGGGAGGGCCAGAGAGAGAGGGAGACACAGAATCTGAAACAGGCTCCAGGCTCTGAGCTGTCAGCAGAGAGCCCGAGGCGGGGCTCGAACTCACGGACCGCGAGATCATGACCTGAGCGGAAGTCGGACGCCCAACCGACTGAGCCACCCAGGCGCCCCAAGAAGTGCTCATTTTTAAAAGACTTCAGAGCTCTTCTTTAGAGGCAATACTTGAAGAAATTGATAGACCATACCATGTCCCTATCTGGAAAGATATATGGTAAAGCTGTCAATTCTCCCAAAACCATCTATAAATTTTACACATTCCAATGCAAATTTCCAAGGTAGAAGGTTCCAATCAGAAAAATGATTCTATAGTTAAGCATGCAAGACTAATCAAGTCCATTTGGGAGGAAAGAGATCAACCAGAATGTGACGCGAATATGTGATTTCTAAAATGAGCTATGAATGAATGTGTATTCTAAAGCTACGGTGGTTGAAACATTGTGGTACAGACAGAACGGAGTAACACAGTAGAAATTCCAGAAGCAGGCAACAGTGTACCAAAGCATTTGATGTTTGACAAAAGGAGGTACTTCAAATTATTGGGAACAGTCTTGGGACCTAAGCTATAGAATTAAAAAAATAAAGCTGTATCACTATGTCACATCATGTACGAAAATGAATTTGAGATGTCCAAATGTAAAACATAAAATGTAAACAATAAAATCCTAAAATAAGCGCTAGAAAATATAGATGAATATTTACATAAACTTGAGATAGGGAAAATAATTTCAAGTGTGACAGCAAAGACAGAAATCATGAAGTAAAATATATGCTTGGCTACAGGAAATGTTAAAAGTCAAAAACACCAACAGCATTAATAAGAGACAAATATAAATAAGGGAAATGTTGGCAGCATATATGAAAAACAGTATTAGCTGTTAACGTAAGAAGAAAAAGCTCAGCGTCCCTCACAAAGAAATGCAAAGTAAAACAGTAATGGGAAATAGTGATTCACTTATCACATTGTAAAAAGATTTTTGTAAATGGTAATACCTAGGGTTGGTGAGGACCAGGGAATTAGCCCTGTTGCACTGAATTGGTAGAAAAGCCAAATGGTACAATCTGCCTATTGATAATTTGTCAATATTCATAAACGTGTTGAATATACATACATACACGCATATGGCCCGTTCAAGGAAACGGCTGTGCAAAGACATATCAAAGCCCTGCCTTTAAGAGTGAAAAACTGGAAGCAACCTGAACGGTCGAGGCAGGAGTTTGATCAAGGAAATCCTGGTGCAGTTATAAAATGATGCACCCTTACAATGAAGCAGGTGTGCTTCTTAACATGGGATTGAAAACAACCAGGCTGTCCTGGGAGGGGGGAGGGAGAACACAGAGTTCTGGATGTGAGAAGGTGGGAGAACAAAATGCTGAACATCAGACAGAAAGTGAAGAAATGGGAGGCCGGTGTTTGCAGGGAGGCTGAGACCCCTGACCAGGCATTCTCGGTTTGAATGCATCCTGCCTCTACTCAAACTTTGCTAATGAGCCTTACTAACGACACTATTGCAACCACCCATCACTAATTGGCTTCCTCCACTGTCCTCCCTGAGGTCTAGTTTCTTTCTGACTTAAGGACCAAAAAGAAAGGAAGTCTTCTCTGGGCATCCCTTCCCTCTGGCCTTATTAGCAGAGATGCAGAAGACAATCAGCAAATCCCACCTTCCCTTAGTCCCTAGGCTGCGTTATCCTGAACTCTCATTTGGGAGCTAATTAGAAGATTCTGTTTGTGGATCTTGGAAGGACTACATTCCCCAATCCTGACCCTGGCTGTCTCGGTGGGAAACCTTCATTAGAGCAGTTCCTGGGTGGGTGGGACTCCTGAGGTCCTGCGGAGGCTGGGGAAGTTAGCAAAGTTTATCAATTAGCTGTCTCTTGTGAATAGACCAAAAGATACTGAGGTGTCTGGGGGCCCAAGAGATTCATCATGCTCCCTCCCGTGGTGTGGGGGGAGGGGTGCAGGGCAGCAGCTTCTACAGGACTGAGTCCTTCACCAGCTCATTCAAGGGAGCTGAAGGCCAGTGCAGTGCAAAGGGCCTAGCGCTGTCTGGGAAAGCCGGCATTTTCGCGGGGAAAATCCCTGCTCTGGTCCATAGCAGAGAGAGGACACAAACACTAGAAATCTGGCAATGCCTTCTACTTGAACCCGATGGAATTTTCACATCACCTTCACGCTGCACTTGTCAACTCAATAATTCTGTGTTTCAATTCATTGAATGCTCCGAATAATCATTTGAAGCGCATGTTATGATGCCCTGTGCATAGATGAGAAAAGTGGGGCCCGCAGAGAGGAAGTGGCCTGCCCAGTGTTACACAGCTAGCTCGTAGCAGTGTTAGCCCGGAAGCCGGGTCTCCTAACTTGACCACAGCGTATTCAGTTTAACTAGGAGCATGGGCTTCTCACCTTGCTGCCTGGCACATAGAAGATGCTTGCTTTATTTTCTCTTCCCTGAATCTTACCCTGGACAGCTACCTGTCATACCAAATATAAGGTCGGAATTCTTTTAGGCCCTGAGAGCATCATCTAACCAGGTCCCTCAAACATAAAAAACTCTGAAAACAGGTTACATATTATCTGGCTCATGTTCCAAGATTCCTTTCCAGGCTCTCTTCTTCCTGTTTCAATCATTATTAGCTCTCAGGCCTCGTGCCTCTGCCTGGCCCACTGCTACTACCTCTCCAGTTGCTGAAGACCAAGAACCGACTTTTACACACCACAGGTCCACTGCCCATCAATCAATTGTTCCTGGGCTTGTACCCTGTTTTCAACCTTATCCTTGTCCATTTAATTGCCCGTGGTCCCTTATTTTCCCTCAGCCTTTGGCAACCTATGTGGGTCTGAGTATTTATCATATGGCAGGTGAGTGGAAAAAAGCCAAGATATTTGGAAGGGACTAATTACAGATGAAAGGAATTGATGCTCCTAAAGTTCATGTAGCCTAAAGTAAAAGAGGCTGGATTCGAACCCAGGTCTCCATATGTCCTGTCTAAAGCTCTCTCCACTCAACTACACTGCCTTTCCCATCTCTGAGACTCGCTGCACCTAGAGTCATTATCACCGTTTAGTTTTGAATTCTTTGGTGATTTATTAGAAGCAGGTTGGGAGGGAGGCAAAAATGCTGCATCAGGAGTTGGCAGTTGGAGGCTGTCCTACCTACTAAGTCTGTCTACGGCCTCTGGAAAATCACTTAGCACGTCTGTACCTTTGCTTTTTTTTAATATGCAAAGTGAGGATAATAGACGCTGGCCTTCCTACTCTGCAATCCTGGCCCTGGTTGTGGGTGACACTCAACTATGCAGTTACAATATTCAAATGAGAATAGATTTCAAAGTGTTCCGTAAATACTGTTGTGTGCTAATAGAATAAAAGAGAAAACCTACTACTTTTATAATTTTCTTGAGTCCTAAGAGTGCCTCTCTCTGTGATGGACAAATGGTTAAGCCTCTTGATGGAGAAGGAGGCATGATTGGGATGCATATGAGAGCATCTTCCACTACTCCTATGTAGATGCCCAATATGTATAAAATGACATCTGCTGAGCTTGACAGATGGGTCCTGGACGTCCTCAAAAGTTCACAAAGTAACCGATGACATCTGTAACATATTTCTTTGGATGTGGGCTCTCTGAAGTCAGGGTGGTGATATGGTTAGAAGTTGTCTTTCGGTGCCAGGAGTCCACGAACCTTTGTCTGCAGCACAGGGAACTAGGAAAGGTCAAAATGGGTCCCCACCAAGATTAGTCACTACTTCTGAGTAGAATTACGTTGGTGTGGAATGGAGGGTACAGTTCAAATGGTCAGGGCCAGGAAGGGCATGGAGGAGGGAGGAAAGGCCCACCGAGAGTATTCTCCTAGGATAGGGATCGTTTGGAGGAGCAAGATGGCCAATGACTGGCTTATGTCTCTCCCAGGCGCCCAAATCTTGACCAGGTGAACCCAATGGCCTTCTGTTGGATGGACAAGCCAACTTACTATTTTTCTCAAAGATGAGGATGACAGAGGACACTTTGAAGGCCGGAGATAAAACACTACAGTCCATTCACCCTACCCTCCCAACTCCGCATTGTCACCATTAGCATTTTTTACAATTTATTTTTTGCCGTTGTTGTTTAAATTACAGAACCCAGGGGAAAAAATTCAAATAAAAATACACAAAATAAAAGCTGAAGTGCTTCTCCACTCCCCACAGCCCTACCCTCCTCCACAGAGGGAAGGAAGCACTGTCTAAGCTCGGGGGTTGTTGTCCGGGATTTTTTGCCTACTCACCCCCTCTGCCCCTGCTCACATATCACATTATCGTCACTTTCCAAATTTAGCAATAGATGCTATACACCTTTTCATGTCAATACATTCACATTTCTTTTTAAACAAAAAGAGGCTTTTTAGTAAAATGATTTACATGAAACATGAATTGCTCATATTTGCATAGCAGAGTCAAAAACTATACAGTTCAGATTTCCCTGGGGAAGAAATGGCTTTGTGAAACATGATCACACCTAGTTAGGCTAAATAACAAAATTCACAATATCTAAAGGCAGGCCTAAAAAAACCATGCGCTTCAGAACATGAATTAAAGACAACCACTTTGTCATAGCACATGATGACTTGTTTATTATTACCCCTCCCCTGTCGCGTGCTCTAAGTTAAGTGGATCCCGGTTTCTGGGTGTTACGGGATTTCACACCCTGGTGCTCTGTGCTCAGCTTTGCGAACTAAATGCTCTCTTCCTAATTCTCTGCAGGCAGGAGACTCTTCTTTGGCTGTAGCTTCAGGCAGGATTCTCTCAGTTCACACGGTTCGGAAAGTGTTGCTCTTTTATGGCAAACTCAGTGATTGCCTTTATTTCATCAAAAACAGTGGGTTCTTTTTCTTTCATATCCAGTATCTTCCTCATATTGCCCCCCTCCTCCTTCTTTTTTGGCCTGAAAATGTCCATAGTACCTTCATTTCACCAAAAGTTGCCCCAGCTGTGTCCTACAATTTCGTATCAGGATGAGTTTGTTGGACTTTGAGAGGGGCGCCTTACTATTCTGAGTGCTCCTTCTCCTGAAACATGCTCCGTCCTCACATTTTTGGTGCAGGAGCTGTGAGAGTCAGTTCGCACACGGACATGAAAATGTGGTGTTCCCACTAACGATTACTCAGGATGGGGGCACTGGTTTGCGGAGCCCGCATGTGGCAACGTTGCTCTGAAGAAGACGCTGGCAGGGTGTTCGGACAGGTCCCAATGCCCCCTCCTAGGCTACGTCAAACCTCAATTTAATGACACAGTCCTGGGTTTATTTCCTGAAGAAGAATCTTCTAAAAACCACACCCCCTACTCTGGTACGAATGTATTTTGTCTTAAAAGGTGAGTGGAGGGTACAAACATTTTGCTTTTATTAGCATTTTAAATATATTTCAGCTGAACACTCACTGAACTTAAAGAGTTGATTTGTGTCCCATTTCCTGACCCACATTATAATTTTCTCCCACCTGACTTTAATCCATCTCCTACCAGCTTTAGCTTTTCTCCCTAATCCAA